>NW_021938999.1:18037179-18347179 GCF_001715985.3 Manacus vitellinus
GTGCCGTGGAGTTGTGTCAGAGAGGATATCGGGAAAAGGTTGTTCGCCCAGAGGGTGGTTGGGCACTGGAACAGGGTCCCCAGGGCAGTGGTCACAGCACTAAGCCTGACAGAGCTCAGGAAGTGTTTGCACGATGCTCTCGGGCACATGGTGAGATTCTTGGGGCTGTCCTGTGCAGGGCCAGGATCTGAACTGATGATCCTTGTGGGTCCCTTCCAGCTCGGAATATTCCGTGGTTCTGTGAACCTTCTGTGCCAGTGCATGGGGTGCTCCTCTCTCTGCACTGTGGTTTCCTGCTCTGCTCCTTGTCTCACCTTCCAAAACTTGTGGCTGAGTTTATTTTCTCCTCGTTGACCAGGGCATTTTCCTGCTCCACCTTCCTCGTTTTTCTAATGCACCTTCCCTTACTTTAAGAGAACCCTGGTTACATTTCATTCCTTGAAACTTTTAGCTTTCCAGTGGTGTGATAACCAGTGATGGAGGAGTTTGTTGCTCTGTCAGATTTTTCAGCTGGTCAGAAGTGGGGACATCTTGCCTCATATCCCCTCATTTCTTTCGTAGTAGAATACCTGCAAAAAGGACTGTTTATGTGATCAATTTTATTTCCAGTGGCAATAAAAACAGAACATGAAAAATCTCAATATGTTTAGTTTAATAGAGCTGTATTTCTCCCCCCCATATATGTGTTTGCAAGGATTGAGATTCTGGATCATGTTAATGCAGACTGTGAGAACAGACTTTTTATTGACTCGAGAAGATTGATTTGAGGGCCACGGTGTTGGTGTTTATCCTTTATTCTGAATTGTGACTGGGTTAACGATGCTGAATACCTCATATGACTCTGGTTTCCTTGAGAGTAAGTACATAGATGCTTTTTCTTAAATGTTGCTTCTGTATCTCAAGACCTGTTTCTTAAGTTTCTGAGCCCAGAGTATCATGAACCCAGTCCCACCACTTTTTCAAATTCCAAGAATGTTATGAAGTTTAAAAAAAAGTAGAAATTTAGGTACACTAAAAATGTCTTAACCACAAATGAGTTAAGGTGTGTCAAATATTGGAAAATTAATAGAAGTAGTTTTCTCTGAAAAAATAGTGTCTGTAGGCACTGAAACTAAGGAATGTCAAAGCATGTGAGTGTCACTGCAGAAACGGGCTGCCAAAGGCTTGTGGATGTTTGTCTTGTCTCTTTTTTTCCTCTGTCCTTCCTAATTTTCAGCTGTGAGTGCTGGTTTGTCTGTTGGCTCATGGAGTTCCTGTCATTATTGTGCCTTCTCATCAGTACATCTCTGTAAACACGAGGTATTGAATAGAAGTTCTCTTAATGTTTCCATACCATCCCCTTAATTTGAACCAAACTGTGTCTTCAACCTAATTCCCTCTGGAGATGAGACCCAGGCGAGCCTGCTGCCTGTCTTGTTTCCACTTGTCCCTGCTTCCCACATCTTTTGAGCCTTTCAGCCAGTTTCAGTCCAACGAGGCAGAAGTTCTGAAGGTCTGAACGTTCCACAGATCTTGTGATAACTGGCAGCTGAGGGAAAGTAGTGAGGTCTGGCTCACCATTCCTGCCCAGGGAGGGGTGATGGACCCCGGGACAGTTGTGGGGCAGTTCTGCACCGTCTGTCAGAGGAGGTTCCCCGCTGGATCAGCCTGTGGATCAGGGCTCAGTGCGTGTGTGGCTCGGAGGCAGCGGCCGCTCCGCCTCCTCCTGCCGCGGGGGTTGGTGTAGGCACAAAGGAGCTGGCAGAGCCATCGGAAAGGTTTGGGAGATAAGGAGCTGTACACGTAGCAGGCAGTGAGCAGTATTGTAACACACCTGTTCTGGGATACAGGACAGGAATCTGCTGTAAACAAGATTTTTTGGACACCAGTGTTCATGGGAAAAAAGTGGATAATACTGCCCTGTGGTTGAAATCATAATGTGCCTGATTATGCTCCATCCCTTTACTTTTTATCCCATCTTCTCTGTTTTGCTTTTGTACAAGCAAATGTCCCATACATCTCTAAAACAGAATTCTGAGTTCCTAAATTTAACAAGAGCTTGATACCATAATGATTTTGGTGGTGACCCTGTTGTTCAAAGTTACATGTGTAGGTGGATATTTTGTTCCGTGATGGGTTTTTTGTTTGTTTTTTTCCCGAATTGTAATTGAATTACCCTCTGACAATAGGTGGGGGGCAAAGATAAAAGCTGGAGTATTGGAATTCTGACATACTTTTCCAGCATTTCTTTAATCATAAACAACCTTTTTCTCAAAATGTTTTCCTTTAGAACTTAGCTCCCAATTTAGTAGCTTTCAGAATCTAACGCTTTCTCTTTTTAAAATGAATGTGTTACTCTATTGTTTTTTTTCATTTAATTGGAGAGTCTCATGCATTGTTCTGTCTCACCTACTAGCGAGATATTATGTTGATGTGTAAATGCTGAAAGCTTTCCTTGCAAACCCCTTTTGTTGAAAATGGTGGGAGGGATAATTTAGCTGTCTCAAAATGATGGAAATTCCAATGTGGATTCATAGTGAGGAAAAAATTCAAATAGTTATTGTTGATTTTAAAACAGGATGTGTAGAAGATTTTCATCTCCCAGGTGGAGCTGTGAGGAACAGGTCCCACTTGACTGGCCTGCAGAAATAGAAAAATTAGTTCAGACTTTAATACGAAGAGGTTTAGGGGGCTGTTTAGTTGTCTGGGTTTTGTTGACCCCTTCTCTCTCAGGTTAAGTACTGATTTCACAGTGACACTGTTTTAAGATGATGTAGTTCAGTGTTTTTGAAATCCAAGTAGTTCTAAGATCTTGAGATGTGAAATCTTTTAGTTGTAGGACATGCATTAGGGAGCCAAATTTGCTAGTGCTCGTTTAAGCAATGCTGATTTGATTTCCATAAATCAGTGTCAGAGACATTTCTGCTTTGGTGCTGTTGCCAATTGCTGTCAAACAGTCCTGAATAGGTTCCCAGTTGGTAAGTTGTCACTGCCTATATCTGAATACACTGTGAACTTTAACATTTTTTTTCTTTAGAAGACCTGGACAAGCACCTTAAATATTGTAACACAGAGTTCCATATGGGTGGGATAGTCAGTATGTCAATCTGTCATCTTATTGTTTGGGAGGTGGGGGAGGAAATGTGAAATACTTACTTAGAAACAGAGATTTTCTTTAGTGTGGTGTCTTACTTGTAAATATATTTCACAATAGTTAAAAATAATACTAGAAGCACCCTGCATTAGATTGGCATGCAAGTGTCTCATCATCCACTCTGAGTAGATGCAGGAAATCTGTGAATTTAGCACGTTTTCATCATCCAGTCAGAGTTAAATGTCAGAAAGGCAAAAGTAGGGGTGTCAGCTGGGAATCAAACTGGTGGTACTGATAAAAGCAGTGATGGTTCTTCAGAAGGGATCACATGCAGTGGTGTCCCATCAGTCCCACCCATATATGCATTTAACTTGAAGCATGTGAACATGTGAAAACTACTTTTTGTTTTAAGAGATCAACGTAGCATGAAGTAAATAAAGCTTAGGTGGTTCTAATTTTCTCTTGTGGTCCTGTTTGGCCCATCTGATCCTGTCATGAGTCAGCAGAATGCCCTTCATTAGGGACAGCTGCATCTGTAGTACCAGGAGTTACCCATCAGGGTGAAGAAGGTGAGTCTTCCTCCTCTATTTGGTACTTACAAAACCACATCTGGACACCACATCCAGGTCTGTATTCTCTGTTCCCAAGGAAGGCATTGACACACTGGAGTGCCACCAAGAACACCAGGAGGCTGGAGGACATGATAGGTTAAGAGAAACAGAGGGAACTCGAGGGTTTCTTAATCTGTGTGAATAAAAGGGGAAATCTTATTATTGTCTTAAAACAGTCTAACAGGAGAGGATAGAGAAGATGGAGCTGGCTTCTTCTCAAAGCTGCACCGGGATAGGATGAAAAGAGGCAGAATCAGGATAAGGCATAGCAAATTCCAGGGAAAGCTTTTTCAAAGTGTGGTTATTCAGGTGCTGACAGAGGGGCCCTTGCATCTCTGTCAATGGAGATACTAAAACCTTAGGTAGCCAATTCCTTGATCTGATTGGACCTGCCTGGAGAAGAGGGATGAAGGCTGAACTGGGTGCCCTCCACAGTTTCCTTCTGATCAAAATTATTCTGGGATTTTTACCCTTTAGTGTTCAGTATATGTTACCTCTTGTATCCTCAGCCAAGTGAAACCAAAGCTTAGAGGGCTGGAAACCCTGAAGAGGCTAAAGCTCCTACAAAGTGTTGGTTGAGTAGAAGGAGAGAGGAACTGTAGCCTTGAATAACTCTTGATAATTGCAGCCTTTCTGATATTATTTCCATTTGTTCTGCTGACAGGGAGGTTTGTGTGTCTAGCATAGTCAGCACAGCTCATTCTGCAGCTGATACTTGTGCAGCTTGAGTGTTGGAGAAGAGTCCTGGAGATGGCTGGGGAAATCTTGGGAAGGGTGAGGAAAGAAGGAAGCAAGTGGATGCCTTTCCAATGGCAGGCACTGGAGCAGGTTGGCCCCAGGGGTTGTGCAGTTTCCTTCCTTGGCAGTTTTCAAGGCTGGAGCTGGAGCAGTCCTGCCTGACCTCATTGCTGACCCTGCTTTGAGCAGGAGGTTCAACTACTTGAGGTCCCATCAAACCTGCATTATCCTGGGATCCTAAGCAGTGGAAGGGGGAGTGTTCTTACGAGATGTGTAGAAGGGTCAGTGAGGTGCAGGTGCATGCTGATGAATCAAATACTTAATTATTTTTAACTTTGCTTTCATCAGTTGTGTTGTTTTTGTAGGTTTTTTTTCAGATGGGCTTCAGTATATATTCCAAGATCTTGTATTTCTTGGGTTGTAAAAGCATCTTGAGATGCTTTTACTTTATGCTGAAGACAACTTTGCAGTACAACACCCTTACAAAATTGTTAGCTTTTACCTCTTAGGTCCATTCTGTAGTTCAGGAAAACTGAAACCTTTATTCTGATGAGTCAGGCATTTGTGAGTTAATTGAATATGGGTAGGCTGTGAAAAATGACTAAAATATCAACAGCAATTTAAAAGTACTTCTTTTCCTGTGATTCTGCAGGTTTGCCTGGGTAACACGATGCCAGCTGAGCGCAAAAAGCCACCAAATATGGAAGAAAAGGAATCTCAGCTAAATAATAAAGAATTTAGTGAAAGGAGACCAGTGAGCACCAGGGACAAGCCAAAAGAAGATGTCAAGGTTGGCATGAAGAGAGAGACTTTAAAGGTTCCTGACGATAAAAAGAAGAAAATGGAAGAGGATAAAAGAAAGAAGGAAGACAAGGAACGGAAGAAAAAAGAAGAGGATAAAGTAAAGGCAGAAGAGGAACAAAAGAAGAAAGAGGAGGAAGAGAAAAAGAAACTTGAAGAAGAGGAGAAAAAGAAACAAGAGGAGGAAGAGAAGAAGAAACAAGAAGAAGCAGCTGCTCAACTAAAGTAAGTGGTCTTATAATGGTTTAATTGTGCCAAATGCTGTAGTTCTGCTACCAGGATTGTGGGCAGAGTTATAAAAAATGAACTGTTTGAGTTACTTTTAAGTTGCCTGTAGTGTTTTAAGTTTTATGTGGCTGGCTGAGTATGCTTTATGACTTCTACATCATTTTGAGTTTTCACTTGTAACCTCTGTTATTTTAGTCTCTGATATGGAGCTTTGTTAGTGTTCTGCATGTGATGACCATGTAATGCACAGTTATGCTTGAATAAATGTCATGGTTTAACCCCAGCTGGCAACTCAGCCCCACACACCCCCTCACTCCCCTCAACAGGATGGGGAAGGGAATCAGAAGAGTAAAAATAAGAAAACTTGTGGGCTGACATAAAGACAGTTCAATAGATAAAGGAAAAGCTGTGTGCTCAAGCAAAGCAAAACAGGGAGTTCATTCCCCACTTCCCCTGGGCAGGCAGGTGTTCAGCCTTCCCCAGGACAGCAGGGCTCCAGCAAATGTCACATGACTTGGGAAGAGAAGCTCCATCACTCTGAACATCCCTCCCCTTCCTTCTTCCCCAGATTTATATGTGGAGTTGTATGGTCTGGGATGTATCCCTTGGGGCAGTTGGGCTCATCTGTCCCAGCTGTGTCCCTTCCCTACTCCTTGCACACCCCCAGCCTCCTCACTGCTGGGGTGGGGTGAGGAAAAGGCCTTGACTGTGTGTAAGCCCTGCCCAGCAGTAATGAAAACATCCCTGTGTTATCCACACTGACTCCAGCACAAATCCAAACCAGCCCATCAGGCCACTAGGAAGAAAATTAATTCTGTCCCAGCCCAAACCAGCACAATACAGAAGCAGTTTCTTTTAAGATGGAGAGCTGTTAGCACCATAAATTTTGGAATACATACTATAACAGGTCTGCAGACCATAACAGGAGCAAATCTACTCTGAAGAATGACTGTCATTTCTTTCAATCAAACATAGACAACTGATACCTGGATGGCAAACTCAGAATGTAACCTGACAGTTTAATATGTGATATTATTAAGACAGTGTTTTTTAATATGTTATCCAAGGGTACTGCTGTGTTGAAATGGCATCATTAGACTAATAAAGCTCAGATTCTGGATATTCTTATCTGTGTTAAATGTCACTTTTAAGACTGAGGCAATGTGATAGCCAAATTCTAGCTGGGACAGATATATTTCACCTATTTAAAATTTTCTGTGTAATTTCAGTAGTCTGGGAATAAAAGATTTCCCTTAACTGTGTAATACAGTGACATGTTGAAAGACTGTTGTGTTCTTTTGTAAGAACTCCATCTCCAGTTGGAGTAAATGGAGTTCTATGTTTATATTTTTGAAGTCTGTTTGGATTAATATGTTCTGCCTAGAAGTATTTAAGAATTATTTTTTTTCAACAAGTAGTACTTGCCTTTTGCATTACAAAAATTAAACAGAATTTATGAAGCAGATGCTTCAGCTGTCTAGGATTAACTTGGTAAATATTTAAGGAGAGAGTATTAAAGGGAAATTTTTAGAATTGCTGAAAGGTTTCCAGCTATGACCTTTTTTCCTTTGAACCGATAACCTGCAAGCAACAAAATACTTTGTCCTGTAACAAAAATGACTAATTTTTGTGTCTCTTAGGGAAAAAGAGGAAGCCCATCAGCTCCATCAGGAGGCTTGGGAGCGCCACCAGGCACGGAAAGAGCTCCGCAGCAAGAACCAGAACGCCCCGGACAACCGTCCCGAGGAAAACTTCTTCAGCAGGCTGGACTCCAGCCTGAAGAAGAACACAGCTTTTGTCAAGAAGCTAAAAACCATCACAGAACAACAACGGGACTCCTTGTCCCATGACTTTAATAGCCTGAATTTAAGCAAATACATTGCAGAAGCAGTAGCTTCTATTGTGGAGGCCAAGCTGAAGATCTCGGATGTGAACTGCGCCGTGCACTTGTGCTCCCTCTTCCACCAGCGATACGCTGATTTTGCCCCTTCCTTACTTCAGGCTTGGAAAAAACATTTTGAGGCGAGGAAAGAAGAGAAGACTCCCAACATCACCAAGTTAAGAACTGATCTGCGTTTCATTGCAGAATTGACAATAGTTGGGATTTTCACTGACAAGGAAGGTCTGTCTCTAATCTATGAGCAGCTTAAAAACATTATTAATGCCGACCGGGAGTCCCACACCCACGTTTCTGTGGTTATCAGCTTCTGCCGGCACTGTGGGGATGACATTGCTGGTTTGGTACCCAGGAAAGTCAAAACTGTGGCAGAGAAGTTTAACTTGAGCTTTCCTCCTAGTGAGATAATTAGCCCAGAGAAACAACAGCCCTTCCAGAATTTGTTGAAGGAATACTTTACGTCTTTGACCAAACACCTGAAAAGGGACCACAGGGAGCTACAAAATATTGAAAGACAAAACAGGTGACACTTGAATGTTGTTTTTTATTTATGAATTAAAAAATAGTTTATTTATGAAATGCCTAGGTTTGTTGCAGTATTTATAAACAAAGTATGTTGTAGTCAGTGTGTAGAAGACAAGTGTGTTCTGCATTGTATCTAAAAAACTAAATTTGATCTGAATACTTAAAAAGCAAAGACAAAACAGACTCTTCAAATATCTTTAAAGAAAAGGCAGGTTGACCTTTAGCTTTAATTCTCTTTATTTCCTTATCAGTGTGAGAGCAGTGCTGCTTTCCCAGCTGGTACTGTCCTTTTCCAGTTGGCACAATCTGATTTTTCCCTTTCCACCCACGTGTATCTAATGGAGCATATGCCACAATGGCTTGGCTTGTTTACTTTTTTGGTGTACCAGCATGGAGGACAAATTAGTTTACATTAACAAGGTATCCATTACACTTTAAGGTGGGCAAATTATATAGTATTATATTAAAGTAGAGGGCATAGACAATTTGATTCAAATCTTCTTAGATATCTGTATATAATACTAATATTGCAGAGTATACACAGCTTTGGGATCTGAATAATGTTTTTCTACAATGTTCACATTGTTTAATAATTATTTTCTTTAAGGCATCCTGAGTTCTCACTATTGGAGCCAGCCTAAACTCAGCTGCTGGTCTTAAAACAGAGTCATTCTTAAATCCTTTTGGAAGCACAGAAATGAACATGTGACTGGGTCTAGACACAGGTTTCAGCTAAAAGGCTGGACATCAGTCCAGGGTTGTATGTGTGGCTGGAATACATTAAAATTTCATGTTCCCCAACCAAGGATCAATTGTGCCTGATGGATTTTGTGCTGCAGTCCTGTCTGGTCTCAGTCAAACAGGTGTTGTATTTCACAGGAGTGTAAACTGACTTTTGAAGTACTGTTGTTTCTACAAGTACCTTATTAGTTTAAAGTGAGTTATCAACTCCATTGTTATTTTTTTTGAGGTAATGAATATGAACCTTTATCCTTTCAATTGTAATTGGCTCTGGGCACGTTGGTTCTGGGTGGCATTTCAGTGAGTGGGTTTTGTACAGCCTGTATGAGAGGAAATAAAGGAAAAAAAGTTTCCAAGAGGTATAAAGTATGTTAGGAAACCAAGAAGAAGAAAGACTGTGAGTGATCTGAGAGAGGGAAATATACTTTAATATTTACTTGTACAACTGGGTAAGAGAGACTGGATAGAGCCCTGAGCAGCCTGGTCTGATCTCATCACTGAGCCTGCTTTGAGTACATCAGACAAGGGACCTCTTTATGCTCCTCCTCATCTGAATTATCCCTGGGGACATGGGTGCAAAGCTTTGTTTTGGGGAAGGAATGTGAAGAACTACCATTTATCACTGGATTAAGAGAACTCTATTATTTATCCCTCTGAACTTTAAGGTGTTTATTTTAACTTCTTAGTAAAATTGAGGAATAAGTTCTGTTAAAGAAACAAGCCATCAAAAAATTCTCCTACCAAATTTTATTCACTTACAACATGTTAGTAAGAGAGATTCTTGGCTTTTGCACAGTATGGAAATGCAAGTGAGGGCAGGACAGAAATTTGCCTAGTAGGAGGTCTGTGAATACTTCCTAAGCTGTGGATTTTGGGAGAGTGATTGTGCAGTTGGTTGGTTACTTGCTTTTGTATTTTTTTCTGTGGATAGGTGTGAGTTTTTGGGATATTTTTGTTTGGTTGTTGGATTTATTTTTTTTTTTTTAACAACTAATAATCCTATTGGATAACACAGTTCTCCATGTAATAAAAATCTGGTCCATTTTGCTGATAGCAGCAGTTTTTATTCATACTGTTGTTCCAGAATCAATGAAGTGAACAGGGAGTGAACTGTTCCCTCTTGTGCATCAACTGTGTCATATGTTTAGTTTATGACATTTTGTCAGGTAAATAACTCATAGTTTTTTCTGTGTCAGGAGAGTGACTGTGAAATAACTCAAGCTGTGCAGATTGGTTAATTGAAAATTAATATCCTAAATTAACAGTGCATTAGTCCTGTGTTATCTGCAAATCATTTAGGTAAAATTAAAGCATTATTATATACAGGGGTTTCTGGATAATTGGATGATTAGCAAAACTACCTTGTGTTATGCTTTGACAGTAGAACCTGGTGATCTTTTGGTTGCACAGCTGAGAGCACAGCTAAACTTGTCAGGCTGTATCATTGGAAGGAAACAGCTTCATTTCCAAATTCTGGAGAGAGTTTTCAAAAATGAGTTAGATGTGGAAGAAACTTCTTTGGTCTAAATGAAGGATGTTTTTAAGCTGTGCTGAACTTGCCTTGTGGTGCTGTGAAGAGACACAAAGTAAGACAAGTGCTGTGTGCTGTGCTTTTAATTGTATTCAGGACAGAACTGTGCTTTTTAAAGTTTGCTTCGTGTGTTAGAGCTTCCTTGAATTTGTTAACACTTGTCTTCTGGGAACTGAAAATGAGAACTGAAACTCTTGTACTGTTGTTACAGCACTTTGCTTTTTTGATTTTTTTAATAATAGCACAGAGCTTCAGTGCTCGTGTTTGTAAGGCTGCTGGGGTATTTTAAACTTAAAATATGTACATAATGGACAGCTGTCTCCATGGAAAAGCTGTGAGCTGGCACTTAACATGTTTCCCAATCCAAACTGAACTACTGCACTTTAGAAATTGTCAGTGGTTATTTAATTAGTTAATTTTTCTTGCTCTACTTTGCAGGAGCGGGTAATACATTTTTATATAGGTGTCAGAGGGACAAGAAATAGAACTTTAGCCAGCATTGCTGCTTCTTGCCCTCTGGCCAGACACCTGTGCCCAGTTTTGGCTCTGAGCAGGTCTGAGGGATTTTGTTGCTCGCCCTGGGAATGTGTTGTGTACTGAGATGACTTTTGTTTTACAATTCAGCTGCAGCTCGAAAAAAGCCAAGACTGATATCCCTCAACTTACGTTGCTTAAACTATTTTAGAATTTTTATGCCACAAAATATTTATCTTTTGGCAGGACTGTGACTGTAATACCTGTTGCTTGATGAGAGCCTAATGGTAATGGGATCATACAAAGGATAATGCAATGACACAACCTGCTTCAGGAATTGTGGCATTTGCACCTTTTTTCAGACTTCTGATGCTTTCATGTCAGGGCAGGGGGCCTTGTCAGTGGTTCCAGCTGGTTAGTCCAGGGTTGTTAACATTGTTCAAGCTACTGTAAAACAAATTGGAATCAGCTTCCCTTTGGAAGTCCATGTTTGATCTGAGCCCATTTGGATCTTGGCTGTAGTTGGCCCCAAACAGCTCATGTGGCCCAAAGTGTTCCTTGCTGGTAGAGAACTGACTGTGCCTTGTCCTTGTAAGAACTGCTCCTGCAGAGGGGATGAATGGATCGTGCCAGATGGGAAAAGGCACTTCTCAGGAGCCAGAGTTCTGGATGAACTAGAACAGTGCTCATGAGCAACCAGATTATTCTGAGTTAACCCGCAATCAAGGATGACAGGATCAGACTTCTGTGGCAAGTTTTGGAGTACCAGAGATCAGTATATTTGGTTAAATTACTGAATGTTCTTGGTGTTTTTGGTCAAAATATCAAGATGGTCTTAATTGTACTTTGGGTAAGAAAATAGAGTTGTACTGTTCTACCTGTTCTCCTGAAACTGCTTTATGGTGCACTTGTAAGCCAGTGACTGTTCCTTCAAAAGCAAGCTGCTTTTGACAACAGATCTCAGTTTTCAAAATGAAAATTTAAAACACCTATGAATAGTTTCATAAAAGAAAACAAAGAGCAACTGAAAAAAACCAAATGTAACTGCTCTTAGTTTGGAGCAATAGTCTTGAAATAACTTGGTTTGTTGGAAACTCAATGGGCTGCTTTTTAATATGCAATTTTTTTTGAGCCTGCTGGTGATAAAAGCCCATGTAATCATTTAAGCAATGTGGAAATGGATTGTTGCAGGTGCAAAGCAGTTTTTATCCAACTTTGATGTAAGCTGAATGTTCGAATTTAATACACAAGTTTTTTCATAGTGCAGGGCTGTCACAGCATAATCATGGCAAAAAGTAAGTTGGCCTTTCTGTTTGGCCCTTGGGCTGTCCCATCCTCAGTGGGATTGGAGTTGGACATTCAGCGTGGTTTGGAAAAATAACAGCATTGCTCAAATTTTTGCAATTGCAGTCTAAACTGGAATTCTCACAGTTCCCTGGAACAGAGCAGGTTAACTTTGCTCAGAGCAATTCCCAGTGGTTCAAATACACTCTAAGGAAAAAGGTTGTCTTACTGTAACTTTTGATTTTCGTAGGCGCATCCTCCACTCCAAGGGGGAGCTGAGTGAGGATCGGCACAAGCAATATGAGGAATTTGCAATGTCATATCAGAAGCTGTTGGCAAATTCTCAGTCTCTGGCTGATCTTCTGGATGAAAACATGCCTGACCTTCCCCAGGAGAAACCAACACCCGAGGGTAAGCCAGGTTCTACAGAAGTAAACAGAAGCTGGGCTTGGCTTGGGTGTGGTGAGGAAACCAAGCAAACCTTCCCACTGATGGTTGTTTCTGCTGGTTTTGTTTCATTTAGGCTTTCCCCATGAAGGATATCCATGAATGGATAATACTTCATTTTTTAATTAAAGTGATTAAGCCTGACACGAAACCATAACTATTATATATGCTGTGTGTAGTTATGGTAACTTAAGTAATATCTCTTTAGATTTGTTTCAGGTAAAACAGTAATAAATGGACAATGAAAAATGTTTTTAACCTGATCCTTTCCATTTAATATCATACAGTTTTTAGTATTTAAAAACTGTTAGAGTTTTAAAAGCTGATATTGTTCAAAAATAGGCCTGAAGTCTATTTTGGGCCATGATGTTATGAGCAGGAACATATTGTTAAGCCAGATAAGTGACTAGGTGTGGCTGTCTGACCTCCTGAGCACCAGTGCAGCTTTTAGCTGACACTGCTGTTCAGTGCCTTGAAAATTTGAGATTAATTGGGATGTTGAAATCCTGAGTGTATCTTTTGCCTGAAGTGATCTTGAGCTTAAAAAAGCTGTGTTTCTTGAATACCTTTAAATTTAAAATTATTCCTTTAAAACTTCATTCTTAAAATTCAGTGGGGTACAGTTCTTCATACTCCAAGTGATTACTTTTATTGCTAATGACATTAAGTCTGTTATAACTTTCCTTTCTAATACCACATAATGTGCTGCTTGATTTTACTTGATTTGACTTTCACTCTGATGCCATCTGCATTTTCAATCAAAATCCAATTTACTATTTTTAAGATAATGTCATGATATATCTGATATTAAGATGGAATTGTTAAAAAGAGGTGAAAGTATACATTGCAATATTTAGGTGAAAACAGTGGTAGTAGTAAATAGATTAACATTTCTATGTGTATTTTTATCTTTAAGGAACCTTCCTGTAGAAGATCATAAATTTGTGTAAATAATTTTCTAATGGTTTCACTGTTTTTGCAGAACATGGGCCTGGTATTGATATTTTCACACCAGGAAAGCCTGGAGAATATGACCTGGAGGGGGGTATCTGGGAAGATGAAGATGCCAGAAACTTCTATGAGAATCTCATTGACTTGAAGGCTTTTGTGCCAGCAATTTTGTTCAAAGATAATGAAAAATATTCCCAGAACAAGGATTCCAGCAAAGATGAATCAAGAGGTAGGATGCTTAGATGAGTATTTATTTGAACATCTCTTGTCCAACAGCTGTACAAATTTGATGGAAGTAATGAGTCTCTAATGGAATAATTTGTGGTGATCAGGACAGTACACCAGTTTGGATCAATTTTAGGGAATAAACTTTGTGGAATGGGGATTAGCTCTGGGTATGGCATTTAAGAAAAAAAGTAAATGCATTTTAATATGGATATAATTTTTAATTTAAAATAAATGGAGGTAAACTAGTGTGTTGTAAACAGTAACTTTTCTGCAAGAAACGTGAGAGTTTTCCTTCTCTGAAAGACATCAGTGTTTGTTTTTTCCACTGTTATTTTTTTTAGTAAACTGTTAATGGGAGCTGACTTTGTTGGTATAAAATTCCAGTAGGTTAATAGGCCTGGGTGGTTCTTGTGACTCAACCCTCTGTTCACAGCCAGGCATTGGCCTTAGTTATCTTTAGTTATAAGGGGATAAAAATCACTGGCTCAAAGTAGAACAGAAGGTGCATGTTTGAATAGTTCTGAAATTTTCTTATGAGAATCTGTAAATGTTGGAGCAGCTTCCCCAGGGAGGCTGGAGTCTCTGTCTTAAGATATTTTTCAAAACAACTGGAAAAATACCTGAGAAATATGATGTGAACAGTGTCCATCTACTTGGAGCAGAAGGTTGAACTGGAGACCTCACTAAAGTCCACTCCAGACTAATTTTGTCTGTGATTCTGAACAGGTTGTTTGTTTTGTGAGTCTGTATTTCCAAATGATGTGTGCACTGCTTAGTTGTCACATTTTTCTTTAAAAAGTTTAAGTATTTTAATAAGCTTATTTGCCTTGATTTTTTTGTTTGTTTGTTTTATGAAGAATAATTACAAATAAATGCTTGAAGGAGATTTGAAAGAATAGAATACTCGAGGTGCTAATCTCTTGGAAAAATGTTCTATGTCTTGTAGTCAAAGAAAAATATTAGTTAGTCCTTTCTGAATCTTTATCTAGGGAGTTATAGTTTCTTTTCAAGGAAAATATGGTTTTTCTTTGGCCTCCTGCATAGCATGTTATCTCTTCAACACCTTCCTCTGGTTCTGCTTTTTGCTTTTTTCTTCATCTCCCTAAAACACTTTCTGTTTACTTTGCTTTGTCAATTTTGTTACCAGCTCAGCTATGAAGAATATACAGTGAAAACACAAAATTAGTATTTGCATGTTTGAAACTGGCTCTTTTTGAATAGTGTTGGTGACACTCATTTACTAAAGGATGCTGGTTTTCTGTCTGACCTCCCCAGTATGCAAGTTGGGTTTTTTTGGCTTCACTTTTCATGTGATGACCTGGCAATCCTTAACAATACAGATGAATGTTTGCAGCTTTCAGGTGGGTGGGTAAAGCTGTGTGAAGGATATCAAACCACTGAGACCTAAGAGATGAGACAATAGTCTCAAGAGATTGATATTCTTTGCCCATTTCTTTTAACAAGATTAAGACACTGAAGAGGTGTAGGTTTAGCAGCATCATTATTCTTGCATTCTTATCATGCCTGTGTATATTTAGCAATATAATGTTTTTACTTAACTTTTAAACAGATTCTAAAGATGCCAAAGATAATAAAGAAGCACCTGGAAGCGAAGATCTGGAGTTGGAGCTGGAGAATCTGGATATTAATGATGATCCACTGGAGTTGGACTGTGGAGATGAGGCAGAAGATCTTACAAAGAAGCTTCTTGATGAGCAAGGTAAAAAAAATAGGTTTTAAGGATTCTTTTTCTTCCTTATTTGTTGGGGTTTTTTTGAACTTGATAGTTTTTACTTTGTAGATTTTTAGAGTGCATTCAGGAGGAATGATTGCTTTATTTATTTATTATTTATGAGACTTGGTAAATAGAAACTGCTAGGATTGTGGTCAAAAATGCTTTTGTAACAGGTCATTCAGATACCAGTGAAAAGTGTTATAAACAGGTGTATGCAGTGAAAGTTACTGATTTCTTCATACAGCTTTTAAAAATAATCAAATGTAAAGGCAGTTGCCTGAGAAGTGACTACAGAGAGGTTTGTAGACTTCAGTGCATAAATGATTTTTCTTATCCAATGCTTAAGGTTCTAATAAAATATTTTATGGTTTTAACTTCTCTTGAAATCTAAGATTCAGCTCTGCCTTTGTCTTGTTAATTGATAAAGATTTTTCTTATGATGTTAGATCTTTACAAAGCAGGATTTAAGAATTCTAACCTCTAATTACATGTAAAGGGCTGCAAATGGCACCTCTGAAAATCTGGCTGTGCTGGTTTTACTGGGGGAAACAGCAGCACAGTGTTTCTTAAGACTTTTTTCTTATGATTTACAGAGTTTTCTTTTAGTAGTACTGAACAGGAGAAAAAAAAGAGAAAAAATCATAGAGGAGCAAGTGAGGTGTTTTTCTTTGAGCCCAGTTTGTAAGACACGTCAGGTTTGCTGCTTTGGGTTGCCAAGGACCAGTGGAGATGATTTTCTTCCATTTCTGAAACAGGAAATGTATGTCTAAAATGTGGGGAAAAAAAAGAATCACATCTAGAGTCATCTAGGTTCTGTGGCTTAAAACTGAAAATCCTACCTGATCTAGTGAATTTATAATTTAATCATCCCAGAATGGTTTGGGTTGGAAAGGACCTTGGGGATCATCTAGTTCCAACCTCGTGCCATGGGCAGGGACACCTTCCACTACATCTGATCATCTTCCTCTGGACTCTCTCCAGCAGGTCCATGTTGTTCTTACACTGGGGGCTGGATGCCTCCAGCATGTTGACCACACCACACAGCTTGGTGTCCTTGGCAAAATTCCATAGGGTGCACTCAATCCTGCTGTCCCAGGAAGAGTTAAACAGCACTGATCCCAGCCCCTGAGGAATGCCAGTTGTCACTGGTTTCCATCTGGACACTGTTAAAGAGCAGAAATTTAAAAAAATACCTAAAAATATTAAGAAATACTTTGTGGACTTGTGGGACTGGATTCTGAAAACGTTCCTCAGTGAGGCTTTGATTCAACAGGATGTTTGACATGAGTTGTGCAGAGAAGGGGGATCCAGCCAACAGTTTGCCCCCAGTGTTGGTTTGTACCCTCTGACTGTGAGGGGTCCTGCATGATCAAATTCCTTAGGGAAACTCACCCCTTGGAGGAGGAGCTGCCAGCACTGCAAAGGCACTTCTCTTACCCCCACTGTGTGGGTGATTCTGTACAAAGGGGACTGGAGCTTTCAGGCAGAGTTTCTAGGAGAGAGCCCCCTGGAAGGTTCTAGTTTTGTGAAAATTAAGATGTTGACAGCAAGGGAGTCAGGGCTTTCTCAGAAAATGTGTAGGGAGAATGGAGGGCAAGTAACTGTTGCCAAAGGAGAAGATTGTTTGGTACCAATTGTTGCAGGAAATGACTTCAGGAAGTCTTTATTGTCTTCTGATGCTTTTTTGGTTCTGATATATGAAAATTGCAGGGCTACCTGCATTTCTGATTAAATATAAATGTGTTTGAAAAGAAAAAATACTGCTTTCAATTTCTACAGTGATCATACTGCTTTATTTGTTTTTCACTCAGATACACTGTTACAGATAGTCTAACCATAATTGTTTAACATTACTACTTGCTGTAAATTTTTAAAAAGGGTTAATGCAATTTTAAAATGTGATCATGATGAAAGACTGGAAAGCAAGAGGATCAGTGTGAAAAGCAAAAAATTAACTAATTTTTTGCATGAAATGCATACTTTGTTCTTTACCTTAGTGAAGGGAGCCCTGACCAGTTTAATTTCTTGTCAGTGTAAAATTCTTAATTTTCTGTCTGAAGTCCCAGACTTGCTTCAGGTACTGCACAAGAGCCTTTCTACTTGGAAAGGATCCACATACTGTTATCAGAAAATAGAATGTGAGAATATCTGTAGGTCTCCAGTGGAGGAGAGGACAGTGAAAGAGGAGATATATTTGGGGAATTGCTGAAATTTAATATGATAGCAGGACCTCTGGAAAGATTGTCTGGAAAAGTGACTGAATTATCAAAGACTTTTATTTATTTCAAGGCCATTGAGCCAGTTTCAGTAGAATACTGAGGTGAGACAACTAATTGCTGTAAGGGAAAAAGAAGGAGACAGGAAGGTGTGCTATATATATTTAAATGGAAAAAGGCATTAAACCAAGATTTACAAATTGCTGTGTTTAGGCTGTTGCATGTTAGTGAACTCTAAATATATGAGTGAGAGAGTCAGGGTTCCATTAAACGTGTAAAACTTCATGAACCTCTTTTGTCTGAGCATCTGGAACATCTTCCTTTTCTTCTTTTTACTCCTTCCTTAATGAACTCTTGTCTCTTGTTCTTCCAACTTGTAGTTCCTGTGCAAGAGGGGAGGAGTAGCTTTGATCTCTAGCACCTTCAGGACTGGGTGGCTGGCAGAGCTGGCAGTGTTCCTTGGAGGAATTCATAGGGTTTCTCTAAGCTCAGCCCCTGCCCCCAGCAGGTTCCAAAACCAGGAGAGAAAGTCCTACAAGTAGCCACTTTATCTCTTCCTTGCAATAACTTCAAAAAGGAACTTGAGTCTTGCAGGATAAGGGTTGTTTGTTCTGTGTAGCTTGTAAATGCAGAGTGACTTCACCAGTGTTGGGTGTTTTGTAGTTTACTTGGGTGTGATTTCCACCCCACCATATTCTCTATGAAGTCTGTCTCCATTTTCCTTTCAGATCCCTCTGGGTATCCTTGTTACTGCTGAGCATCCTCGAACTGAGGCAAACCCAAACTTCATGGTGCTCCTTTCTCAGGAAGCAATGTTCTCTTGGGTTGCTTTGGCCAAGGAAGGGCTCTTTCCAACTGTTGTTGTTATAGAGCAAATAAACTTTTCTCTAGGACTCAAAATGTGGTATGCTTCAGACATTTTCCATAAGTTTTGCAATTAGAAGGGAACTGTAGGGCAGTTGGTGTGGTGAGATCTTCGTAGTTGATGTCAGAATTTTGTGTTCACCTTATATCTTATTTTTTTTGAATCTATGGATGAAGATTTAGCAACTAACCATTACAAATGCACTGTGTTTGGGGAATATGATGGTAAATCCTTATATCTAGTGGCTTAAAGATGTCTGCTGCTTGTTTACTTGTTCCTTTAGAACAAGAGGATGAGGAAGCCAGTACTGGATCTCATTTAAAACTGATAGTAGATGCTTTTCTTCAGCAGCTTCCAAATTGTGTCAACAGAGACCTCATAGACAAGGTACAGTCATAATTTTAATTTTTTTTCACTCTTAAAAGCCAAAATGCTGGATCATATAGACCAGAAATAAAGATTTGAAGCTTTGAAATCTGTCAGTAGCTGGATTAAATTTTAATTAGTCTGTATTCCTGTCCCTGGACATGTTTTCTAACTGTGTCAGTTCCATACAAAAGTGAAGGTTTTGTGATTGTTTTTAAAGCAGCTGCCTGTAGTAGGAATAGCTCTGTAAAAGCCACTTTTGAAAAGCATTTTCTACTGCTTTAAATAAAACCCACTCCATTAAAGGTGAAGCACTGCATTGACTTTTCTCTTTATAGGCAGCAATGGATTTTTGCATGAATATGAACACAAAAGCCAACAGAAGAAAACTTGTACGAGCACTTTTCATAGTTCCTAGACAAAGGTAAGAACTGAAGCTGGATCCATCCATTCATTATTTAACTTAGCTATGGATTTTTTAAAACCAATGTATGTTCCAAGTTACATTTGCTTAGTCCACTTATGGAATGGCTTACCCTGGAGCACGAAAGGAATATTTAAGGTCAGTGATCAGTGAATTCACCACAGTATTTTGCCCAAAGTTAACATTTTTCTTAGTTAATTTATTTTTTCTCTGGTACTTGGTGTTTATAGCAGATCATTTAATCACTTTTAACCATGAAAACAACAGCAAAACCCACCTCCTACCAGAAAGGGAGGATATATTTCATTCAGGACAAGTTGCATTTTTCAGTGTGGATGGTTAGAGCACAGTGTAGTTAAGGAAGGAGGACTTCTTGTGATATGTTAATTCTGATATAGCACACAGCCTTTATAACAGCCTTGTGTCTGCTGGAACAGCCAGTTCTGGGCCAGCCAGTTTGAGCCTCGTTTGTCCATGTACATCAGTCCAGGCAGAGCTTTTGCTGTTACTCCTTGTCTCTCCTTGTGTAAGTGGGTTTCCTGCACTTACAGGAAGAGCCTTTCTTCCAAAAATGGTTGGAAATATTAAAAGAAACATTGAATTAGTTGGAAGAATAATACATTTCTCTGTTCTCTGGTAAACTTGGGCCTCAAATAGGTGAATTAATGAGGAAGTCACTTTTCTTGCTCCACCTTGCCCCTTTTCTCATGATAAGTTGTTTGATGCTGCTTTTAGTTTGAAGTGTTTCATGATCATCTTGGAATTCCTGTTAGAGTTCCCACTGCTTTGATTCCATTCCCTTTTAACACTGGGGGGAAAAACATATCTTGAGTGTCTGTCTCAACATGTGTAGCTTTGAATAAACACACTTTGGTGTTTGGTTTTCCTTACAGTTAATCACTGCTTGCACTGTGCTTTCAACCTTAATTCGAGCCTATTTCTACATCCCATCTGTAATAAGCATCTGCTGTGCTAATAAATAACCCTTAGCTGTGTCAAACCAGTGGTTTGTTTTCTGACTGGAGCCATTAACCTGACTCTACATTAAAACTCGTTTTTGCAATTAGAAGTGCATGTAATCTTTCATTCTCTTCCATATTCTTGCCCCTATAAATTATGGGTTTGACACCTCAGTCTTTGGAGAGGCCTGATTGTGCCTGAAATATGAATTACTGACAGAGGAGACAGGCACTTAAGTATCTTCTGTATTAGGTGTAAAAAGGTGCTCTTCAGCCCAAATTTAAGTTGCAGAAGTAACATTTCTGTTCTCAGCCTGCTGGTATTCATGACATGCATCAAAACACAATGTGAGAAGAACTTCTTTTTCACAGCCTAGAACATCTACAACAGTGTAAATCAGCAGGACCACTTAGACTTTTGTCTTCAGCTCTCCCATAGTAGAGATTTTTCCACGTTTGCAAAATGGAAGTGGCTTGTTGTGTGGTCTGTGAGCATGGTGTGATGTTTGTACCACAGCCCTGTATTTCTTCCTGAGGGTGTAGATTCTGGCTTGCTCAAACTGATCGTTAACTCATGGAACCTCTTTGAAAATCCATTATTTTCTTTGCATAAGCTGCTGAAGTGTGCAGGTGATAATGACCTGGAGGAGCTTGTAGGCATTGTGCACAGCAAAAGGAGGTACTTTCAAACAGGGACAGCATAATGGCTTGTAAATTGAGCAGTGTGATTTCACAGGTGGCATGAAAGCAGAGTTAAATTCCCAATATATTGTACTATTCAAAAAGTGTCTTTGATCAGACTGTGATATGAACACAGTTAAGTTCCTAGAAACCCATGTAGTAGTGTCTGCATTGCCACTGATTTCTTGTCTTCCCCGTGGTAGTTCCATTATCCTACAAATTTCTTTTAAAAATAATAATTTGAAAGGATTAACTTTTCTGTAGGAGCTCAGTAGACCCGAATAGATGGTGGGGTTGGCTGGAGGGGCTACCACCTTCATGACAATTTTGGTCTCTAATAGTTGGGAAATGTTAACATTCCATGTACAATTCCTTTTTAATACCTTTTTCTGCTGTCTGCTCTGAGACCTACTGCACTAGTGAATACTGGAGCTTCCAGCTGTAAGATGTTAAGTTCAGTTGTACATATCTGCCTGCTTTAGTGATCCAGTGCTGGGCTACTTAGCAGGAGAAGCAGGATGTTGACTGAGATGCTTGTTCTGAACCACAAGCAGTTGTAATGTAAATACCAGCAGCTGAACTGCCCACAGATGGAGAGGATTTGAAAGGGCCATCTATCCTAATATTGAAGTTACTGTACTACTTTAGTTGATAGAGGAGCAGTTCTGCTGTCTGTCTTGAAATCAGCATTTATAATCCTTCTTGCTGTAGAAAATTCCCTGTATTCTGTAGCACACTGCTTCGAGGCCTTGTGTGCTGTGCATAACAGTGCTTGTGCTCTGGGTACCTCTTCACTGAACCATGGGGGTATGTCTTGTCTTTCCATTATTGTTGTTCCATGCTAGTTTTCACTAATTCCAGGTATTTCTACAATATCTCTCCAGGATACCGTGGGAGAAGAAAGCTTGTTATGGTTGTGTTTTTGAGGAGGGTTTTTTGTGGAAGGTTCAAAGGAACAGTGTCCTTGTAGGATGCAGATAAAGCAGTGTGTTTTCCAGAAGCATTTAGTTTCCAAGAGTATTAGATAATGCTGTCTAAGTCTGCCTGTTTTGTTGGCAGCCATAATGAGATATTTCAATAACAGAATACAATTCTGTTTCTTCCCTTGAGATCACTTTTGGGAAATGTGCAGACATGACACTTTTACCAAGAAAGGGTAGAAGTGGTTTTATGTTTGAGGAGCAGTGCAGGCACTGTGAAATCAGTCATTATGTGATGTTGCCAGGGAGCTTTCCTGCTCCCACTAGGGCTGGATAGATTGGGACAAACCAGGATTCTTCGAGACAGAAAACTTAACTTGATAAAAAAGGCCATTTCTTCCTCAACTCACTGTAGATCAGTGTTAAAATACACCATCTTTGCCCTGCTCTCTTGAGTAGTGATGAATGGGTCACATTTACATTTTCAGCTGTGATTTGAACCTTCAACCCAACAGAACAGAAAGCCTTTTAAAAAGATTTTTCAGTGCTAGCATCCAAGTGGCTTTCAGATTTGCACTGGAGGATTGATTTAAAATTAAATATTAGCCTTTTAATTCAGTCAGTGAATTTAATGCAGGCAGTGAGTTAACCCATACTGCTTACAGCCTTAGGGCTTTTATGTGTAAGTCTTTGCTGTCTAACTGAATTATCTTCCTGTACAGGTACACATAATTATTTAGGTTTAACTGCATGCTACAACTTTGTTTAATTTTTTTTAATTTCAGAGAGAGAAGTTTGAAATCTCTTTTTAGACCTTAAATTCTAAACTATTCTACACATATGCTAAGCAGTAAATAGGAGCTGTGCTGGCTTCTGATATTTTTTGCCTTTCCAATCTATGGTGATCTGGGAAAGTTGCAAGTTTGCTGACCAAGAGATCAGCTGTTCCTGTGGAAATTTTTAGCATTCTTGTTGATTGTTCTGAATTCAGAAGTTAGCTGCTTCTTAAGGATTAAGGATTAAATACTTCTGCACATTTTAACTCACAAGTTGTAAACCTCTTATGCATCTCCCTTCTTTCTGCTCTTCATTCTGAGAATTCTCAGTGGCAAGGTCCTTTGTGTCCAGTTGAACTCACCAGTGTCTCAGTGGCCTGTCTCAACTGAGGATAAAATTCAGGGATGTGCTTGAGATCAAGGAGTTTATGCCAAGGCAGAGAAATAAAGAGCACTTCTCTGGTAGCATTCCCATTCCACAGCATCCTTCTCTTCCCATGGAACAGTGTGGGTGGCACTTTGTACCTGTTCAGGCCCTGTGAATGCACTGCTTTTGTCTGGATTATGATTATGCTGGTGAGGCAGGAGTTCTTGCTCCAGTGTTTAGTTCTTTAAACTCTGTCCAAAAATCCCAGAAATGAAGAAATGTACAAAACACCCCTTCATTCTTTTTGGGTATAAAATTTTGGATGCATCCATTTTACAGAGATTGCTATTAGGACTTTAATTGAGAAAAGTTTTGGTGTGGGTTGTTTTTTGTTTGTTTTGTTTAAATAAACTAATACTTGAAATTCTACAAAGAAGACAGGCTCTTAGATATTTCACTGGAGTGCACTTCATGTGATCCTGAGATCTAGAGCTGACTGGATTTCAATCCACAGTATGTGGTTAAAATGACAGTGGTCAGAAATAGTGGTTTTTTACTGTGGTGGTATTTATTCGGGGTGCTTAACACAGACTTCAGAGCCTGACTCAGCCCTGATGCCAGATCTTGCTTCATGATGTACCAGAGCAGGAAGAGAAAGCAATACTGTGGTGGGGTTTTTTTAGCTGATTTCTTCCCCTTCTCTCAAGAGGAAGAAACGCTTTTGGAGAAAACAAAGCACTGCAGGTACCAGTAGATGGTGCCACTGATACTGCCATGTCTCCACTGCTGAACACAAACTTTGGTCTCCTCTGAGGGGGAACTGATTCAATCCCTGATTGCCGATGTCAGAGTCACTGACCCAAGGCTTTGCTTTATTATATTTCACCTATTTAGAAATGCCTGGTCTTAGTGTGGTTCCCCATGAAGAGACCTTTTGTGTCCTGTGAGGGAATAACAACAATGTGCTCTAAGACTTTAATTTTCCCCTGGGTATGTTCAGTTTACAGAGATGAAATTATTGGCTCTCAGCAGGCAGGTACTTGTTCAGATCAGAATAAAACTTTCTGGTATTTGTCTTAAAAGAGATGCCAAAGAGAAATCCCCTCAGTTAGAATACACCCCCTCAGTTCAGCCACAAGTTTAGCTTTTGTATCTGTGTGTGAAGTAATGAGACTTTCACTTCTTTCTGAGTTAATGGCTAAATGCTTAATAGCGTGTATGGTAGTAATTTGCTGTGGGTAGTCAGCCTTGAACTAGCTTGAAAAATGTAAATACTGCTTCAGTTATTAATTAACAAAAGAGATAAAAACTGTTAAATAGGTAACTGAGGTACCTGCAATGTTTCACCAGGAGTTCCATGTGTTATCAGGGGGCTGCTCAGCTATGCCTCTTTCAGAAAGTATATTCTGATGCTCCTAATCCACAATTTAATACCTCACTGTCTCCTTTTCTGCACGTGAATGTGCTCTAGTGACACAGAATTAGAAAGGTGAAGGGAGGCAGTCATGGATGCTTTGTTTTGGGGTTTTGGTCTTGATGCTTTTCCAGTTTTACTTTGTGCCAGGACAAGCTCTGTGTATCGACTGTGCTTTTGGATTTTTTTGTCAGCGTTTTTTTTCTTTTTCTTTTCCTTTCCTTAGCAGTAGGGAAAGCCTTAATCCTTCATAAAGTGTAAACTCAAGATCCATTTCTCCCTCACAGGCAATTTCTTACTTGAAGCATGAAAATCTAGGACGTTTCTCTCCACTGAAAAACTTAGGCTTGTTCTACAGTTCATCTGTTTACTGCATTAACTCAGCAAGCTGAAAATAAACCAAAACTACTTCCTTCAGCTTGTTAAATGATATTATGAGGCCTCAGAGTGCAGTGGGTTTCTCTGCATGTAAAAGGGATGTGTGCACACAGCATGAATGGTTTGCATAAATGTGCAAAGGAAATGGCTGTGAAGGCATGTAATCAAGGAGAGAAAGGAAAGTGAGGGAAGTTCTGTAGAAAACTTGGAAATATTACCATTTGTGGGAGTACTAGCTGAAGTTTTGGGTAAAGGGTGGCCACATCACATCTGCTGAGCTTTGTTTTATGTAATAACTACTACATTAATTTTGAAGTTTGCCACCTTAAAACTAAAGGTGTTCCTACTTTCCTGGTTATTTCTGCTGCTACAAAAAAACATGTTAAAACCTTCCAGTAAACAATGGGGTTCTCTGTAAGGATTTTTTGGTTTTGCCCATTGAGATGGGTCTTAATTTTGTTGGTGTCTGGTAATTTATTGAAGGTCAAATTCTGTAGCTGAGATGGTATTTGGCATTTTACCTAAGGCAGTAGCTTCCAAAGGAAATTAACTGTGAAGGATTCCAGCAGGACATGGTAGTTTACCTTTTGTATTGTTTTTAAATTGCATTGCAATCTGAAGTGAGCCCAAAAAACTGCATATGTGTAGTCCTGTCACTATATGCACATTCATTCTTTTCATAAGTAAAATAGTACCCACATTTGTAGACATAAATGCCTTTTTGTCTATAAATTAATTGTGTATTTAATCTTCTCCTTTGTTTGCAGGTTGGATTTGCTACCATTTTATGCAAGACTAGTTGCCACGTTGCATCCCTGTATGTCTGATGTGGCAGAGGATCTCTGTTCCATGCTGAAAGGGGATTTCAGATTCCATGTATGTTTTGATGATTTAACTTTTTGAATTCAGATTAACCAATCTGATAAGTCATCCTTTGGTGAAAAAACCCAACATTTGGTGTTCTAATAGAGTATTTAATTCAAATTAGTTTTTACAATTTTCATCAATCAAAATTTTCTATTCCTCTTAATTGTATTTTTCAGTGTTGTTTCTCCTTTTTTCTTGAGTTTTGTACTCAAACTGGTTATGGTGCACAGTGATGATTTCTTCACCATATTCTCAGTTTTATGGCACAAATTTCAGTTTTTGTTTCTAGCACTGACATTACAATGTGTATTTATTGCTCAGACTTACTTGAATCAACTATCTGAAGTTAACTGTTCTCAGAAAAACCTCTTTCTGTTGGGGAAATACAATTTTGTATTTTGTGGATTATGTTTAGACATGGATACGTATTTGTGCTTTGTTAGTAAAATTATGCTGGATGTCAGTAATTTAAAAAAAAAGAAAAGTCTGCACATTATTAAATCTGACTTGAAAAAGCCATCAATGTTTAATATTTCCTTGAGGACTATACAAGTGACCCATGTCAAACACTACTGATTTCCCAAGCTGCTTAAGCATGTTCAGGTCAAAGTAATTTAGAAGAGCTGGGTATTTTCGAGGGCCTGAAATCAATTCTTTTCATTTTTTAGGTAAGAAAGAAGGACCAGATCAACATTGAAACAAAGAACAAAACTGTGAGGTTTATTGGTGAGCTTACCAAGTTTAAGATGTTCTCCAAAAATGATACCCTCCACTGTTTGAAGGTTGGTTTTGTGATACTCCTGTGCTCCTGCATATTCTAATGTGTCCCCCTCCTATTTCCCTTCATTTACCTATTGCTGATGTTTTCTGAATTTATTACATATGGTGTTTTAAACCCTGATGTCTGTTGTTACTTGTATGAGGAGACTTTTGTAGCTGTTTATGGAAGTTAGAATGTTTTCTTTTCTCTAATGGTAGAAAGATATTAAAATAAATTTCCAGCTTTGGACATAAACTGCTAACAATGTTCTTTGTAGGTATGGCAGACGTTGCTGCTTATTAATCTGCTATAACTTGCAAAACTTTCATTATGTTGATTTCAATTAATGTTTTTGCAGAAAAAAATGACAGTAAGGGGGAGGGATTGGAGGCAAAAAGCTTTTCAGTGATGCAGGGAGGGGCTTTTATGCCATTTTAGCAGGTGCTTTTGTTTGTTGAGGTGCAAAACAAATCTTTGGAAAGCATTGATCTCTGGGCACATCATCTCACTTTGCTGATAAACATGCAAACTTATCTTTGATGTCAAGTCCCAAATTAAAAAAATGTTTTTTAAAAATACAAGGTGTTTGAAGACTCACAGCTTAAGATCACTTTCTGTGAATAGTTGCTCTTCAATCAAAGCTGAATTAAGACATTGTAATCATCACAACTTAATGTTCTCTGCAGTTGAAAAAGATGTTTAACGAGCTGTGTTTTTGTATCAATATATACCAGATGCTTCTGTCAGACTTCTCACATCACCATATTGAGATGGCATGTACCCTGCTGGAAACCTGTGGAAGATTCCTCTTTAGATCACCTGAGTCTCATTTAAGAACCAGTGTTCTTTTGGTAAGAGAAAACTTGTCATCTTATGGGGGACGGTGTCAGGCACTGACTTAAAGCAATTACTCCTTTTTGAAAGTGTCCTGGAGAACTCCAGTCGGCCTATAAATCTGTTCATGACTTGAAAGAAAATGTAAAAAAAGAATTGAATTTCTGAAGCAAAAAGCTATTGCTTTTGAACTACAGGTAATTCAGAGATAGGGCAAAACCAGAGGATGAGGTTGAAAGAATGTAGTAGCTGTATGTGAACATTCCTGAGATACAATTTGAGAGGACAACCAGACATGATTTCAACTGGAGGTGAAGACAATTGTGGAGGAGGTGGTTTCTGTGTCCTGTGCAATGTCTGGGGTTTTACATTTGAAGAAAAAGTTAATGAAGGCACAAGAGGAAGCAGTTTTTGAAATAGAGATTTGGAATTAAGGTAAGAGTAGAAGTGGGATCTAGAAGTCTAGATAAGTACCGGCAAAGACATAAAAATTAAAAGAATTGGCTTTGGATCTTTTTTAATGGAATTGAGCCCTGAATAGTTCACTATTGAGAGACAATAATAAAACTGTGTTCGAGGCAAGAGACTGAGGCAAACATGGTTGAAGAATTCCTTTAAAGATAGGTTCACTTTCTCTTGAACCTGCAGCCTCTCCTCTCAAGCTGTAGTTAATGGAGAAGCAGTTGCATACTTGGGTATATTGTACAATTTCTTTTTTCACAAAACACTGTTTCTTTCTGAACCTCTTTTGAATGTCATAACATCTGTTGGGGTGGTATAGTCACAAGAGGAGAGAGATGGGCAAATTAACTGCAGGTTCTTGGCTCATGCTTTTTGTAGCAATGTACTTTGTATCTTGAAAGGTTTGAATCTCAATTTTCTAAAGGTTTGCCAACTGACGTGTTTTATTGTTAAATATAGTCCTTTCCATAATCGAGTATTTTTCCCCTGAAAACACTATTCCATTATCTTTAAAAGACATTTTACTTGTTACTGTCATCTCTTTGTAGTTAATAAAAATTTTAGAAGTCAGGAAAAGTTAAAAAGCTGCTTTTTGTAACTCACTGCTTTTAGTCTTATGCACTACAAAAGTGCTGGTTGTTAGCTGGGTTGCTGGAATCTGCTGGATGAATGCTAAACATGACCTAACTGTGAAGTGCAGGACAAAGCACAAACACTGTTTGAATAACTGAGGCTTAAAGCCTCACAAGGTTTCAGATAAGTAGTCTTTCTTATGCAGTGAGGAACCAGGAAAAGATGGAGGTGGCAAATAAGTTTGGAATCTCTATTGATTGAGATGTAAAATAAGCTAAATAGATTTCTTTTCTGCAACCATCTCAGTAGCTACATCTTTTAACATTCCCTTAAACATAGAGATTAATTTTGACTTAAATAGTCTTATGCAAATTGGATCATAGTCTTATGGTACCAGTTAGTGTGAACTGCAGAAAAGATTACTCCTGAAGCAAGCTAATTACAATCTTGTGGTAAAAATCTAAGCAAATGTAAAGCTGATCTTCTCAATGACTCTTATGGGTAGAATTAAGGCTGTTGATCCTCCAAATAATTATTGGTCTTAATCTTTACTGCTGACGATATATTATGTAATAAGATTCCAAACAGGCTGCGTGGCCCTCATTAAAGACAACATTGCTTTGTCCTGGTGTGGAAGAAAGTCATAGTTAAGAATGGATTTTAAAAGTAATTAGGGGAAAATTAATTATTGAGAAGTAGAGTGTTCTGTAAGAATGTTGCAAACTTAGTGGCACTAAGTGACTCAGTCTAGAGAAACATTTAATGGTCATATCCTGGTTTTGTACAACTACTTCAGGTTGTGCAAATTATTTACAGATTGTTTTATCAGGACAATGTTTATTTCTGTTAATTGTTCTTTTTGGCAAATCTTTCAAATTCAGTGTCCTTTATGTAACTTCAAATATTAACATAAAATTGACTTGGCCTTAGGATATTTGAATTACATTATTTGAGTTGGAGCCTTGAAAGGAAGATCACCTTTATCTTGATTTATGTTTCTGTAACATAATGATGTTAAAATGTCAAATTCTTGTGTTATTTTGTCATGGTCTTGTTAAAAGGATATTTGAAGTTTTGGTATTAAAAGCCTCCTGGTGCATTTTTAATCATTTAACTTAGACAATTGTCTTAAGCTTTAGGGCAAGATCACTTGTGTTTATAAATACACAGAACTGAAGCTACCTGGTGGCTTCTTTCTTGTGTAGATAGAGTTGGAACTGTGGGAGATGTTTTTACAGGCAAAGCCTGTGACAAAGTAAATGCAGTTAATTTAGACTGTCTTAATGCACTGTAACAATAGTGTGCTTCCAAGAAACTAAAAATTTTGATTTTGAACTGTTGGAATAACAGGGATTGAGGTGGTGCATATTGTATCTTCTGGGAAGAAACATATTTTTAATTACAACCTATTATTTGCAATATAATGTATAACTTTTTGTAACAGGAAAATACACAAATTATGTAGGTTAGGTTTTTTTTAATTTTAATTGCAAACCATTCTGCCATTTTCTGTAGTCTTTCACTTTGCCCCACTTAATTTTCCAGTTTATAGTAAAACATGCTAAATGTCACTATGGCAGAAAATATGTATTTTCTCCTGATCCATCTAGAAAAGGTGAAAATTTTTTCAAAGGTAACATTAACATGTAGGACATGGTAAGGTTTTGGAACTTCCTGCTAGGAGTGGTTTTTCCCCACATACAGCAGTTCATGTGCTCAGTTGTCCAGGGCTGTGCATCTGTTGAGCACCTGTAGGAAAACTTTTATGCTACTACTTGAGAGAAATTTCCCATTTGGAAAGGAACAGTCTCAGTTAAGGAATCAAAGGAGGGGCCATTTGTGTCATGGAAAAGGTCAAAAATGAAATGCCTTAGGGTTGTTGTCAGATCAAGACCTTCCTGGTGAGAGATGACTAAAATCGAGGAGGAAAATTACATTATTAGTTGGGTTACTGAGTTACACAAAACTGCTCTTCCTCACTGAATTAGCAGCTGAAACTCAGGGTTAAGGAGCTGTTTGTGTGCATTGACATCTCAGTGGAACTGAACCACTGCCTTGGAAAAGAAATTTGAAATTACTCAAGCTTAGTGGAAAGTCCACCAACATTAAAAATTGTGTTTCTCCACCAGTAATCCAAGCAGGTTTAAACTCTTGTGGTTGGTTTACTGGATGCATGAATGTATCTACTGATATTTGTGTGAGGGGATAAAACAGCACGGACATGTTCATTTTGTTTTATCTATTTGAAGCTGTAAATTACTCTGTAGCCAACCTGTAGTAAATAATGAAGTCTGACTAGTACAGTTTCTTTTCCTGGTGAACCACCATAGGGTGATTTAGAATATATGGACTATGATGATGTACATAAATATTTAATGCAACTTATATATATACACATATGTGTAATTCTGTGTATATATGTATATGCAAATAAATGCACAGATGCATATAGAAAGTATTTCATTATGGAATTAAGCTCACCCTCTTCTTTACCTGTTAAAATCAGCAGCTTAGAACTGCTGCTTTAGTACAGTATTTTTAGGTAAAAGAAATTTTTAAAATCCACAAAGTAAACCATAACATACATATCCAAAATGAAATATGGAGAAAAGATTGTGTTTAGTGAGGAAAATTAGGACAATCCTGACAATTAAGCACAGTAATTAGTGTTACTTGACTGATTTTTCCTGAAATATGACTTTATGGTAGGTACTGCTTCTCTTGCAGTGGATTCTGCTTGGGTAAACAGCAACAATGGAGCCTGGAGTAAAGAAAATGCCATTGCCTAAACCTTTGGGAATTCATGTGAAACCATCAAAATAGACTCACTGGAATTGCACTGATGTGAAAAATAGATTGTCAGTCTTAGGAAGATTCACTGTGCTTGTGAAGACATCAGTATTTCAGCTACTTTAGTTAAATAAAATAGCTGCTGATAATCTAAACTTTTGTATTTTGAGGTGAACTTTAAATACTTGTCTGAAACCTTTTTCACCCCAGGTGAACCATTATAAAAACAAGGATTGTAAAGAAAAATGACAGTGGAAAGAGCAACACAGAACCATATCTATGCTTTGTTCTTTCTTCTCTCTGCCCAAGCTTTTAACTTATTTTCTGCAACCTTTCATGTTTCCTTCATCCCAAATGTAGCTGTAAAAGCCTTTGGCTCAGAAATGTGGTGTGTCAGCATCTTTAACTGATCATTTGCATTTATTTCTAGGAACAAATGATGAGGAAAAAACAAGCAATGCATCTTGATGCCCGCTATGTCACAATGGTAGAAAATGCCTATTACTACTGTAATCCCCCTCCAGCTGAAAAAACTGTGAAGAAAAAGCGTCCTCCTTTGCAGGAATATATCCGTAAGCTTCTTTACAAGGATCTCTCCAAGGTCACCACAGAGAAGGTAAATCCTTTCAGAATCTTTAATAGAGTTTTTCCTGAAAGTGTTGCAGCAGTAACTTTGAAAGGGTTGGGGGAGGGTTATAGTTTCTTCAGTTGCAAGGGATAATTTTTGTATCCCTGATCAAGATGGTTTCATTTGTTTTATCGTCATGCATGGAAGCTCCAGCTGGGGACCTGCATCCCCTGGAGCATTAAGTGATGAATAAAGAGAGTGAGATGAAAATCTTTGTGTTGGGAGAGTAAGAGAAAAAAGGCTTCAGTTAAATACAGACTGTAAGAGCAAGGAAATCATGGGACAGACTCAGTTGATTAGTAGCTCGAGGAGAGCAGTTGGGTTACATGCATAAAGTCTTCCATAGCAACTGCAGATCTGAAGGATGCTTGGAAAAGGAGAATGAGGTCGTTTGCAGGTGCTTAGAGGGATTTCATCCCAACCAGGAGAGATGGGGGGTGACAGAGGGAGCACCTTGATATTTTACCTGCTAAAATGTGAAGCTTGTCTTAAAATTTGGTTTAGGTCCTGAGGCAGATGCGCAAGCTCCCTTGGCAGGATGCAGAAGTAAAAGACTATGTTATATGCTGTATGATCAACATCTGGAATGTGAAATATAATAGTATTCACTGTGTAGCCAACCTCTTAGCAGGGTTGGTCCTTTACCAGGAAGATGTCGGAATTCATGTTGTGGATGGAGTGCTGGAGGATATTCGACTAGGAATGGAGGTAAACAACCAAGATCCCTGCTAAGCTGTACTCATTTACTTATCTTGAAAGGAAAACTAAAATAATCTTGCTTAAAGAAAGGAGTCCTTGAATTCTGTTTTTTTTTTTTCTGATGACTTTTCTGCCTCCGTTGCTTGCTTTGTAAAGGTTTATTTAAATTAACACACCCCCCAAAACCAAAAAAAACCAAACAAAACTAAACTAACAAGATCAATAGGACAGTTGTTTTGCTCCCCTTGTCATAATAAGAGCATACAATTTATTCTTACACAGTGTAGACAGACTCATGCATCTTCAAGTAATTTTGGAAACTACTCCTTATTTTAATAGATGTTAAAATTACAAGAATTCTCTGGGTCATAAAATTATAGATTTAAGAGGGAGTATGGACTAAATGTATTTGAACTTTATTATAAATACCAGTTGACCAGCTTTCATAACTACTTTTTAATGGTTACTTGTGTGTAATGCACTTAGTCATAAATAATCATCTTTTATTATAAAGAAATCCTATCAATTTTTCTGTACCCCTTTTTTCTTTGTAAAAGGTTTGTTGGGTGTGGGTTTTTTTAATGTTCTGTCGTGTCTGCAAAATAGAGTGAATTTTCCTGTCCTTTTTTGGTAAAGGTTAATCAACCAAAGTTTAACCAGCGGCGGATCAGCAGCGCCAAGTTCTTGGGGGAGCTCTACAATTACCGGATGGTGGAGTCTGCTGTGATATTTAGAACTCTCTATTCTTTCACCTCCTTTGGGGTGAACCCTGATGGCAGCCCCAGTCCACTGGACCCTCCAGAGCATCTCTTCAGAATCAGACTGGTCTGTACCATCCTCGATACCTGTGGGCAGTACTTTGACAGAGGATCCAGCAAACGAAAACTCGATTGCTTCCTTGTGTACTTCCAGGTATTCTAAGTTTTATGTAGTTCTATGGAATTCTTTAGCAAGCTAAGTATAAGTCAATCTGGTGCATATTTTTCTCATTGTTCTCTAGCACTACAATGTTTAGAATCCTGTCTGTCTGATGGCAGTTTTCTTTCCAAGTGATGTGTATGTGGAGTTCCATTATACCAAAATGATCAGGAGGCTCTCAGTGCTCACACTGTGGGTTTGCTCAGCTTGGTGAAGAGAAAGTTATTTAAGTTGCTGTCCTCATCTGATAGTTTTTGTAGGGAAAGAGGCCTCCAATACTTCTTAGGCTGCGTGGTGGAAGGGTCAGAGGCAATGGGCACAAACTGCAGCAAGGAAAGTTCTGACTCAATCGGTGTCATGAACTGGGGAGAAGATTTCATAACAAGCATGTTTAAACACTGGAATGGGTTCCTCAGAAGATGGGGAATTTCAGCCCATGGAATTCATGCTAAAACTCTTTGCATATAATTTCTTTTTCTTTCTGCTTTTTCCTTCTAAATTATACTATAACAAGGGTATTAAAAATTAAGGTGATAATGACTTATATCAGACCTCCAGGATATGTTTCCTTTGCTGTATATGAGATGTAAGATTTTGTTTTGATGTATAGTCTAGTCCTATTTTAATAAACAAATTAAACTTTTCAGGGAAGAAGGTATTCTTGTTACACCTTATAATTTCAGCAGGCCTTCCTTTTGACCATGTCACCTTTTAAGTAAAGTTTCTGTTCCACATACTTCATTTTCAGATGCAGTTTTTGCAGCACTTTTGCTCTCAGGTTATACTGTTAAGTTCACTTAAGATCAGCACTTATTTTTTACAATGTCTCTGTAAGAAGTATCTGCAAACTTTTTATAAAGCAAACTGGATAAGGGACTTGAAGCTGGCTGCAGTCTTAAGACTTCTTGTGATGTTCCCTCCCTTTTCCCCAAAATATGCTGTTGGGGAATTCATTTTCTTGAAAATACATGGGGGGAGGAATTGAAAGCAGGCTGGTTGTTATGTGCTTATCTCTTGTAGCAAGAGTACACTGAGCAGGGACTTTATTTTCAATGCTTTTTTGCTAAGTCTTATTTCTAAAAGTACTTGTAATAGCAGAAGCATATTCTTAATGTTTGTGATATCCAGTGTGATCAATGTTCAGTGATATCAAAATATCTAACAGTTGTATAAAATAAGAAAGTAGTGATGTGAAATCTTTTGCATTTTCTGCTGTGTAGACAGGGCTTGGCTTTACAAACTTGTGTTTTAACCTTCAATGGTTAAATAGTTTATAAATGTCAGTGTGCATGTAATTTATTGGAATATTTTGTCTTCTAGCGGTATGTGTGGTGGAAAAAAAGTCTGGATGTTTGGACAAAAGACCACCCTTTCCCTATAGACATAGACTATATGATCAGTGATACACTGGAACTGCTGAGACCAAAGATAAAGCTCTGCAATTCTCTGGAAGAAGCTGTGAGACAGGTGCAAGACTTGGAACGAGAGTTCTTAATAAAACTAGGTAAGGAAATGTGCCATGGATGTTAGGTATTTTTGACAATTCCTGTAGCTCTTAAAATTTTCTCTTGTGTGATGGTAATAGCTAACTATTGTTATTGTTTTATTCTCATGGTAGAAATATTTCTGTAACTTCATTGTGTGTTTCTAATCACTACAGAGATCATACAGAATCTCCATAACTAAAGTAATTAAGTGTTTTAAAAAAATTCAGTGTGAGTACTATTAATATAATGATATTTGGAGAGCAGAAGTGTGTGTGTATATGTTAGTTAATGGAGTCACATGGTGCAAGTGATGAGGAAGAAAATTTATGAATTTAATCAGAAAAATGTAGGAAGCATATTCTTAATTTCAGCCCACTTGGGAAAATATTGGTTAGTATCTAAAACTGTTATACAAAAGGTTAAAGGTTAATATGATATATCAGTTCTTACTACATATTGGATACTACCGTGCTCATTGCTTGTTAATTGGAGTTGTTTTCTAGTATCTCATTTTTATTTGAAAAGAGGCTTGTTCATGAAAAGCTTTTATATGTAAATTTTACACTTTAGGTGTCGACTAGAGCCTTAATAGCACCTCATCTACTTGGACAAGTTCAATTTTTAAGAATAATCCTTTAATTCGTTGGGAAAAGTATTTACAATACCATGTAAAATGTTGCAACTTCTGGTTTAGGATGACCTTATTTTTTTAACATGCTGTCCATTTAATTGACATTGTATGTTAGAAGTGTGTTCTTTTTTTTACATTGGATGACTTAAATTTTGCAAAAGCGGTTCTCTAAAAACAGATCTTTTTTTTTCCTGAATCAGAATCATGATCAATTCTTAACTATTTTCTCAGAAAACATTCTGATTGAAATTCTGTATGTGAGACTAAATTGGGCAATGAAACACCGAAAAAAAGCTAGAACTTATTTTTCACTCCTGTGGAAATGGTATAGATAAGGGATGAATAAACATCATCAGTGACACTGAAGGATACCTTACTGAGAGAAAGATATTTAGGGAAGGTATGTTTGATAACTTACACACAGAATGAACTAAAATATCTTGAGGGACAGAGGTGGTGAGCAGGTCAGCAAGGAAAACTGCAAGATGAACTAAAATCACAGTGTAAGAATTGTCAGTCCTGTGTGCAAGGAGGATGAGCACACTAGAGAGCACTTCTGGAAGAGACTCTGCTTTCCCAAGGACTTCATACAGGCACCTACATCCTCAGAGGTTCAAGTGCAGGCTCAGAGCATTAGAAAAGAGTCATAAAGGTTTATTGCAGGCTGAGAAAACTCTTGTTTCAAAACTATTAATTGGCAGGAAGTACTTGCAGCTAAGGCTGCAGGGGCTTGATGTCTTCTGGGTTCTGCTGCTTTAGTGATGCATCTGTAGTTTAGTGCTCCTGTTTCAGTGCATGTTTCAGAAAGGTTCACATTTAGTTTGAGGATGTTTTGAAGCAGTTTGCACAGTGCAGCTTCTTGAGTGCTGTTTGCTGGGAGATTTTAAACTAAACCTTCTCTGTAATGTTTTCCTCCTTTCCTGGCAGGGAGGTTATTACCCAGTATGAGTAAGGTAACTATCTAGAAAATGTTTCATTCAGAAGTAGAATATTATGACTCATGGGGGGTTTTAGTGTTCAGTAACAATGGGCTTTTGAAGTGATTTTCCACGTATAACCTGAATGGTTATATGTTCTAATGTTCTAAGTCTTTGTCCAAATTTCAGGAATTGTGAATGACAAAGATTCCAAAGACTCCATTACAGAAGGAGAGAATCTGGAAGAGGATGAAGAGGAGGAGGAAGGTGGAGCAGAGACAGAGGAACAATCTGGAAATGAAAGTGAAGTAAATGAACCAGAAGAAGAGGTGAACTTAATCATTTACCTTGCTTCATGTAAAAAAGCATGAGTAATCAAGATTTTCATTGCTTGTTACTTTCTGAAGCCCTTCTAAGTCACAGAGCTAGTGGGTGAAATGTGGGCATGCACAGCCCAGTCAGTACTTGAGGATATTCCCATCCCAGTTTTGGGTATGTGGAAAACTGAATACAGAGTTTCTGAGGCTTATTCCAGAGAATTTACAGCAGAAACTTGAACCTGACAACTTTGCTCAGAGTATGTGCTGCTTCTCAATAAAAAGATGCCTTCAGTTTTTTGGCATGAAAAAAAAAAAACCACTTTGAGATTATTTTCTTTATCTGTTGTAGAGGCAAATGTATTGACTTGATGTCAGAGCAGACAGGTAGGAAAAATAACAGCTGTTCAGAGTATGCCTGTGTAATATGAATAAATAAAAGATTTATGGAGCATAGAAACCTTCCTTGTTTACTGTGCTAATAATATTTTGAATCAAAAGTGGTGGAGCCAATAAAAAAAAGACAAGTACATAGAAATTCTAACTTGTCACTATGACACAGCAAAGGTGACGTGATAATGGTGGTGTTATGAGAAAATGATTTCATCAAGGAAATAGGAAACAGGTTTTTTCCATATGCTTGGGTTGGTTAGTTTGCTGATAAGCCTTTTTCAATCTGTGTCTCTCAGTATTAAAGATCCCGAATTTTGGCTGGATTTGTGCCTTTACCCACAGATTAGTACCATTAGAATCACAAACAGCTGTGGGGTGGGGAGGGGACCTCTGGGGATCTTTGCATTTCCCTTCTTTGAACTTGCTGAGTTCTTCCCAACCCATTCCTCCAGCTTGTGGAGTTCCCTCTGAGTGGCAGCACAACCATCTGGTGTGTTGGCCTCTGCTCCTAGATTTCTGCTGTACATTTTTGAAACTATCAGATAAAGCCCTGTGAGTTCAGACTGAACAGTAAATAAAAAACATAAACAGATTTACTAGAACTGAACTGAACAGGTTCAGATGGAGGGAGGGGAGGGCAGGTGTGGAAAATGTGTGAGAGGAACCCAGGAGCAAGTGGTCCTTTTTTTTTTTTTTTTTTTTTCCCAAATGGTCAGCAGTTATTAATTGACTGTTTCAGGAGGGCTCTGACAATGAGGAAGAAGAAGGTGAGGAAGAAGAGGAAGAAAACACGGATTATCTTACAGACTCCAATAAGGAAAATGAGACGGATGAGGAGAACACCGTACGTGTTGCAGCTGGAGAGGGGGGAACTGACCTTGGCATCTTTGCTTTTCTTTACTGAGTGTTTTTTGCCAATGCTGCTCAAAACATATCTGGGAGAACACAGCCAGAACGCTCCCTGTTATTCTTTCAGATACATATTAGAGCTTATTTTCATGTTTGCAAACTTTGGTTATTACTTTCTGAAAATATTTATGCTGTCAACTTTACTACAACATGTTTTTGCAGGACTGTGCACTCTCACAGGTAGCTAGACTGGAAAATGTTGTGTAAGTTATGGTTTTGCAATGCCAGCAGTGGTAGCAAACTGATAGGATACAACAAGGTGAACTGCTTACACTCCACTAGGTCTCAAAACAGAAAAGGGGACAAGCCAGGAAGTGCAAAATTCCTAAAATATGAATTTGGGATTGGCAGATTATAACGTGCATCTGCTTGAGTCTGGATTGCAGTTAAATAGTAAGAAAATAATGACAATTATAGAAGAATGTGTTGGGATACTGACTTCAAACATTTTTGTTGTCATGTTGTCCTCTCCAAATACTTGAAGGGTAGTTGGTCTTGAAAACACCATCTAACTGTATGGACTTAATGGAAAAATGAGTTAAATAGGTATGTTAAGGATAGAGACTTTTCTCTGTATTGTTGCCACATCTTGAGTGTGTCCACACTCATCTGCACACATACACACGAGGATGTCAGAATATTATGAGTGGCCAATAAATCAGGAAACACGTCTTTCAAGAAAATAATCAAGGCTGAAAACTTCTTTCTTGAACAATTTGGTTTTTAAACTTTTTATGTATGATATAGAAGCAATATTTTCCCACTTATTTCTAGACTGAATATTCATATTTTTGGAACTAATGTAATGGAAGGTTTTTTCCCATTGCAATAGGAAGTAATGATTAAAGGAGGAGGACTGAAGCATGTCCCTTGTGCAGAGGATGAGGACTTCATTCAGGCATTGGATAAAATGATGCTGGAAAACCTTCAGGTATAATAGTTACTTTCTTAATTTAATGTATAATTAACTGTAGTTGATTTTTCTTTAAAGTAAATAAGTGATTAGTGCTTAGCTTACCATACTAAAGAACATGGATGGGTTTTTTTGCTGTTATTTCCTCTTCTCTGCAGTTGGCATGTTTGGATAAGTGGCTTTTAGTAAAATAGCTGTTAATTGTATTGTTTGCCCAGTGAATATACAACATGCTGACATATATTTTACTGAATCAATAATAATTGCAGCAGATACTGTGCAACACTTCTGACTTCATCCTAGGTTTTAATATGTTTAATATGTTTAAAATGCGGATGCATTTAAATTTACATGGCCTTTTAATCCTGTTTTTTTTTTACACACCTGGTAAACATTTAAGTACTGAGTATTCCAAGCCATGTATAATGAATATATTAATAAGATATACCAAAAAAATCTTGAATGTAGAATGTCCATTCTTAAGTGTGTCTCATCAGATCTCTAGATTTCTTTCCATAAGAGGCTGTTATCCAAAATTCCTTTGTAATTTGAAGTATTCTGTGCCTGTAACTTTTTTTTTCACAAGCAAGGAAAGCTAAAGGGAAATGTAATAAAGCCTAATAAATTTATTTATATGTTACTTGGTTCTCCTGGAAGGTTAAACCTTTTCTCAGTCATGGCAACCTGAGTGTTGCCATCCCCACTGACAGGGTCAGCATCTCAGCATTTATGGAATTTACTTTCCTTTGGCAGCAACGGAGTGGGGAGTCTGTTAAAGTCCATCAGCTGGATGTTGCTATTCCTCTCCACCTCAAAAGTCAGCTCAAGAAGGGTCCCCCCCTTGGAGGTGGGGAAGGAGAGTCAGAGTCTGGAGACACGATGCCATTTGTCATGTTAACACGGAAAGGCAACAAACAGCAGGTAAGAGTTTACATAAGGTATAGATACTTTAAATAAATAAATATAATCCCTTCACTTTTTTGAAAGTCACACTCTTTAACTTTCGAAGTCACAGGATATTTTATTTCTTCATCCTTTTCTCAGAATAGGATACACACAGCTTAATTTTGATAAATAGAAAATACCATATGTAGTTGCTTGGAATTCTTGGTTGTTGGTAGACATTATGTAGAAAACTTCCATGATCAGATTATACCATTACTAATTACACTTGGTGATTACACCAGTAGGAGATTGTTATGTCTTACCTGTATTTTAAATATAGTTGTGGAAGATGAAGGTGCTGTGGTTGGTGGACTGCCAGTGAACACTGAAAGGAGTAGGAAAAAAAAAAAGGAATATTCCGGAATCTTCAAGATTCTACAGGTTTTTCTGAAAACACTTTCAAGTTCAAATCAAGATATATGGCATTTTCTAAATTCCATTTCCTAAGTAACTGCCACTTGGCTGAATTTGTTCAATTTGCAAAAAAAAAAAGTTATTGTCTGACAACATTTTTAGGGGACTATTTCAGAATGCACTGAGTGAGTCTCTTGGAGGAACTTAATTGGAAATAGTGTTGATAAAACAAATAAACTCTTCATGCAGCCAGTCTGTGTGTTTGTCTTGGCCCTTTTCTCCAGTATATGTTTGAGTTTTCCTAGCTCAGCAAATGCATCATGTGCAAATCAGTACCTCACATATTGCACGTGCATTTCTCGCCATGGTTTAGGTCTTTTAAAGAAACCTTTTCATTTTGGTTGTATAATTCAGTGATGGAAGTGAATGACACTGAGTTTATATGGAAAGCAAAAGCAAGGCATTGTTTCATTCCAAGCATCTGGGCCTTTCAAGTGTTTAGATCAGTGTCATTACTTGGCTTTTACTTTTGTTCCCTGAACTATGACAGTAGTTTGACAGTTGAGGTGCATAAACCTGAACCTGTCTTTCTCTTCCCTCATATGAAAGACACTTTAAAAAAATCCATGTAGAAAGTGGGTGTTCTGTTTTCCTGGAACTTGAATGTTGTCTGCAAAGTTCTACAGAAGTTTTGAGTGGGGGATTTTTAACTGTTGTCATTGGTCTGAGAAGGGATCGAAGAGAACTCCTTTTGTAAAAAAAAGGTGGTTAATATTTTCAGGATAATTTACTGGGAGTATCTGTAGTTACAAAGAATTTTGGGATCTTCAGATTCCGTGTGAGGGGAAAAAAATGTTGCTGGTATGTGGCTTAAAAAGAAAGCAGAACTTGTTCAGGATTTTTCCCTGCTCCTCCCCCAATATTTGGTTTTGGGAGTAGGTTCTTCCTGCCAAAAGTCGTCTCAACGTTTCTAGAAATGTAGAAAACATTTGCTTTATAGACTCCTTCAGCTCCTGAGTTAATGAAAGGCTTCTTTGTCCACGCTTCTGTATTCAGAAAAAAATGTGTCTTAGTAGTCAGTTTTAATAGAAAAATAAGCAGGAAAGAAGAGGTGGAGTTGAAAAGAAAATAATTATTCTGTCTTATGGTACTTTATTTGAAATCTGCGTGAGCAGAATGGGTGCAGAGTTTTGAAGTGACAGATGCACAGGTCACTGGTAAGGTATAGCTGTAAATTTTCAGCTTTTTAAAAACAATCAAAAGAAGTTTGCAGCAACCTGGGGGGCTGTGAATATCTTCATCTGCAAAGTCACTGGAGTGACAAACATCACCTCCCTACACAGCAGCCTCATTTCTGCTCTGTTAGCAGTGGGTTTGGTCTCTGTGTTCTTTCTTAGTGGTACTGCTGAAACGAGGAATCTTCACTGTTAGAAAACACCTTCTGATGGAAATTGTTCATGTTGTGCTTCCTTCCAGAGCTTAATATTTGGTAGTTGAGGTCCAGTTGCCAAATACTTGGTTCACATGTCAGTGTCCAGCCAGATCTTAGTGCAGCATCGACAACTAGTTTCTTGAAGCAACACAAGAACAACTGAGTGGTATTTACCAGCTGCAAACAACCTGAATTAATGGTCATTGCAGGCTGATGGTGACAAGGACACCATATTTTATCCTCAAAACTTACAAAACTATTAGCAATAGAACCTGAAACCTAACATGGTTATTTGAAATTAGATGATAGCACAGTGAATTATTCATAAGCCACGAGAGAGCAAGGGGAAATAATGTTGTCATCATAAAGGATTAGAGCTGAGCTCTCTCTAATACCATTTGATTCTTTATGAAACCGTCCAAAAAGTTTTATGCCAGGCAAGTGTAAACTGAAGTGAGGTTTAGACTGTAAAAAGAAAGTCACCAAGTGTCAAGAACTTTAGTTAATACCGAAGACAAAAGATTTTCTTTTGTTTGAAAGATCTTTAGCAAGGCTCCATGAAAGAATGATCATATTCATGGAATGGTCAAGTGTGCCCTTGAACGTGAAATTCTTTATCTTGTTTATATCTTTATCTCCTGATCTTTTTTTTAAATCTGTAATAATCTAGTCTTCTGAGTAATCATTTTTGATCCTACTTCAGTTTGCCATCTTCAGTGGAATCCTCTGTCCTGCCCCCACCTCACAGATTCTAGAAGAGGTTTTTGATGCCCCTCTTCACTGTGTGCAAATGGGAAGCATTTCAGTTGCTCAGTAATCATCACATCCTGTAGTAATTGTCATCAGTGACTTGATTTCAGGTGGCAGCTGATTGCCTTGAGATAGTGAGTCACTGATGTTTTGATAATTACCAGGCTGTTGTTTTTCTGTATCTGTTTCTTTCATTTACAGTTCAGTTTTATTTTTTCTGCTTTAAGCATCTTGTCTGAAAACACCAATCCCATTAAGCTGATAAACCCATGGAACAGTGAAAATATAAAGGACATATTAAAATGGATGAGGAGCTTAATGGTGAAGCCAAGGAATGATTTCTATCATGAAATGCTGCTAATGGATTAGTTACTTGTGTAGTTCACCTAAAGCTCATTTGCTGATATCTGGGAACAGCCTACTCAGCACTCAGTAACTAAAGCTTCCTTTGCTCTTGGAATTTCAACTTTCATTTTTTATTCTTCCCCACACACCTTAATAACAAGCTTGTACTTATATTCAGTGTAATATGCTATTACTCACAAAAAATATTGAATCTGGTTTTTCTCTTCTAAATACATCATCTGGTTGGTAGGATTTAGGGAGTCACTGTACCCAGGTTTTTCTCAGGTCTTTGGAAGAGTTTGTCTTTACTGTTTCAAACACAGTTTATTTTCAAATGCTGCATCTGAATACTTGGAGTCTTCTCACACTCATCACTTGCCTTCTGGTAGTTGGGCACTGCTATCTGAGATACCTTGAGATTGCTTAGTGATTATTGCATTAAGTACTAACCACAGGCACTGAAGATTCTGGGTTTACTCTAAACCTTCTCAGCACAGGTTTTGATGATGTATCTTTCCATCTGCAGCTTTTGACAGTGTAAAGGAAAAGAACACTCAGGAATTTGTTTCTATTTCTGTGGAAATAGATCTCCCATGATGAGAACAAGCAGCAGGATTCAGAGTAGTTCATGAAATATTGAGTATTATTATCTTTAAATGCATTTCCCTTCTTAAAGCACAGAAATATTTATTTCTAATGGACATGCAGTTGAAGGAGGGAATAAAATTATTATAAATATGTTCTCAGACTTTAGCATTAAGGGTTTTCTGAGAGTTTTTGTTTCAGTTGCAAATAAGATTAATAATCACTTCTCTGTTTGGGAACAATTGTAAAAAAGAAATAAAATCTGTGGAAATAACAACTTGGATTTTCTGAGTTTGGGGGAAAAGAAAACACCTTCCTTATACCTCTCTGAAAATCTCATCTGAATTTCCAGAGAGAGGGTCCTTCTGTAGGAGTGTCAGGGTTACCTGATGTACCTTAGGGCAAATCAGATAAGGTGTTGAATGTATAGTGTGGATGAGGAAGAGAAAAGATTAAATTTGACACCACAGCTGTCTCCAGACTAATAAGAAGCACTGAGGAGCCAGAATTATCCATAAAAAGAAAAGTACTGGCCAAGGAATGTCAGCAGATACCTAAAATGCTTGGAAGATTTCATCACAAGGGATAGTAACAGGAATTCTGCTGGGGGGGCTTCATCTCTTGGGAGGGAAGAGACCTGGGGAGGGAGATGCATCTTTGTGAGCCAGCTGAGGTGTTTTCATCTCAAGAGCAGTGTAATTCTCTCTTGGGCACATTGGCTGGTGTGAAGATCAGAAATAAAGCATGTGGCTGTGCCTTCCTGGGGAAAGGCAGTCCCCTTTGCTCCCATGGATACTCTGTCCAATAGCTTTTGGCCTCAGCCTTTTTTGCTTGTTTTCTGTGTCTTTGGGAGGTCTGAATGTTCTCCATGTTCTCCTACTGCTTTACGTGAAGTAGAGCTTCAAAGCAAACCAACGAACAACACACTTTGCAGGAGAAGCTGCTGTAGAAAGTACCACAGTAACTACAGTAACTGTAATCTCTCAGTATTTTGGATGGGTTTGTGGTGTGTTTTTCCCTGATGTGTATTTAAAAGCTTGTTTTCATTTGCAGTTTAAGATCCTAAATGTGCCGATGTCTTCCCAACTGGCGGCAAACCACTGGAACCAGCAGCAGGCGGAACAGGAGGAGAGGATGAGGATGAAAAAGCTCACTTTGGATATCAATGAACGGCAGGAACAGGAGGACTACCAGGGTAAGAAAATCAGCAAGGATTTAATTTTCCTTTTCAGGGCAACTTTCATGGATCTGCAGAAAATGTCATGTATGATGATGATTAGCAGCTGAAGTTCTGAACATTGATCTGCAGTACTTGGGGAAACCTGTATTTTGGTTTCAGTCATTCCTTGTTTACTCCCTGGTCTTTGTACTTGAAGAAGTCTTTATAGCTATTCCATGAAAGGGAGTTTCAAGTGGGCCTCAAATTTCAGAATTTCCATTTATTTTTGGGAAAGGGCAAGAACTGAGATTGTTTCTTTAAAAATAAGATATCACAAAATTAATCTGATGTTTGCTGCAAGACAATTGAGTTGAATACAAGATGAATGAATTCTGTGCAACTTAAACTCTATTTTTAAGCTATTAATAGGTATTTTAGATAGTAATAGTATTTAGACCCTTCATTAGTCTTGCTGTAACTTGCAAATACTGAGGTGACCTTCACTTGAGAAATACAAACTGTCTCCTCAGCTTCATATTGTAAAAGTTCTAAGAGTACTCAAATCTGGAGCATCAGAATATATTAACAAAATGAAAGTTTCATACAAATGACATGGTCTAATTTGTTTTTTGAAGATATGCAAGTCAGGCATTTTGGAACTTGGACAGACTGGAGCAAACAGCTAATACAGCAGATCATGCAGTCCCTAAACCAGTGCATTTGATGTGCTGGGTGGTTTGTTTTGGGTTGTTTTTATTTCAGATTCAACTTCCTTTGATCTACACAGATAGTAACCAAAGCCAGACCAGTAGAACTGGTGATATTCAGCTCTTATGTTCACACTTCCATTGAACATCTCCAAAATTCTTGCTCTGTTTTGTTTTTTTGGGGGTTTTTTTGTGAAGATGTTGCAATCTGGTGGCAATCACAGTATAAGTAGTTAATTAGGAGGAAATCTCATTTAAGGTGTTTAGTGAAAGGTCGTTGTTCATCAAGAAATGGGAAATAACTAAATTAAAGCAGGTCTGATTGTACAAACACTATGGAATCCAGCACCACTTGCAGAACTTTGATAGTACCAGAACTAAACTTGTAAAAGGGAGTATATTCCAGAGTGTCTACAGAGCTCTGATATATTCTTAGTGTTAAACATGGTAATTAGCTTAAAACTGCTTTTCTGAGACAAGCTGCTTCTATAAAGCCCACTTATGAAAATGCAAGAGTAAGAATAGACTCCAGAATTGTCCATTTAAGTGCTTTTCTTGGACTTTTTTGTGTGTTTTTTGTCATTAGATACTTCTGATAGTTTTATTGGTCAAGGCATTTGGGTTTTATGCCCTGTTGTATGACTTTGTTGATATCTTTAAAATGAATCTGTTTGGTCAGGGGTTTTATTGTGAGTAGTTGTGCTTCTTATCCAAAAAAGGAACACAGTGATTAATTTCTGTTGGACAAAATCAGACAATGATACAAATTGATAACCAGTAATAGACAAATTTTTTTTTATCATTTTCTCATGGGTTTTCTAGGTGTATAAAGCATAGGAGGAAAATCAATGTAGAAGAAAAAAGCGTTTTCCACAATTGACATCCCTTTTTAAAACAGCTGTTGGTTCATCTTATTAACCTGGGTAATATACAGAGTAAAACCAAACTAAAGAGGACCTTTTAATCAGGTTAAATTAAACAGACCAAATTACATTCCTTTTGAATTACTTTTTATTTAGATTTTGAGCAGTTGATTGTTACTTTTGAAGAGTCAGCTTGTCTGTAACAAGTAGGTACTTACCCATTCAAAGAAAGAGTTGGGTTTAAATTTCTGTTTCAAGCTTTGAAGTTACCAGAGGAGGAAGAAATCTCCATTTCTGGCAGAATGCCTGGGGGTTGTCCCAATGTTTGTACATAACACTTGTGTTTTTTCATCTGCACAGGGCAGCTAAGAGATGGAGATTCACCAGTGCACTTCAAAGTAGTATCAGATAATGATGTGATGCTTCAGCAAAGTTTATTGTATTACAAACATTATTTTAATTTAAAGAAATAATGGGAACTGGGTGGCTCTCTAGTTTAGACTGGTACTTTTCTGTGTAGGTTATTTTTTACTTCAGTAAAACCAAAGAGGTTCAGTGATGTGCCTTCAGCCTGGATGACACACTGTGCTTCCCTGCCATCTCTGCCTTCTGTTCCCTTCTCCAGGAATGACCTTCCCACTTACTGACTCCTCACAAACCCTGATACTTCCTTTCCCCCAATACAGACATGCCTGTACTTGCTCATTCCCTGCTTCCAGCACCTGGCTGGCAGGGTACCCTCATCTGCTCTGATTTCCTTCCCGAGTCTCCTCATTGCCCTGGAGATCTCTCCTGGCACACAGGAGCGTTTGGAAGGAGCTGTTTCCTGATGTTTACAAACAAGGACTGTCAGTGTGTTCAGTGGCTTTCTTTGCCTTTGCCAGGTGTTGAACACAACACAGAGTATGAATACAAAGCTCTTGGCTGTTCACACCAATACTGGGCTTTAAATCAGTCGCAGTTCCCCGGTTAATGGAAGATGGGGTGGATAACTCACTGAGAGCTTCCCCTGCATTCCATGAATAGTGAGAGAACCTCCTCAGAGCCTCTCGTTTTGCCTTGTGCAATTCAGGGAGAGCAGTGGAAGTGTGTTTGTGGAGCAGATGATGGGTGTGTGTCTCCAATGAGATTACCAGAGATTAGAGAACCAGACAGAGCAGACTTTCAAACATAATCTGTTTAACAGCTTATTCCACTTTTCCCCTTCATTTATCCCATCTGTCTGTTTGCTGAGTAATGTAGATCCTTGCACAGGTGGACTGTTGGGATACTTTCCATTAGGTGCACCAACATATGGGCAGGGGTTATGTGGTGGTTCCTGGGATGTGTTTGTAATTGTATTGGCCACTTGATAACCATTAACTGAGCCTGGTAAAGAGGCATTTTTTATCGTTAAAAATGGAAATGCAGTGTTAGAAATTAAGTTTTACTAAACCCCTAAATACAATACTTCTCTGGCTTAAACTGCCTAAAACTTGGCTGTCCAGGGCTAAACTGGAGAGTGTGGCTGCTCTATGCACAGACCAGATTCTTCCTCCTGGTGATAAAGTGGAAAAACTCCATCCATGGGACAGCTGGTGCAATGTAGGTCAGCTGAGTCACCTTCTTCAGGTGCCTGCCTTCCCTAGGAAAGGATCCAATTATGCCAAGCTCAGACTTAAATACCTGACTTGAAAAGCCTAATTTTAGGACGGGTTTCTTGCTGAGTCTTTAATTGGCAGCAGCGCTGTCCACTTGTTACTATTTCAGGGAGGTTCAGTGTGGAAGGCCCCTCATGCCGCTGTGAGTCTTTGTCCCTGATCATCGATGGAGAAAGTGCTGGCTGATGTGTTTAGAGAGAAAAGGTCACAGGCCCTTTCTTAAGCACCTGTGATTAAACCCATTCCCGGCGGTTCCTTCTGTAGGAACACCTGGAAATGCAGGTTCATATTGCCGGGTAGTTTGAGTTTGTCAAAGCCGTCGATTTAATTTAGTAACTACTTTTAATTATCTCTGGTGGAATAACTTGAGGAGTGTTAACTCTATAACAAAGTGTAAGTAAGGTCTCTTTTACTAAATGTCAGTGAAATGTGCTTGTAAATTCCTCTGTAAAAAGATGCATAGAAAATGTACTTAACTTCCCTCTGCCTGCAATTCCAGAAATGCTGCAGTCTCTGGCACAGCGTCCGGCTCCAGCAAACACTAATCGGGAGCGGCGGCCTCGTTACCAGCATCCGAAGGGAGCACCTAATGCTGATCTAATCTTTAAAACCGGTGGGAGGTAGGACAATCTTCCTTTAAATGTGGTAATTCTGGTTCTAGGCAAGTAATTACCTTCATAATTGAAACAGATAATGATCTGTGTGGTCGAGTGGATTGGTTGTTGTTTCCATTCTGAAGCATTCTGTTAAAAAACTGAGCAGTGTTTAGTGCTTCCAACACAGTGTCTGTGAATACCTCCTTGACAGAGGTTTGGATGTGTCTGCAAATACCTCCCTGACAGAGGTTTGGAAGCCAGAGGATCATTTTTCAGTTGTGAAATGATTGGTAGAATCTGAGCCTCTTTTTGTAGGGGAAAAGATGCAAGTCTGCTTTCTTGGTGAGAGGGGGGAGAGGGTATTTTTGAGTATCTCGAGAAATTCCCATTATGCTCTTTCTCTTTGGGGAATTTGACAGCTATTCCTCTGTATTTGATACCCTGAATGGAAAGTAAATATAGTTAAAATGGGAGGGGGGAGGAGAACTTTCAGTTTATGGTGTGCAAGAGTGTACCAAAACCAGCATTAACACAAAAAGAATCACTCCAGATTGCCTAATAGTTGTTCTGAGGCTTTAATGTATCTCAGAGTGGCTTTTCTCACTCGGAGTAAGCTTGCAAATAAACCATTAAATTAACCCTGCAGCCCAAATTTGAATAGACGGAGTTTCAGGTGAAACACAGACTTGCTTTCATGTTTCTCCTTTCTTTTTAAGTTCATTTTGGAGGTGGATGGATGGGAGCAGCAACTGGGAAGGGACAGTTTACCTGCTAATAGTTCTGTCTTTGTAAACTTCAAATAGGTTAATCTATGTGTTGATCCTGTGTTACAGCAGCATTGCCAACTTCATGGTGCACATTTATAGTCATTTTATAGTGTCCTGATGATCACTCACTCCTCTGAGACCCCATACAGATACTGTTTGTACAAGAAAAACCCACCACCTTTTTTTTTAAAGAGATTGCAATTTAAAAGAAATGCTTTTTAGAAGTGAACCAGATATAACTCAATAAAATGAGCAGTACTTTCCATTTAGTTTTTTCATACCACTGTGGCCTAATGCTGTCCTAGAAATACAGACTGTTCAGTTACACTGAATTGCCACAATACTTGCAGGTGTTTCATAAATAACTGTGCAATCTTCTCTTCTTTGTCATCTTTCCCAAAGGCCTTGAACCTGCATGAGGAGCACACAGCAGTTCTTCTTTGAATACAGCAGCCAGACCAGTAGATGTGATATTTGTAGATTTCTTTTAAATGCAGTTCTTTAGAAAACTTTTTGTTTTCAGATGTTCTGGGGAAAATATAATTCAGGACTTCGTTGTGAAGTAGGTCAGACATTGTCCAGTTTGAGTAGCATTTGCCTGTTCAAATAGCTGTGCCACATACTTCCAATTCTGATGTAGTTTTATATTATGTAATTTGCTCTTTGTTCCTTTTAATCCATGAGCTCCTTAGAACAGAGAGCAGGAAGTTTGTTTCAGCAGGTATCTTTTATTTGTTGGGTTCTGCAGTGCTCTGCCTCAGCTGAACCATCTCAGCCTGCAGTGAGGGAATGTTACTTTTCCTAACTCCAGCTGAAAGGTATTTAAGCAGAGATTTATTTACTGGAGGCTGTGGGTCCACCAGTGGCTTCCCACTGGCATAGATAGTTACCTCCATTTTAGGGTTTCTGATTTATAGGATATATTGAAGATTGTCTTCTGCCTTTGCCTGGTGCACTGCAGTCTCTGCCCACACCACCCTCATGTTTTAGTTAAGTTACCCTGTGGATTCTGAGGACACTGGAGTATCTTGCTGGCAGCAAATAGGAACTGGGCTGTAAATTTTAATATCTGTTTGCAGCAGGTTTCACATCCCTACATGGCAGAACCAACTCGTGTAATACAGATGTTACCACTTACATAAGTGAGCTGTGTTGTGTTGCTGCTTCTTTGTATTTGAAGACAACTGGGATGTTATTTTCTTGCAACAATAACTAAAACAATAACTAAAACTTGCTGTCCTTAAGGAGTGCAGTTTTTTATTTTAAATTTCCTGAGATTAGGGATAATCTGAGCAAGTAAATTTTGGTTGATTCCAGTGTACAGGCTGACGGGTTCCCACAGCCAAGGTAGGGATGAGGCCTTTCTTGCATTTCAGGGAGTTCAGAGTAGAGAAATCAATTGGTTGTTTTTACCTTTGCTTTTGTGTTGCTAAACACATCCTAAGCACCGTGTTTCAAACACCTTTTAGAAAGTTAAATCCAAATATACCTATTGGAACAGTTGATTTCAGAAATTAAGGCAGCCTCAGGTTCTATTTTGGTTTTGGCCTTGAAGGACTGGATCTCGCTAAGCAATTAACTCTATATATTTAAAAAAAACCAAGAGAGAAATCTTCTGCAGTGTTCACTTTATTTGTCATCTGTTAGTGCCTTTTTTCTATATTGAAGTGAATGCAGTGAGATTTACAGGTTCTGTCAGATTTCTTATTATTTAGTATGTGCAAAAGGCTGGATCAAAAATTGGAGTGTATTGCTGTTTGTGTGGAATTGCCTCAGGTTTTGAGACCTGCTAATCGTGTAAGATAATTTACTGTGACTCCATTAAAAGTAGGGTTCCTTGCTTTGCTTCAGCAGCATGGGGAAGGCAATAATTTTCTCTCTTGCCTCCAGTTCTGTAGCATTTGTTGGGCTGTTAAACTGGTACCTTCAGGAAACACAATATTTACTCAAGTAATTTTTTTTTTGGTGATGGGTTTATCATGAAAATACACTTTTACAGTTATGAACAGACTCTCACTTCAAAAAAAGTGGATTTCCTTTGTTTGAAGAGGATTGAGATCCATTAAGTGGCTTGATTTTTAAAGTGAAATTAAAATAACCACGTTATATAAAATGTATTTAAAAACATTGATTACCAAGAAAGAAAAAAATAATTACTGTGAGGAATTTGACTGTAGAGAAGCAGGACTTACCAAGGAGTTTTATCTCATTAAATCTCTCCTTATTAAAAGCAGTAACTTTAAAATTCACTGTTGCTTTGAAAGTATAGTAAAGAGGGGCCTGCCTATGTCCAGAATCCCTCTGGAGATGCAGGTGTAAGCTGGAAACTAAATGATATTCAAGTTAAGTGGTGATTTTAGGTCTCCTGTTTGCTTCTGACTCTTATTTCTCTTTAACCCATTTAATAAAGAAAAATGGAGCATAACAGTAATAACAGGATGCTGGGATTTTATTAGCTAAATATTCCCATCATATAATATTGCATTAATGCTGAAAAATCAGAGTACAGGTAATAAGGAAAAATGGGAATTTAACATGATTTCCTACTTCAGCTACTGGACAAACACATCTCATACATCACCTGTCATACAGTTGATGCACTGACCAATACTATGTAATGAAACTTTGAATTCAGTTCTTACTGAGATGGGCCTTTTAAACACAGCTGAGAAATTCCAACCCTCCTTTTCAGCTGTTTTATGGGAGGAAAGTCCAGGGTGGGATATGGGAGCAGGGGCTTGGCTCCAAACCTGCATTTGCAGATATCAGTGTGAGTCTGAGCCAGACAGAAAAGGTGGAGAGAGACCTGGTCACAACTGTAGTTTAGAGGGGAAGGAAGGCAAAATTGTGTTTATTAGCCATATGCATTCATAAAGAGTCTGTTTTTAAAAGAGTTCTTTCAATATAAGTAAGAACAACAACAAGCAAACAAAACTCCCTGCAGTCTTGTGGCCCTCTGGAAACCAAATACCAATCCCCAAAACACCTTCCAGCTCCCAGCCCACTCTGCACACCATGGCTGTGACTTGACTTTGTCAGAGCATTTTATTTTTGATGAACAGATAACCTGTGCAAGTGATTTCATATTCTTAAGATTCTCTAACTTAGGTGAGTCCAGCATTTGTGGGTTATTTGAATTTGTGATCTTCACAGTACAGAAATTTAGAACTGAGATTTGTTGGGAAATTCCATGGACACCTTGGCATTTTCTATTTCATGTTCCTGGTTTTGGTTAATGTGATTAGGGGAGAAAGAACAAAGAGCATCAAAGCTGAGATTATTCACGAGAAGCAAAGCAGTGAGTGATGGCAGAGGAGGTGTTGGGAGAAGGAAGTTTGTGAAGGAATTTATGAAGAAGTAAGGTACTGCAGAAATGCAGAGAGCTTTGGGATTGGAGGACACAAGGGGATTAGGGAGAAGTGTGAAATCTTAACTTCAAAGGTCTCTCATGATAAGAAAAAGATGACTCTTGTGATGTCAGCAACGTGCAGAAAGGGCTTGATTATTGATGTTCTCCTGGGCACTTCTCAGTTTAAACTGTGATGTCTTGCTGGCTGAGCTCTCCCAAGTTCCCAGGGCAGTGAATCTGTGGTGTGATGTTTGTGTCTGTTCTCAGGGGTTCCATTTTCTGCTCCAGCCATGGTTTGGTCAGAGTGGTTCTGTGTGTTTCTCTACCCCATAGAGTATGTGGGCAGTGCTAATGCTTAGTGGAGTGAGGAGCTGACTGTGTGATTTTTATACAAATTAATAACTCTGTCAGTAGCAGGAAGGGAAGTGGAGGGAGGAGAGATTGCAAAAAATTGAGTCCTTTTGTACACAGAGCTTAAGATGTTTTCAGTTACAGCTGTGTGCTAAGTCTGACCTTGCCAAAGAACAGCTTTGGATCAAGTTTAACTAGTTCAGACAGAAGTGTGAAATACCTGGTTTGGGAAAAATCACTACCAAGATTTTTGGCAGCAGCCCCTTTCTGTAACCACTGAAACACTGACCTGCCACCAGCGTGTCCTGGCAGCTGCTGCTTTGGGTGAGAGGCATTTGTACAAAATTAGACACGTGCAGCCACCCCCAGCCCTTCTCCTTCCCTCCCCATCAGCAGTAGAATTACTTTTTAATGGGAAATGGAGAGGTAAAAGCATGATCCTGCAATTCAATGATGTTTGAAGTTTCTTCTCAGTTGTAGCATTCTGCAAGTGAGATCTCAGGTCTACTAAAACTACCAAAATTAATTAAGGGTCCTTTCTATTGAAACCACACAGCCAGTGTTCCTGATACCCAGTGTGCCACAAAGATTTGGAATGTGACATTATTTTAACACTAAAAGGTACTTAAAACCAAATAATAGAAGCAGTTCTGCAGTGAGTTCTAGTGAGGCACTGACTCAGGACTTCCTGGCAAAAATACACAGTGTGTTTAAATAAAGCACACAAATATTGGATATCAAAGCAAAACAGCACATACAAATACAGGATTAGTGTGAAAGCTTCATCTGGTACAAGAAATGCAGGAGTTACTATGTCTACTTAACATCCCTGCAACATTTTTCTTGCAAGACTTTCAGTAAAAAACTGGTTTGGGTGAAAGGACTGTTCAACAAGCACTGGAGGTTTATGCACTGGTGTAAAGAAACATGAACTGTTGTGTTTACATGGTAAAAGATCTGTGTGTGTCACCCTGGAGGTTTGTAAATGTTGAAGTTTTACTTGCTGTGTATTATTAATTTGTAGTCTAGAAATGAGCTGAAAACCAGCCCAGGTACAGTAACTGGCAGTTGTTGTTAAGAGAAATAGAGGTGACTTCTTGTGGGTAGAGGTGAATGGGGGACAATGAAAGATTTTAATACAACTGCCGACTCTAAAAAGGTTCTAACTGATTATTTGCCTGTAAAAATCCCTCTGTAACATTCCTGCAGTACTTCCAGGTATTAAGAAGCTGCACAGAAAGGTGAAAACTGTTCAAAATAACTTGTTTTTTAACAAATTCACAGCTCAGCTTCGACAGTTTAGCAGCTCATCCAGGAGGGTAAGATACAGGTTATCCACCTCCTTTTGGGTGATGTGGCCTTTTGAAATGTTTGTGCAGAAAACAGAAATATGCACCCTACGTTAGAGGGTGAAGGGATATCAGAGTGACTGGCAGGTGCTTCTGGTGGGTTTTGGTGCTCTCACACTGAACTGTTTCCTCTCCCTGCAGGAGACGTTGATCCAGCAGCCGGTGTCATTTCATTAGGTCCTGTATCTCTGGTGTTGTGGAGTCCTCCAGCGATTAAACGAGAGCAGTGGACACATCTCAGCATGTCAGTCTAGAGCGTTCAGAAACCTGGGACAGGCTGGGGCCGTGGGGCAGAAAGAGCAGCCTCCCCTCTCCCTCCCCACCCCCCCAAAAAAGCTTTTTGTTATGGGAACCGCGTTGAGGGTTAATCTTCTCCTGGGAGCAGAAGTCCGAGGATGAGGAGGTGAACTTGGCCAGCTCGGTGAAGGCAGAGATCGGCCGGAAGGTCAGACGGACGACACTGGAACGGGAAAGGCCTTTGGCAGCTCCGCGTGCGGGAAAACAAAGCTCCGAACTCGCCGCCAGTTCCGTTCTCTCCAAATGGAGCACTTGGTGTTGGAAGGATGTTCTTTGGGGGCTGCAAACCTACAGTAGGAACACGTAGAGCCAACAGCAGAATCCAAAAGGAAACCCTGACGAGTGGGATAACTTATCAACCAGTCCTCAGCGAGGACGGTTTGGGTTGAGGAAGAGCCTTTTGCTGCCAGATGAGCAAGAAAGGGGGTGGGGAGGGGTGAAAACTGCAGAGCCAAGGAGGTAAAATGTCTGTTGGGGTCTAAAATAGAAAGTGAAGTTGATGAACACGGGGTGTTGACTCGTACTGCTTGGAACAGCCTGACACCAGCCTAAGGACAGGGATATAGTTGAGCCCATTGTATGTATCATTGAAAACCAAAACGTGCCAGTCAGCATAACAGGAGGATGTCAAGGAGTGGATCCAAATACCTTGTTGATCTTCATGGGTTGATAAGCCTCTGTGTCTATTGAAACCAACAAAAAAAGTTAAAAAAAGAGATTTAAGTCTGGAAACAAGTAGAATTTTTATTTTTTTCTAAGTAGAAATGAGGTTTCTTGGTCTGTTTCTGACAATCTGTTATTTATTAGCATAGGGTTTTGTTTGCTTTCAGGTAGAGGTAGTTCATGGAGTTAAGGAGCTCATCTGTATGTTACTACTAATTCTTTTTTCTAGCTCTTTTGAAATCCTTTTTACCACTGGTTTTGGTTTCTGCATGTAGGAAGAGACTTGTAAAGTTGTAACATTTCATACAGAAATGCCGCCCGATCTTCACCAGCTTCAGAAATCTGACCTTTGCCAATGCTGCAATAAAGTGTTGTAATTTAGAGTTGTGTCTGTCTCGTGACATTGACTTTGTTCTTTGGGAATGATGTTTGGAAGGGTTTGTGGTCTGTCCTGGGCTCTGGTTTGGATGGGAATTCCAGGTCTTTGATTCAAGTGTTATGTGATGGTTTTCATATCGGTTTTTTTCACATGAAATCCATGGGTATGTTTATTAATCACATTTGTAACTCTGAGCTCCTCCAGGAATGTCTCCTACACCAGTGTGACCATATCCACTGGTCAAATCCAATTTGCACTTTCCTGCTGAACAATGCCTATGAATCCCTAATAGCAAATTAAGCATCTAATTGTGGTTCAAACTAAAGTCAACTTCCTTTTCTCAACATGCTGCTTAGTTTCAAAAGCATTTAATTTATCCAGATTGAAGAACTGCATAAAAATGAAACATTAGCTCTGTTCTTTTTGTGTCGATCCAATGCCTTGGATGGAATTGGGATCAATGGGAATACCTTTATAAAATTATTCGCTAAAAATAGTTTGTGGTCAGCTGGGGATTTCCTTGACTTCAGACTGAAATCAAAAAACAATTCAGTGAAACCTTTTGAAGTTCAATTTTAAAATTAATTATTCTCACATGCTGAATAAAACCTCGAAGACAACTGTGAGTGAAACAGTCAGGGTTGAGCACACGAGGACAGACCCTTCAGCAGGGCCTGTTGCAAAGGACAAAGGCTGATGGTTTAAACTAAAAGAGGGTTGATTTATATTAAATATAAGGAAGAGCAGTTTCACCTCTTGATCCACGTGCAGGTTGTTGCTGCAGGGATTGCGTGGCTCCCTCTCGTGTCATTGGAATCCTTTGTCTTCCTTTAAGGAGTGTTTAATTAAAACAATGGGGTTTGCAGCCTGGGATTAATGCAGGAATAGAGGAATAACCTATACTTTGGTCAGTGTCTGTTGTCTGTGGATGTTGCTGCAGGATGTTTATTTTAATTAATGAAATCATGTTTAATGTCATTGCTTCTCTTTCCCCCCAGTGCAGTGACCCACAGGTGCACCAGGGCCCTGGGGAAATCATCCCAAGTTCCGCCTGTGGCACCGTCTGATGGGGCAGAGGATGTTCCTTGGGGAGCAGTTCTCCTGGGATGGTGCTGGAAGGTGCTCTTGCCAAGAGCATTTCTGCAGCAGAGTTCCTGAGCCTGCATGGAAGGAGTTAAGTCTGGGAAAACATATGTAGGTGAAGGAGAAATTATGTCCTTGATTGCGTAAAAGATCCCAGTTATCGTTCTGTGGAAAGAATTTGGACTCGAGTCAGGCCCTGGAGTTGTGTCTTCACTGACATGAGGCTCCTCGAGCTGCCTCGCTGACAGACACAAAGTATTCAACAGTTTTCCATGGAAATTTCTCTTCCCACACCTCTCAAGCCCCTAAAGCTCCAGGCAGGGACTGGGGGAATTAAGTCCTTCCCATTGTAGGAGACAAGTTCTTGACCATCTGAGGAACCTGAACCATGTGTAAGTCCATGGGAACCTGACAAGATGGCCCTGAGGGCATCCCAGAGGCTGGAGCAACTCTCCTGTGAGGAAAGCCTTGAGAGCTGGAGTGGTTCTGCCTGGAGAAGAGAAGGCTTCAGGGAGACTTGGAGCAGCCTTTCAATACTTAGAAGGGGCTTAAAGAGAGAGACTCCTTAGCAGGGTCTGTAGTGACAGGACAAGGGGCAGTGGTTTGGAACTGGAAGAAAGTAGGTTTAGGTTGGATGTAGGGAAGAAATTATTTCCTGTGAGGGTGGTGAGACACTGGCACAGGTTGCCCAGAGAAGCTGTGGCTGCCCCATCCCTGGAAGTGTTCAAGACCAGGTTGGACGGGGCTTGGAGCAACCTGGTCTGGGGAAAGGTGTCCCTGCCCATGGCAGGGGATGGAATGAGATGATCTTTAAGGTCCCTTCTAACCCAAACCATTCTATGATTTATGGCACATCATTTGAAAGCCTGTTGGAGCTGAGGTGCTGTGTTAGCCCTTGCTCTGGGATGGAGCCAAGGTGGCTGGGAAGCTCCGAAACTGGAAACTGGTCCAGGAATGTCAGTACTTGCAGGCAACACCTTGAACCCCAGCTGCTATCAGATGTCTCTTTACCTGCAGTGATGTAATGGGACAAAAAAAGGAAAGGTAAGTCTTTTTTGTTTCTTTTCATGAATTGCTGAGTTTCCAGACTTGCTATAATTTCAACTTCCCAGGCCTTCAGTGAAAGAATTTTGTTGTGCTGCTGTTTCTGTTGTGCATAAAAATACTGCATACAAGCACATCAATGCCACAGCACACACATAATGCAGATTTATGTATACTGAGGCTTAGAAAACCACCTCTGTATCGAGGACTCTGCCTGATTTCCTTACATTCTCAGCATTTTCCATTTGCCTGTTCCGGCAGGGCAGTCATTGTGTCCTTGGCACGGGAGCTGTGAGGAGCTGCCGTGTCCAGCTCCGGCACTTCGCTGACACAGCTCTCTCTGCTGTACATGGAATGTGTTTGACTGAAGTAAATGCAGTGCTTGGGAAGTGCTGACTTGGGAAGCAGCCCTGGATGGGCTCTGTGGGCCAGCAGCACGACTTTCCCAGCCCCGACAGCTCATCCACATCGGCACCGGGGCCAAGGGCAAGCCATGAACAATCCGTGCGTGTTTGACCCAAAAACCCTCTGGCACAGCTGGGAAGGGCAGCTTGGTGGGACCACAGCGGGGTGGGAGGTGTGAATGGAGGTCAGTAGATGAAAAAGTGAGTAAACAAACTCACTAATTACTGTTATCCCCCAAAAGTGGTGCTGTAGTATTAGGACCACACGTCCTCGCCAGGAGAGTGAATGTTTTCCTAATTAATCCATCAATAACGTTGCCATGAGCCTGCTGTTGCCCCCTGGTAAATACATCAATCTTTTCTTTATTTTTCCCCCCTCTTTGAGCTTCATCACTAATTTGTTCCACACTGAGGTTTTCCTCAGCTGCTCTGCCCTGCTGAAGATGCTCCTCTGAGATGACGCTTTGCTCTCTCTTTGCAGAACTCCACTATAAATAGGTTTCTTTCCAGCCACTCCTAAGGAGGTCCCAGTGTACTGCAAGTTGGAAACTATTTGAACAAGAATCAAACAAATGAGCAAATGTCAAAATATTTACTTGTATTGTTTGAACTATAAACTTTGCTTTTAAGTTATTATTGTCGGGTTATGATTGTGCCATTGAAACACTTGGTGTTTATGATCCTTGTTAGAAGAACAGTGTGCTGTAAAAAAGCCTCTCTCCCTCCTTCCTTCCTTCCTTCCCTCCATTACCTGGATCCAAGCCATCAGGCAAATAAAAAAAATGGTTGAGACACTTAAAAAGAAGGCAGACATTTAGATATTGCTGATGTTTATTTGTTCTTTGACATTTACCTGCAGGACAAAAAGTTTCTGTTGTGCGAGGGATAAAGGGGAGCGACGTTTCCTGCTGGGAACAAGTCAGACTTGAAAGCCCAGGAGCTTGAAAACTTTGTTTTATTTCACCCTTAATTGTTTTGGGGCCGTTTTTTGCAATATTTTGGTTCTACCTTAGGGTTGCCTTGGTAAGGACACCCCTGTCACAGTCTCTTAATGTGTTTCACAGCCCTAATGCTCACAGGAGGGACCTGGAAGTGATCCTAGATGCTGGTGATGTTCCTCTCACTCCAGGTACCTCCCAGCTCTGGAGAAAGGCAGGAGGTGCCATATTTTGGGTGCCCTGGTTGCAGTAGGTACCTGCCTGCACACTCTGCTCCATCCCTTTGGTGTCAGTCACTGAAGTACCCAAGGAGGCTGCTCAGGACTCTGTTTTCCCACCTGCTGCTCCTACCTCCTGGGATTTACAGCCACTAATTAGTCCCATAAAAGTCCCTTCTCTAGTTAATTTGGTTGAATCAAACCACATATCCTCATTTTGGAGATAGACATGAATTTACTTCTTCAAGGTCCCTCCCAACCCAAGCCTTTCTACTATTCTGCACCCTTGGCTTTCCCCTTGGGCAGCTCCTGGTTGAAAACAGCACTGCCATGGAAGAGCAGTGACTGGCTGACTGTGACCACCTCTGCTGAGCCCTCCTTGCTGTGCCAGTATCCCATTTTTTAAATTATATATGGGGTATATATTATAAATATACTCACACACCCCCCTCTGGTAGATCTGTTCATGGTGAGCAAAAGATCAGAAGTTCTCTCCTGGGAAGCAAGACTTGAACAAGTCAGGAAGGCTTTCATAACCCACCTGGAGGGAGGTTTGGTCTCCACTGTGCTAATCCAGTGAGTGGTTATTAAATTGCTACAGTTTGCTGGAAGTTGCATCCCTGGAGCGATGGAAATGAATATAAAAAGGTAGAGAGAGGGATCTGAGAGGCAGCTTTGGCTTCTATTACCTCTGCTCTGAGCAGCTTTCCATGTGGAGGTGCGGACTGCGGTTTCCTCCTCGGGCTCAGGGCAGGAAGGGCCCTTTCCTGGGAGGAAGGCACAGCTCAGTCCACTTCTCTCTGGGAATTCAGCCCAGCTGTTCCAGGCAGGCACCAGTTCCTCATCCCTCCTGTGGCAGACTTTTTTCTCCAGTGTACAGTTGCATACAGCAGCAGGACTTACACAGTCCAACCCTCCTACTGTAATGCCCAAGAGGTGTAATTGTGGTTTATTATCCAGGCAGGTCCCAAATCCCACACCTGTGAACCCAGGAGTTTATTCCTGGCTGTGAGGCTTTACCTGACGTAAAACCAGAGCAGCTTTGGGGTTCAGAGGAAGCCTCAGTGCTGCCTGCAGGGTGACACTGCAGAGGAAAGTCTCTGCTCTTGGCACAGAGCCGTGGGGTTTATTATGGGATGCACCAGGAATGGCTGTGCTGGGCACACAGTGCCCATTTCCTGGGCTGGAGTGCACTGGAAATCTCATGCCATAAACAAAAATTAAACCTAATCAGGCAAACAAAAATCCATTTAGGAGGCAGGAAATGTTCCATGGTAATGAAGTTTTGTGTCGTGAAGCCTGAAGACCCTGTTGATCCTCTACCCTTGTGCAGGGTTTGATACTGGAAATAGAAATGTGCTGACAACTGTTTCCTAATAGATGTTTAAATATGAAGAAATGACCTCCCTCCTGCCACGACAGCTTGTAGGAATTACTGTTTTCCTTCTGGTGTCATTCCGCCCTCTGTGCATCAGTACAAGGGGTGGCTTATCTTCGTTAATCAGAGTATGAACAACTCGTGGCACATGTGAGTCTGAGCTTCCAGGCTGATGAATTTTGTCCTGGGCTGACAAGATAATTTAATGCTACCAAAGTGGTAGGTGTGGTGGTAGGAGAGGAAGGGTGATTCAGGATTAATGCATCAGCCTGGAAACCCAAAGGTCAAGCTCATCTCTGCTCTTTTTCCTTGGTTTAACATCATTGCCCTTGTTTCCCAGCTGGAAAATGCAGCCCTTGCCCTTCCTTGTGGGAATGGATAAGCAAGCAGGGAACAGATAAAAAAATTACACAGTTTTCTGATGCTGGCAGTAACAGAAGCTGGGAGAGCTGAGAGCTTCCTTTGAAATGCTGGGAAAAAACACATCACGAAGGTTTGATGGTGAAGTTTGACCTCCCCAGCCCGGTGAGGAAATGAGCAATCCCGTTAGAACAGAGAGCTCCGAGGCTGAATCAGACAGGGAGGTGACTTGCACGGGAAGGCTCTGTCAGCGGTGAGAGGGGGGTGCTGTGATGGAGCAGGAGTGTGGCTGTGCCCAGCAGGGGCTGGGGGCTCCAAGGCTCCCTGCAGCTCTTTGTGGCTCCCCGGGTTCGGGGGGGAGGCTCAGGCCCTGTCTCACAGCTGCACTGAGCTGCTGAGTCGCTCCTGGGCTGAACAAGCCACGGCTCAAGGACCTGCCCTGGGGTCCCTGCGGGGCTTTGGCAGGGAGCACGGGGACACTGGGAGGTGGATGTGCTCTTACTGGGAGAGCTGGGAGAGGTTCTGTGCATCACCTCACCAAGAGAAATGTGATGCTCAGTAACCACTAAGCTGCTCTTCCCCCCAGGTCTGGCTGCTCTCTGGGCAAAGCATCCCTTGCCCACCCCAGCCCCGTGTCCTTAGTCTGTGGGTCAGAGGCTTTTCCAGGAACTCCTGTAATCTTCTGTTTGTAAACCAGGAAAGGGAGCGGAAGGATGTCCTGGCTCCTCTGCTACAGCAGCACTCTGGGAAGGGAGAGGCACTTTCAATGTGATGAAAGGCACTGGTTGGCCACACTTCCCAACCCCACCTGCTCCAGGTGCCTCAGAGCTCCACATGGGGCTGACAGTGAACAAACCAGGAGAATTCCACGAGAGATAAGGCAAGACAACCATTTCCTCCTGCCCACTGCAGTTCCACTGCTCAGGTGACCGCTGTGGCACGTGGCAGGGGCCGAGCTGGTGGGAAGGGTGAGTTTGAGAGGGCAGACAAGGTGACACCACTGCAGGATCAGTGGGGACACTGCCCTGGGTCAGCAATGCCAGTGGAAGGACTAAAGCCAAAGTCCATGACAGACCCTGGGCAGCAGCTCAACAGCATCCTATGGGTGGCTGTAGCACAGGCTTTGGGACCTGGAGCTGCTCCCTTACTCAGTGGTCAAGCAAAGGATTTAATATTTTATTTTAAATTAAAATTTTATTTTAAATTCAAATGGTCAGCATACTTTTTATTTTTTAATGATGGGGGGGAAACTCTCAAACCCAAAACAGTTGGTCTTTGTTTGCCCCTGAGGCGAGGACACTGCAGCAGCTGCATCTCTTTATGAGGCAGAGACACCCATCTGAGGAGAAAATAATGGTCCTGGGTAGGAATTGCCTCAGCAGCTTTGGGAACCACTCAGAATTAGTTTGTGGTTCCTGGGGCTCATTGTGAAACTGTGAAACATTCATTAAAGCTCAGGGGCAGGTGCAAAGACCCATGAACAAGAGAAATTGAAGCTGAGTTGCTCCTTCAAGCTTGCCAGCTGGTTTATCTACCGATCCTTGTGCCTGTTCAGTTTAATCCTGAAGGTACTGAAGCCTCTCCTGGTTTTCTTTTTTGTGGCCAGTTGCAAGTAGCAGCAGGTAATTATGGCCCAGTGGAAAAATCCCATTAACAAAAATAATCTTTCCTTGCGGTTCCCCTGAGGTAAGAACACATTGACCATTTGGTGATGTAGTCAGGGATGCACCCACGGCTTTTCAGGGAAGGCATTTCCTCATCTGGGAGGAGTCACCTCAAATGGGAAGAGAAACCCTGTTCTGGGGGGAAGAAAAAAGACCAAACAAAAACAAAACAAACAAAAAAAAAAAGGGTGTGTTCCCTGGGAAGGGCTTGGCTCCATCCAGTCTACGGACCCTCCTTACCTCAGAGGAAAAGATATTTATAGTTTGGGAGTCAATGCTGGGATGGACTCATCTGCCTTTGCCTCTCCATGGTGCAGGGATTACCTGAAAACAAGAGCCAGTGCAGGGGGAGGGGGATGAACTGGGTGACAGAGTCCCTTGGGAGGCAATCCTGAAGGGCAAAGGAGTCCAGGAAGGCTGGATGTGTTTTAAGAATGAATTTTAAAGGTGCAGGAGCAGCCAAGGAAGTACACAGCCTGGCTGAACAGGGAGCTTTGGCTGGGAAACTCAGGTCAAAAAGGAGAGTGTATGACCTGCAGAAGAAAGGGAGGTAACTCAGGAGGACTACAAGGATGTGGTGAGGTTATGCAGAGCTAAAGCTTAACTAGAACTTAATCTGGCTACTCCATAAAAGCAAAAAGAAAAAGTTTCTATAAATACATCAGCAACAACAGGAGGGCTGAAGAGAATCTCCATCCTTTACTGGATGCAGAAGGAAATCAAGTGACAAAGGATGAGGGAAAGGTTGAGGTACTTAATGACCTTTTAGCCTCAGTCTATGATAGCAAGACCAGTTATTCTCTGGGTATCAGCCTCCTGAGCTGGAAGAGAGGGATGGGGAGCAGAATGAAGCCCCCATAATCCAAGGGGAAATGGTCAGTGAGCTGCTATAGCACTTATACATACACAGGTCCAGGGGACTGATGGGATCCACCCAAGGTTGCTGTGGGAGCTGGAGCCACTTTCCATCATTTACCAGCAATCTTGGCTCAGCAGGGAGGTCCCAATTAGCAAATGTGACCCTCACCTCCAGGAAGGGCCAGAAGGAGGATCCAGGGAACTACAGGCCTGTCAGCCTGACCTCGGTGCCAGGAAAGGTCAAGGAGCAGATCACCCTAAGTGCCATCGTACAGCATGTGCAGGACAAGCAGGGGATCAGGCCCAGCCAGCCTGGGTTTGGGACAGGCAGGTCCTGCCTGACCAAGCTGATCTCCTGCTATCACAAGGTGACCCGCTTGGTGGATGAGGGAAAGGCTGGGGATGTGTCTACCTGGACTTCAGCAAAGCCTTTGATACTGTCTCCCATGGAATTCTCTGGCAGCCCATGGCTTAGAGAGGTGCACTCTTAGCTGGGTTAAGAATTGTCTTTAGGGATGGTGGTGACTGGTGCCACATCCAGTTGGTGCCTGGTCTCTTCGTGTCCCCCAGGGATCAGTGTAAGGGCCAGCCCTGTTCAGTATCTTTACAGATGATCTGGGCAAGGGGATCAAATGCACCCTCAGTGAGGTCACAGATCACACTAAGTTGGGCAGGAGTGCTGATGTGCTGGAGGGGAGGAAGGTGGATCTGGACAGGCTGGATCAATGGGATGCTCCTCTCCCTGGGCTGAGCAGTCACAGCCCTGCCTTCCTGCTCCAAGGCCCTGCCCTTGTAGCTCCAGACCACAGGAGCACGTTTGAGCTGTGCTTCCCTGGGCTCCTGCTCTGGAATGACAACAACCACACAGCCAGCTGAAGAAGGGTTGGGAGTTGTAGCTTGGTGGGCTCAGTCACACGACACTTTGAGCTTCTTCAGGAGGGCTGGAACGGGCTTTCTGCTGAGGCACAAACAGGACTGAAAACTTGCTGGGCTAAAACTACCACGTGCCTTCAGCCTCCTGCCTTCCCTGACCCATTTGTGGAGAACACTTTCTGACATTGTTTATGTTTACGGGAGGCCCCAAATTTAGCGTGTGTGTATCAAAGGAGCTCAGGAGTCAAAACACCAAAAGCTTCTTCCCAAAGCTGCAGCCACTTGAAAGGCTGCAGTCACTGGGCAGCTGAGTGAGGCTTTACCTTCAGCACAGGTGAGGCTCTGTAACCTGGTTTAAGTTTCATTACAGATTGAGCCAAGTTAAATTCTCTCTCTCTGGCTCCAGGCTGGAGCTGGACACAATTACAAGAGGCCACCTGCCCTGACCTGGTTGAGACATGTACTTTAGCCCTGAGGCAGCCCTGGAAAGCTCAGAGACAGACTGCTACACCTGCTGATGCTTTTTGGATACCACCAACATCCAACCTCAGGGATAAAAAAGTGGCTCAAGCAAATGGGAAATAATTTTTTTTCCTAGAGCGATTTCTATTCTGTCTCTTATGATACCTGATACTTGGACAAATGTTCAACACCTGTATACTTATAAAGAAATCCTTCTTCAAAGTCAGAAAGGCAGCAAACACAGATACACCTGCATAGAAGGGAGGGATAAGAATATTCTCCAACAGGGAACTTTGACCTGCGCAACAAGAAAGACTTCAACATTCAGCAGGATCCAACTCTTGTATGGTAACAGCCTTGGAAACAAAGATGTGCTCCTCTTCTTTCACATATACAACATTCCTCTTGGAAAAGCCATTTTAATAATGCAAACATTGTGAGATAGGGGCTTTTTTCTAAGTCAAACACTGTTCAGGATGAACTTCATTCCCCCAAGGACCCTGGTCACAGCTCCAGCTGCCCAGCAGTGAGAATGCACATCTCTTGTTAGACACAATCCTTTTTTTTTTGTTGTTGTCCCCTCCCCTCCCTGTTGTCCCAGGGTTGAGCTCTGGCTCACACACATCCACAGTTACAAAAAGAAAGGTTATTAAGGTTATTAAATTGGTATTAGTCATTAAGTCACCTCCCTCCTCCCAAGAAGGATTCACTCTATGGAGTGACAAGAACCAAAACGCCACCGCCCATCAGCAATCATTTGATTGGGTTTATCCCAGTTTAATGGATGATTTATCAGATTTGTGCAAGACAGTTACCTCTAACACAAAGGGAAAAAAGTAAAATCGCAGCAACATATACACACAAAACAAGATACACAAAATAGAGCTAAATTTATATACAGGTTATTAGCAGCTAGACTTAACTTCATTTAGTACATGGCTTTACTTACTACAGTTTTAGGCACAGAGAAGAATTTATCAGTAGGATATTTGCTACAATGAAGGGCCACAATGAATACCTCGTTCCAAGTCCTCCCTGGGCAGAAACTGCTTTACCTAATGAAGATCTAACTCTCACTTCCCACCAGTTGAGGACACAGCCCTGCACAAAGGATGAAAGAACATGATCCAGCTAATTCAGCAGAGGCAGCTTTACAATTTAGATATTAAACACCTAATTTGTGTTTTTTTTAAATAGGGTTACATTACAGAGTTATTGAACTGGACTGCATTTCAATGAAGTAGTGTCAGGGTTCCCCCTCCACCCCCTGTCTGCTCAGCATGGGCTCCCAGCTGTAAACAACTCAAAGAGGGGCTGGCAAGGAATGATTAGATGTGAAGATTGCTCTGTACGCACTTCACATCCATAATGAAGAATTTGCTTTACCAGGACTGAAAAGCACAAAGGTCATGAAACATTTAAATTTACTTAGCAGGTTATGTTAATAAATTATGATTCATCATCCACATGTAGGACTCCATGCCAGCCTGCAGCGAAGCGCGTGCTTGGATGTATTTTATGTGCTCCCCTGTCCTTCTGATTCAGGACTGGAGACTCAGAGCCCAGCAGAAGAAGCATGTGCTGTGCTCACAGCACACAGGCAGCCTTTTTTGTTCCAGCAGCACGTCTCACGTTTGGTTGTGCACGCCTAAGTGCTCTGCCAGCCCAGGAATGGCCACATATTTTAATTACTGATTGCTTGTGTATAGTAAGCCTCTCACAGTGAGGAACACGATCACTTCCCCAGTGAAAAGGCTGAAAAGAATAACTACATAACAGAACCAGCCAGATACCGTAACAACACGATTAAAAATTAAAGCAGCGAGCAGATAATTAAAAAAAAAAAAAAAACACAAAAAGGCAAAAAAAAAAAACAAATTATGAGGCAGGTTGAGAATAACACAAAGGTTTTTCCTTCACGACAGCTTCATTTACAAGTAAAGCTCAGCAAGTTTGAAATACTTTATCACAAGAACTCCAAACTTGTTTATCACAGTTATGGCAGAGCTCCTGATCAAAGGGTGTGTCGGTTTCTGCTATAGCCACTCCCCTCCTCTTCTCCAAGGTTTCTTGCTCAGCTCCTTGGGAAAAGGAGTGGGTTGCTTGAGGCTTAAAAAGTGCAGAGAATAAGTCAGTTTTTCCCTTTAGAAAACAAGCAAACACCGAAAACTCAAACATCGAGGAATAACAACAAAAAAACTGAGAGGGTTTGGAGTTTGGCATTTGATTTTGAAGTGGCTATTCTGGATGTTTTCAGGTATACAAAAAGGGAAGGAGTTTTAACATGGAAGAGCAGCTTTCCATATTAAAAAAAAATAAAATCATACCAACACACAAATATCTTTTGGGACCATCTTTAAAAGCATGTCTGTTGAACAAAGGCAAAATACCATCAATTGGACCATTCAGGAATGACGTGCTCTTACACACAGCCCTCCTGTAACTCCACTTAACCTGCACGAATTTTGGCTGTAACTTGTTATGGATTGGCAGGGCAGAATCAAATAAGGCTGTGAACAAAGGATTCTGACTAGAGGAAGATCACATGACAGTTTTAGAAGTAAAAGAACTTACAGTTACTCAGTGTAGTACAGCTACTGTTCAAAAAGTAACAGTTCCTTCCCAGACCCCCAACGTAAAAGACAAGACTTTGACATCAGGGTCTTGCATTTGGTACAAAGTTAACTTGTTCCTATGGCTTCTCTGCTGTGAGACCATCCCTGGTACAGAACAGTTGGGGTCACAGATTGTCAGGAGACTCTTTGGCTGTCAGTGTGAAAACCGGTGCATATCCTTGAGGCTTTTCTGGAGCCTTTCACTGGACACGTGGGTTGGTCGAGCATGACCAAGAAGCAGGTGGCTGGGAAGAAAGGCAAGACTTCAGGGGCAGCAGCAGAGTGGTGCAGTCACCCATTCAGAGCTTGGGCTGCTCTGTCCAGGAGAAGGTCAAAGCAGAAGCCACCCTGTGCACAGTCTGGAGGGAAGCGCACGCAGAGCAAGGGAACAGAAGACTCCACCACTGGGAGGGAATGAAGCCAAGCCAGATAACACAGACAAGAAAAAAAAAGTCACAGAAGGGTGTCACACTGCTCAGAAATTTCAGCTTGGACATTATCTCGAGCTCCCACAGACAGACAGACAGACACGTGGGCAAGACAAACGGAGCTCTTGGTTTTGGCTTCAGAAAGAGCAGAAGGAAGAGTCGCCGCTCAATTCGCTATGTACAACAATACTGCACTGTACACTTCATTAACGAGATGCTGCCTGACACAGTCCAGCATTAATTAAATAAAATTCCTCTTAGTCACAAAGAGCAACAGCTCAGTATCTCTGTAGGAAGGAGAGCCAGACCCCACTGCTGTACATGACCATACGTGGTGCCAGTCCCGGGATGAACACGAGTGGTCATTCCACAGTGTCTGGTACCTCCCCAGCTTGCCTGAAACAGAGAACTTTCCCTTTTTTCTTCCAATCCATCTGGTCCCAATTCTGTTGGGACCATTCCAGCACCAAGCCATGCCATGACTTCCCTCCCACTGCCACAACATTCCCATCCACGTTACGCCGTCTCTTTCAGCAGCCCCAGTTTCCGAAGGGCCTCTCTCCGAGCTTCTTCTGTTGAGCCACGGCCAGAAAACTTCACCGTTATCCCTTGGGATCGGAATCCTGAAGGTCTAGGCAGCGATCCTGATCTCCTCCTCATGTCCAGGCTTACAGCAGGCTGTTTGTAATCATTACAGCTTTTCCCTGTGTTCTGCTGTGCGCTGATGACCTTGTTAGCGGCAAGAGCGACCTCTGGTTTGATTGTTACAGTTTTGCCCATAGGAAGGAAAGGGCTGGGCTCACTTTTTAAAGCCTCATGGATGTTTTTATATCCATTGGTAACAGCATCTGCCTGTTTGGGCTGCACATCAACCTGCTGAGTGCTTGGGGCATGGTCCACTTGGTCCTGAGCTGGCTTTCCCTTAACTAGGCCGAGTTTCGTCAGGGCCTCGTATCGTGTTTGCTCGGAAGAGAGATCCCGTAAGGAAGAACTTCTGTTACGTGACAAGAAATCACTTTTGTGCAGCTTCTCCTCCAGCTCAGCTGCCAGCAGAGCTCCTCCATTGATGTTGGCCAGCACCTGGGCTCGCCGCTCCTGGACGTTCACGGCGGCTTTGGAAATGGTCTCGTTGAACTCTTTGCCACTGACATTCGTTATGTTGATGTTGCTGGGGAAGCGGTGCAGTTTGGGTGCAGGGGCGGGAGGGTGTTTTGGTGCCACGAAATGATCCCCATTGGCCACCGGGGTTTTCTTCCTGTCCGAATTCCCGTCCTTGAGGGCGCCGGGGAAGCGCGCCCTGCTCTCCGCCTGCTGCTCACACATCTGCTGGGCCATGATGAGGGGAGTGGGCACAGAGCGGAGCAATTTTGGGTGCTGCACTGGAGGAGGGGGCGGAGGAGGAAGAGGAAGTGCCTCAGACATTGGTGGTGGAGCAGGGGGATACGGGGGAAGGTCAGCAGGTACAGCTGGCTTGGGGCTCTCGGCTCTCCAGGGAGCATCCAACACTAAAAACACAAAGCACCAGTGATGCCATTAAGTCTTCATACACAGCAGAATGCAAGGCTTTCTTTCAGCATCATTTCTCCCCTCCCCCAGAAACTTTCCAACTCAAACTCAGCCCACATTGCCAGAAGAAACAATAACTGAACCAGCAATGGCATCTTGTAGGCGACACTATAGGCCAGGTCACCACACTTACAATGCAGTCACTGGCAGCCCTCTTTCTGCCTGTCATTCACACTCTGCATGTTGCTTCACTGGGTTTCAATGGCTGCTCTTCTGCAAGAATTTTGCAGTTCTTATTTTTTATCACAAGAGCCAGGAGAGGACGCATTACATCCCACTGGATGTACTGGCTGATACAGTGTCTTGGTGCAAACTTATTTGATAGGATTGCCTGCCTTTCAGTCCCACACAAAGTAACACTGCAAACAATCTGCCACCTTAAAACTCTTAGAGAAAGTCTTAAGAGGTCTTAGAGAAAAGCAGAGCACGAACAGACAGAATACTGTTTGCCTTGCTGCAATGACTGTGCACAACAGTGACAACTCAGTCACCTGGCAGAGGTCTGAGATCACAGTCCAAAAATTTCATTATATGTGTGACCTCCATGAGAGAAAAGGAAAAATGGAAAAAAAAATGTTATACTAACAGCAAGAATTTCAGAAACCCCAGGGCAAATGAAAATCACAGTCCTTAGAGCTCCTGATGTGCAACAAATTCATCTCGAGGTAGTAAGGAAGGTACAGAATTACTTTAGCTGTTTCCAATGAGAACTGGAATAGGTCAGGGATAGATCAAAGGGAAACCCACCCTTGCAAGAAATACAACTACCTGGCTCTGCATCTCTGCTAGAAGGGCCTTCATGGTCACTGCTCTCAGGTGTTGACTGCACTAAGTCGATGATATCTTCAGTCTCTGAGTGACTGGACACGTTTTCTTCTGTCGACCTTGGAGACTGGCAGTGGATGCCACTGTCACGTAGAGCCATCTCCTCCAAGTCATCTTCTAAGGCATCTATGGTTTCCTCAAAGAACATAAGAACATCCTGTTCCTCGTGGGTTAAGTATTTCAGGCTCTCATCATCCTATGAGGGGAAAAAAGAAAAAAAAAAAACAGAAAGATTAATGCCTTCCCAAAGAGGCATCGAGGCACTACAATGCAAGAGGACAAAAAAAAATATTAAAAAACCAAAAGAGCAGCAACTGGTATTATGCCCTTTAAAATACCCAATCAGTTTTGTGTCAGATTCAGGGACAAGGTTTGGGGAGCAGCACTGGGGGGGAAAGGGTACACTCAGGACAGTCCAACAAATGGGCTGATTCCCATTTTGACGTAGCCCAAAATGGGATTGGCTTCTAGAGGCAGAGCTGGAGCTGAGAAGTGCCTCTACCACTACACACCATGAGTTATCCAGAGTTATGTGGTAGATTACAAAGAAGTAATAGTAAGGAGGGAGAGGGTTTCTAAAGATATTACCTTTGAGTTATAGAAAGGAAAAATTAAGACTAAATATGAGGATGTGCTCCATGTGCTCCCTGGAAGTGCAGTGCCTTGGGCTATTTTCTTTAGCAGGAAACTATCCTGTAGACCACAGAAGTGAGAAATAATCACCTGGATTATCCAGTCTTCATTTTCTCTGAGTCACTGCTCTTGATTAACTTGATTAACACAGTATCACTATGAGAAGCTGGGCAGCAGTGCCCTAACTCTTTTCCCTCCACCCTGGGAAACACTCACTTTTCCAGAAGCTTGGAGATGACAAAGAATGATTAAGAAATGCACTACATTAAGACAATGGATACAGGAAAGACATTTCCCAAGAGAACTGTGTAAGTTCTGGAATGCAAGTAAGTATTGTTGAAATGTAAGTGAGGTTTTCCCTTTTCTGGATTGAATTTCCCCCCTGCCAGGCATATACTGGAAACTTTGCCCTCAGTAACTTCACAAGAAGCACCAGCAAAGCAATACAAGACTTTGTATCCTTTCTCATCTCTACTTTTCAATCCTCCAAGGACACCTGATTCATGTGTAGGCAAGGTAAAAAGGCTACTTCTCAATGGAGGGCTGGGAGAATTTAGGTAAATACATAAAGGTATGCAGTACAAATATCCAAGAGGAGCCATGTTCTTGCTAGGGCAGCACAACTTGCTTCAAACTCACCAGGCCTGTTCAGATCATCTTACAGTAGATTAGACTAAAAAAAAACTGAGTGCAGCTCTACCTGTTAACTCCCTGCACAAACAAAGCTTTTATCCCCATCCTCAGCATTAAAAATAACAACGTACCTCTGCAGGAAAGTAACGCCTGCAGATGAAGAACTATAACGTGCTGCATTGTACCAGAATTTGTACCAAAACTGCAGCAAAACTGCTACAAAAGCTAGAATCTGGATGCCCTTTGCCAATGCCTATTTAAAGGGGATGAACTTCAAAGGCTGACGTATTCCACAGCTCGCACCCACCACATGTCAGAGCTTTCAAAGGCCAAGGAAAGTTTTACAGCTGCACTCGAAAAGCAAGAGACAGACAAGCCTTCCTTTTTTTCTTTTTTTTTTTCCCCTTAATGGATGTTGCAATCTCCTTCCTTCCCCACCCAAATACTCATAGGGCTGCTATGTCTAGTAGGCAAGAGAATGACAGGAAAGGAGCCCTTGTTAGGTAGGCCGGAGCTGGAGCTGAACAGGACTCCAAGAACCTTTTGTGGAGGGTGAGCTCATTGCAAGAGCCAGACTTCCACAGGCAAAGGAAAGAAAGAGGGGGTTATGTTTAAGAAATTCTCAGTGGCAGCAGATCCAGAGCGTGGCACAGTACAGGAATTACTGCACCACACTGTGCATTTCAAAAAACTGCTCCCACGTGAGCTTAACTCGCTTGATCAAGAGCTGAGCAAAACAGTATGTGAAGAGAAGCAAAGACTGCCAGAAGCCCTTCATTCCATCCTTTTCTATGCTGCAAGACTGAGCGCTTTTCCATGCCAGGTAAGATTTGCAGGAGAGCTCCACCTGACTTACCATCCTCACAGGTCTTGCTGAAATGAGCAGTGTCCCTTTAGGTGAAGGGTGTGAACTGAGTAACCATCCCTTTGTGAACACATCTGTAGTAGGTGGCATACCAAGCTGTGAAAGGCCAACCCCATCTCTGTCAGCACTTCCATCTCTTCCCTCGTGCAGCTTCCCTTCAAGATGACCAGTGGCACATTTCATCAGCAAAAAAAGGCACAACAGCTCAGGAGAACGGGCAGTGTTAGGTCAGGTGGCTGTACTGAGATGCAAGGCATCCAGTCTGGCTAGAAACTCCCTCAGGCAAGGCATGTTTCAGTTTGCCAGACAAGGAAACAATCCCATTTTAGACACACAGGCACAGTGAAAAAAACCTACTCAAGCTGGTCAAACCAAAGGAGCTCAGAGATGCAAAGCAAGCAGTGACTTGATTTACCACTGGTCTGAGAACAGGGCTGTATTACAGAATTCCCACTTGTATTACTTGTATTATAGTGAAGCTTTCAGAGGGATGGGAGGAATTTTTTTTTTGGTAGTTAACAGGTGCCAGTTTTAATTAAGGTTACCAAGTCTATTTGCAATTAGTTCATTTTTCATATATTCCAAGTACTGGAACAGTTCATATTCTTTCCAGGCTGGTTTTCCAGGCCTCCCTTCTCCTGGATGCATCTGGGTTTTTTTAGTAGCCAAAGAAAGGTCTTTTCAGCTACTTGAGTTATTCATCTCATACTTTCCATATACTCCCTACTCTTTATACACAAACACACCTTCCATAACTAAATTTCACCTACACCTAACACTACAGACTTTAAAACTCCTGTCAAAAGACAGGTTAAGTTTGAAAGTTGAAAATTCTGCCTCAGCTTCAAATTAAATTAAATTAGGAGGATTAAAAAGATTGTTTGGACAGAAGAAATTTGGGATGCAAGCAGCTGAAATAGCTGAGTATGCTCAGCTGGCATTAATATTTTAGCTGTCTGTGCAGCCAAACATTTCCTGCTTACACCAAATAGGAAAGAGTCTGTTATGATAATGTCTGGTATAAAAGAGAGAAAAAAAAAGAAATAAGAAAGCAAGAAAAAATAAAAGAATAATAGAATCTGTTTCATAGAAAAGATCCCTTTCCTACCTGTCCAAAACAGTAATATCAGAGGCCCACAATGTTTGACATGCATTTGGAGAAATTTCAGAACATCAAATGTAGACCCAGAATCCTAAGACCAGCACAGCTTTGACAGGAACAGAATAGCACAGGAAATCCCAAGACAACTGCAGTGCTTAAAAAAAAGAAAAAAACCTCACTCTTCTGAGAACTGCTAAAGAACTAAACTTCAATTAGCAAAATAACAGAACACCAGGTTCAACTGATTTATCAATCAGCTGGCAGTGCCCAAAGAACTAACAGGCACAATGCCATGGGAGAGAAATGACTGGATGCTTCTCAAAAAACAAAACAAACAAAACAAACAAAAACAACAACAACAACAAAATGAAGGGAGTAAACAATTGTAACATGCAGTAGAAAGGTTGATGTAGCACCACTTGGGCCACAGCCTGTTAATGACAAGGCAGTTCTACTTGTTAGAAAAAAGGGGTGCAAAGGAAAGCCCTGTGTGCAGGAACAGTGTCAGAACAGGTACAAAACACAGAGGCAAGTACCTCTGACTAGATTTACAGAAAGGGGAGACAGAATGGGTTATATTTCAGTTGGAAGCAAGTGCATTACAGATAACATGAACTATAATACAGGATCAGACCACAAAGTCCCTTTAGCTCAGCATCCTCCAGCAGCCAGGGACACACAGCACAGGGGAGTGGGGCTGCAGGGGGACAGCATTGCTGTAGGTTGGATGGATTTATATTTTTCTCCCCTCCATCCTTCCAGTTTCCAGCAATGCATGGCTTAAGGACTTCCCAGATGCATCTGTGTACTTAATAGCTCTTAATGAGCTTTTCTAGCACAAATTTGTCTTACTGTTTGAGCCCATGGAAACGACTGGCATGCACAGCATTCTGTGGCAGGGAGTTCCACACTGTAATTGCGTGCTGTGTCAAAAAGTGCTTCCTCTACAACCCACTAGCTGATGATTTTGATAATACCATTTCATTTGGTGAAGAAGACTATAATACTGAATGTTGTTTTCTTCAGTTTATGAGCATAATTGTACCCATGTGCTTCATAATGGGTAGCAAACCATATAATCAATAGGTCCTAAGTGAGGAAACAAATTATCTACCAGTATTTAAAAGACAAACTAGATGAACCAAAGTCATAAGCTGACTAAATTACTTCTAACCTACTTTTAAAAAAGCAAGCTGAAGATCTGCTTAAACTCTGAAAGCGTCTCTTTGATAAACAAAGTTAGGCTGATCAGCTTGTAATTTCTTTTTTCCTTTAATTTCTATGTTAGAACAACATTCAGAAAAATGGGGAGAAATTTCAGGCAAAAGCCACTACATAATTTTTACAAAAATCAAATAACTTCACACCAATTTCATTTCTCCTGAGGTGGTTATTGACTTGGCTGATAGGTATAAGCATGAGATGTCATATACCCAGATTTTATGAAATGGCCTCAAAAAATGCACTCCCAGATGAATAAGGAAGCTATGCTGAGATGAAGTTACTGCAAGGTGCCTGTGTAATCTGTGATTCTCTCAGTTTAAGTGCCATAAAGAGGGAAAAAGGTGCCATTCAGGTATGCAGAGCCCATCCTGGGATATATTAACCAGGGTGATGACATGACAGCACATCCTCATTGAGAACACGGAGTTCAGCTTCAGCTGCTGAACTTTGGAAAGGATGCAGCCAAGCTGGACTGGGTCCAGAGCAAAGCAGGGAGTGCTGAGAGTTTAGATGCACAGGATGGCTGAAATAATGGAGCATGTTTTATTTAAAACAGGGAAGAATGAATGGGTGGTGGGCAGAGGCAGCCCTGTGTGTAATTTAATATATAAAAAGCTGACCACCCTTATCACAGACAACAAATTTTCCCCACATGCACTGAAGGCGAGACAAGTGGAAGTTGGCTTTCACATGACAGAAACTCTAATCCAAGTATTCCAGGAAAAGTAGTGGAGCACAAAGAAAACACTTTGGAAGTTCAGGACTGCCTATCAGTGTGGGTTAAAGAGCAGACTTGCCCACCTGCTGGAATAACCTTTATCTACCAGATCCTGCTTTGAAGCAGAATGATGCAGTTCCTGCATAGAGCACAAATTGCCTTCTGGATCTATATTCTCACTAGCACATTTTACAGCAAGGTCATTCCTTGCTAGGAGTCAGGCTCTTATTTTTCCAAGGCATACAGCTTCCAGGTCATACTAACATGAGTTTCAAGTGGATAAAGCATAGCATAGCTCTGTCCACACCCTGTAAGGAATGGGTTCCACCTGCCCCATTACAGCTGTATCCACACAACACATCAAATTCTTCTCATTTTTTGTGTATTGTTATTTGGCAAAGCACTTGGACATGCTGAAAGGTCTCATAGTACAGCAAACCCTGTGGAGTATCAGTGTCAAGAGGGAAAACCACGTTCCTTTTATGAAAGGAATCTTTCTCGGCCCTTTCCCTTGAACACACCTGAAAATGCATCTCAGCATGACAGGATTCTGCACACTCAAATTGTGAGAGAACAAGGCAGCAGTGGGCTAACAGACACACAATCTGTCCTCTTCCAAAAGCCCTAAAAACACACTGGAATCCCTGGACCCCTTCAGAGAGGCCGGGGCAAAGAGATAGTAACGTGGTGCACTTCGAAAGCCAGGTCTGGTGTATTTAAATTATCTGTACTGATCCAAAAAGGATAAAGGTCATAACAACTAACTTTTAGGCTACAAGAGACATCATAACTACAAAATAACCAGGTCAGCCCTGAGTTAAATGCTGAGTGTGTGAAACAAGACACTGAACCAGCTCAGACTACTCAGAAGATACTTGTTCTTCATGTCTATGTAACCAACATTCAAAATGTCACCTGTACAATACAAGTGACAAACCAGCTCCAGTGACTGGATACCAAGTCTTGTTAGAGCCACAGAGGAACCTGGTCTGAAGAAATAACAAACAGAATAAGCAAAACATCTTTTTGGAATCATGGCCATCAGCCAGTTTAAGCCACTTGATTAGTGACCAAGTGAAACAGTCACTTGACCAAACTGTGGAGGTCACCACTGCCCCAAAAAGAGTGGTGGTGGCAGTAACTGAGGATCTGTCTAACTCAAAGGTGAAAATAAGATAAAATTAAAACCTCAGAGTGTGACCATTGAGAATAATGAGAACTCACTATCCTTCAAACCTATCATTCAGTAAGGCATGTCCAGATACAGAAAGTACTGAAGTAGCAGCAACAGATCCCAGGCACTGACACAGCTTATTATTAGTGCAGTTGCAATTAGCACAGCTCCCTTCAGGTACGACCAGCACCTCTGCCATGGTTTTCACAGGTAACACTATTGTCCCAGCATGTTATCCCCACCTAGAAACTAAAGTAGTTACTCATGGCTGAGAATAGATACCCAGTCCAATTACCAGAGGGAAGCACTGAAAGAGAAGGATTGGCTCTTAAGAAGTCAATCTGTGCCTATTCAGTCAATGGAACAAGACAAATTGCTTCAAAAAAAGCCAAGACCTAGTTTTACCTCTGAATTAAGTGTCCTTAAATTGCTGCAACCGTATTGTATGGCAAGTTAATTCTTATACCAATGTCAGGGAGTGTCATTCAAGAATGGGGTTTGGAAGCCAGAATTGCCAAGAACAGAGTGTTTTTGTTTACCCTCTCCCTTGGATAGTGCAACCGATTCCATGTATTGAGAGAAGGTACACTTCTCTCATGCTTTTGCCAAGCAGAGGTATGGAAACCACCTTTGTCAAAAAGAAACCAGAACATACATGCAAATTCATGTCCTCATGTATAACAGCCTCTATGTTTGTAAACGTTGGTGTGAGATGAAAATATCAAGGCAAACATTCCTCCTGTCTAAAAACAGTGTCCATCTGCTGTGTTAGATATGGCAGCATAAATCCAGATCCAAACATCCATCATTTCTAGGAAAATTATCCTGCAATCAAGGCAGGACATCAGCACCTTGCTTTTCATTTCAAAAAAACCAAATTTGGCTTGAAGGCCTGCAATTGCCCAAGATCAGCTGAAAGCACCATGGCCTAGGTAAAAAGCAGCTGAGAAATCCGGCAAAATTAAACCGATGTGACAACAGGGAAGAATCACACACACAGAATTTTAAGACCTTTTCAGCACATGGCAATTGATGTCCATGTCATTCCTAAACTGACAACCAGTTCCACAGCAAGCAGTGCCAGCACAGACATGGGATGCACAACCAGCCAAGAGCCAAACCAGCTCTGAGCAGTCAGTGTAGGCTCAGGCCAGTCCAAGTGTTTGTCCCCATTATCTCATCTCTGGGTTTGTTTGACTTCCACAGATGCAATACAAAGGTTATATTTAGTGACTAATGCAGTGTGACACTGAGAAGAGCTTGCTTTTTTATAATCAAGTAGGAAGAAACCCACAGCAGTACAGGCCTGACATAAGAAGCACTGCTACCCTGTTCCTTTCCAAGGCCATTACAAAAAACCAAACCAAACAAATCAAAATCAACCCTGACCTTCCTTGCTGTGTCTCTAGGTGAACAGACCCAGGAAACTGATAAATGAAGAGGCAGATAAGTCTGTAGTTGCTTCTGTTTCAGGGCTATGAAGGTCTGGTGTGCCTGAAAATACACCCCTTCCTTTCTCAGAATTTGTGTAGTAAGAAATTATTTGTCTACACAAAGTTATCTATCCCCCTCTTCTCATTAGGCCACCAGAACTTCTGCATCTTCTGAACTTCTATAACAAAACTACAGAGGCAAGAAGTTAACGTCTCTGGGAGCATGTTCCAGCAATTAGGCAGAATAGGCAGAATTTCCTTAATATCCAGTTCAACACAGACCCATTTTCAAACTCTGAAACTGAAATTCTGCCTATATTGAAGAGAGTTTGCACTTCTCAACCTATTATTCCACACATGCTAGCTGTCATCCTTATTGGACATGCCACCTACTACACTGCTGGAAGAACAACCACAGAAGGGGACCTGTGGCACCAGAATTAACTTGTCAGTACAGCTCCACTTTCTCCATGCACAAACTCAAATAAGACAAACCAAAGGCTCTTGGAACAACTTCCTCTAACACACAGGTCTGATGGGAATTGCCTAAATCTGCAGCCAACTTTTACTCCATCTATAAATTAGTGCATTACAGAGCAGGAAGGGATTCCAATTCCAGCTGATGCATCATCATATGGGTTATCACATGGCAAGATCCAGCTGGATTAAGGGAATCTACGTCATTTTCTGACACAGCAGACCCAGGATGAGACTGTACAAACAGACTGATTTATACACAGCATTGCTATTCAATACTGATTATGTCAAATGTCTAGCCTCATGCCTGCTTACTGCAGCTAAGAATAAACCCCATGGAAACATGGTTGGCTACTAGTGTGATAACCTGGGAACCTAATGTTCAGAGTAATGAACAAAATTAACTTGTAATTCTGCATAAAATGAAGTTGTGATTCTTTAACAAAGTACCACTCAGACTGTAATTCTCTAAGATTCAACCAGTTTTCATGTAATAAACAACATACACTAACTACCTGAGTCCAAACGGTGTACTTGGCTCTTGACCTCCCCCCACCCTGACCCTTCACAAATGTTTTCTAGAGCAGATCAGAAACAGTTAAGGAACTAAATTCCATAATACTTGTTTTGTGTTTTAACCAGCAACACAAGCTGAAGGATACAGCATCATATTAACAGAGCTGTATTTTCAGTAGAAACAACCAAGAGGGAACAGCTTTAGTTACCTCCAGCTGCCAAAAAGCTCATAAAGTAGCACAAAACCACTGAGCATTTCTGAGGTACATAGATAAACAGAGGTGCCAACCTGCCAACTTATTCTCTCCACTTACTCTTCTACACAGAAAACTACTATATTAAAAGGCAGCTGGCAGGGAGGGCAGAGGGAAAGAGGTGGAAAGCCTAAATCCATGTTTAAGGCAAGACAGAGATTTGGATTTCCATTTAGGGAAGGCATGTTTACCAGAGTGCTCTTTCCCCAATTAAAAATGGATGCTTTTCAAATGGTTAGGATGATAAAAAAAAAAATCTGGAAGGAACCATACCTGCTTTCTAGGCTTAGCCTGTCACAGTACAAAGACTACTGTTGAGTTCAGTGCCTGATTCACCCTGCTAATTGGGAAAAATGCAGAAGTGCATCCTACTCCCTCAGTTACTCACACACAATTTAAATGGCCACACACTCATACTCACTGATGTGAAGACAGCTTTGTTTGTGGTGATGCATTTGTTACTCATCTAATTAAGGTGGAATAAGTCGAGACCTTTATTCACGAGTGTCAACAAAGAGCTTAAGCAAAAAACAGTGTGTAGAACCAACACTATGCTTAAGTTCCTTTACAAGCTACTTAACAAAGCAAGGGCAGAGCTGTGCACCAAACTGAGCCCCAGTGAGGGTGATTGCACCGAGCAGCCCAGGGTAATGCCTGCTCCTTACCACCATTCCCGGCTCTCAGGGAGGAAGGGCTGGAGAGGAGCACCCTCCAAGCTCTCAGAGACAATCAGACCAGAATAACAAGCTCTTTTAACAAAGTACAGAAGTCATTTCTGGCCTTTGAGTTAAACAACCAAGACCACAAGCAACCACTCAGGACTAGAAACGGGAAAAATCACTCTTGATAAAACAAAAATCCTGTGATGTGAACAGAGCTTCTAATGTAATCTGTACCACCAAGCACAGGGCTCATTAAACACTTACCAAGGCAAGATTTCTGCACCTGGCTTGGCTGCCACGATTCTCCACACTGCCAGCCCTCTCCATGCTCCCATGTGTGTGCTCTGGAGAGATTTGGGATGCCATTTCAGGAGACTCTGAGAGGAGATTTCTAGGCATCACACTTCCTTGGCTTATCAGTCCCGATGTAGCACAGAAAGCTGCCGGCGTGTTACGTGGGGCTGGTGGCTTTGTTCATGTCTGGAAACAGAGAACAACGTGGTACATTTAAATCTGCTTGTTAAAATACTCCAAAAGGAACAGAAAATAAGTGGTAAAGAAAGATCCCGCACAAGTTAATAAAGTTTAATGCTCTGGAGCACATCTACCACTTACGGGCACCTTTTTAAAAAATGGTTTTATTCAAAAGGGTGACTTTGAAAAATCCATAGAAGGGAAAAAAGGATAGAAAGAAAGGTTCTGTACCCCCTCTTGTGTGCTTCCAAACCAGATGTATATAGGTAGCTACAAGCACAGACCCTGCATACATCTTTCTATAGATTCAGTTTGTGTTTTCCAGTCTGACACATCATTAACAGTAATAAAATCCCATTGGTTGAGATATCAATTGGCCCAGCTCAAATAGCTTTATTAGCTTTTACACAGGAATTCTATTTATTGGATCACACAAGGGAAACAGAACCCAGTTCATTTCCTAAGACTGCTGCAGATAACTCACATGTTACTGAAGCAGCTCTATGCCACCTACATCTGGTGAAAGATCCACGAGCAGAACTTGGTGCCACTTTTGCACCAACGCGTTACAAACTGCATTTTAAAGCTTAAAGAGCTTTTATTTCACTCAGCCATGAAGAAACAGTACTTGTACATTTGGAAGACACTTACTGGAACAGACAAATGCACCAGCACTCACTGGAGCAAAAGCCCCCAGTTTTTTAAGCTATCCCAGAGCCCAGTTCTGTAATACCACTCTGAATTGTCGTCATCTCCCAAAACACTCTGGCAGAACTTCTTCCTCTACTCTCAAGGACACAAAGACAAAAGTCATCTCAGTGCACTAACAGCATGAAGAGGGGGTAGGCAAAAAGTAGAACCCAGCTCATTTCTCGCTCCAATACATTAAGACATCCTTTGCAACAAGAAATGGCCTTGTTTTTTAGCAGTCCATCTTCTCCCCCGCCCTGCCTGTGACCCGTGAACAGCAGTGACACGTTCCTCAAAACAGCTGGTACCACGTTATACACAGCCAGCTGGGAACTGGATCCCATTCCCCCCACACTGCACAATGAAATGAGATGGTCCTGCTTCCCAAGTGCTTCTCCCTTTATTATGGCTCGAGAGGCGACATGAGAAGCAGAGTCAAGCCTGCATTTCCAATTCAATGGGATTACTCCTCCTGGCTCCACAGCGCTGTGGGCTGAGGGCTGGGAAACCAGAGCCTTCTGGTGAGCTGATTAGTGTTTCATAGCAGTGAGATAACATCTGCCAGCACCGAGCAACAATTCCATCCCGCTAATGGCCTCCTCCCAGGAGAGGGCTATGACATTACCAGAGGTGCGTCGCCTACGCCGCAGCACCGACGTGTGTCCTGTGGGAAAGCTCCCACACAATGTAGCCAGGCTGCAGGCCAGCCAGTCTTGGAAGCACATCCCCAATCCAGAGCGCTGGATTGCCACAACAAAAGTATCGGGTAGCTTTTCTTAGGAACATCAGGTCTAATGATCAAGAGTTAGCCATGCTTTTACACAAAAGGAACATTCTTCCTTCCCTCTATTAATAACATCAGCTATAAATAGATACAAAGCACCCTCATGATGGGCTTTAAGTGATGACACAGCGGTAGAAACATGCTCGTGGTCCTGGTTTTCAGATCTGCAGGACAGAGACACGGGAGCACTGAGGCAGCTGCTGCACCTCTGGCTGCTACATAGCCAGGCAGAAGGATAAATGGGAAAAGAGCAGCCCAAGCCTAGAACACATTCTGCAACAGCAGCTCCATCTACAACAAACCCTGTGGTGCTGAACAGCCACACACAAACACACCCACACAAGAAAATACGTCATTTTTAGAAGCCAACATTATCAGTGAAAATCTTGACCCCTCTGAAATCCTACACAAACACACACAAATATATATAATTTTTAGAAGGGAAGACTATCAGAAGAAATCTAGACACCTCTGAAATTCACAGAAAACTCCCACTGACTTCAGATTTCATCCTATGACTTTCAAGGTGATGTTCAGATGGAAAAGGAGCGAGTACTCCTACTGACATCCACCATAAGGCAAAAATTATTTCTCATCAGCACTTTTAAGCTGCAGCACCCATTTTTATCCAAGTGTCCCCCATATAAACTGAACATACCATGTTTGTTCAGTCCCTCAGTGATATGTTATAGACTACTAGATTTCTAGATTTATACTCAAAACTGTGAACATTTTACCACATTATGAGAGGTCATAGCTGCAGATTACAATAGATATCGTAGACAAGATCCACATTTAAAGACCAACCACATGAAGATATTAATCCAAGTTACTAAGAAACCAGTCAACAGGCCCAAATTTTGAGGGAGAAGTATTTAAGAGTATTGTTCTTTTTCCAACAGCAAGACCTTGTATAAGCAGGACCGAGTTTCATGCTGGGCTATCTGCGTCCAGGACAGCAGGAACACCCACGTTCAGTAATAATAAACTTTAAAGCCACAAGTTCTAAATAACAACAAATAACTCTGCTCCCAGCAAGCTCCCATTATTCATCCTGGAGCTCCAGCTCAGATGTTTCATGAAGGTCCTGAACAATAACTAAAGGCAGGGAGAGCGACTGGTTCAGAGAGCTGCCCACACAAGAGCCAGCATCAGGAATTACGGCACCAGTCCTGCTTTTGTGTTGGAAGTTGTGGCTTCTTTGGGGGTTTTACTCATTTCAGAAGAGCTTGGGAGCAGTGCAATAGCCCATGAGCCTGCAGAAAGGATGTGGGGGAAGATCTTTTTTCCTTTTTATCTCTCATATCATCTTCAACACTTCAAGGGTATGTGTCATTAAGATCTTAACCCATTCATATACATTATTTCTTTTTCTCTTTCCGTTTTTTTTTTTTTTTTGTGCTTTGAGAAACTCCTACACCTTTGTACTCCAGCACAGCTCGAGCTGACGTGAGGCTGACTGGCACTGCTGCAATGCATACAGCATTTGCTTTACAGACAAATTCCCCTCCTAACCATTCCTAACACTGAAGTCCCTTCGCCCTTTTCATGTCCCCTGTTATTATGTGAACGACTTTATATATTTAAGATAGAAACAGTCGAGAATCTAATGAGTTTCCAGACCCCACTGCCTGTTTCAGGAGGATTGCCAAGGAAACAAGAAAGGGTTCAAAACTAAGGTAACTGTGCTCAGAGAGAGCAGGAACAGCAGGATGACAGGCGGCTGTTCCTCCTGACCTTCGGAGAGGCATTAAATATGAAAGTTGGTCGCAATGGGATTTGTTGTTCAGTCATTGTAGTGGGGATTTTTTTAGCTTGGTTTAAGAGATGTGTGCCTGTACCACTAGGGATTAATAATAAAAAAATACCAGACCGTGACAGGAGTGCAGAAGTGTGACAGGAACAATGCTATTTGGAGAGATGATCCCAAATATTAAACCCAAAAGATATCTTAGGGCAGATGTGATTTTATCAGCCAAAGTAATCACTTCTTGCTTACACTGGAGGTAGCCTTCATGAGATATTTAAAACAATAAAAGTCACATATCACACATGTTTGTCAGAGGATATCAGGAGGAAATTGAAAGATTCTGAAGTTAGCACTGAATTTCACCTCCAAAGATTTAATTTTGCTTTGACACAGGCACATAATTCAAACAGAATGTATTAAGTTGCCATCAAAGATAAGGTGAGGTCTGTCCTTCCAAAAAGGATATTTTTATAGTTTTGCTGACTAAGATCACTCCTTTGCTGAAGCTCACTGTTAGCATTTACAAGGGACTGTTTCTATAGTAGCAGGAGATTGAAAAAACTGTTTATTAACTATCCTGTTTGAAGACGAGCTTCATAGGCAAAGAGATCAATCCCACAAAAGTGCAAGACATTTAGATGCTAAAAAAAAAATCAACTGCTACATAAGCGAAGAGCCAGCAGAGAGCATCATGCCATTAACTGCAAAATAGATTTAAGGTGAGTTGACAAAATTTACAAAATTATCATACATTTTTAAAAGGGCACAAGGCTAGTCTGTCCCCTTCACCACACACACAATTTCTAGAATACTCTTTGCATTAAATGTTTCTCAAGATAGGTTTCTAAGCCTCAACCATACTCTGAGCATCACATACACCTTGCCTGTCCTTAAGCAGCTGTTCCTTAGTGATACAACTGAAACAGAGGAACTGGCCAGTGAACTTCAAGGTTGGTTTGATGTGTCAGCTGTAAACAGACACAGCAATGCCACACTCAGCTCTGTGCACACTGTCACTCAGCTTGCACTCTGTGGTGCTGGTGGAGTTTGGAGAGTTAAGCATCTGGAAAAAACATCTGGAAATACTCTGTGGTCATCTGATGTGTTAACATGGGATGTTTATAAAACTGATGGTACAGGGCCAGAGTAGAGACCTGTATCTCTATCAGGCTCTGACACGTAAAACAAGGCAAAGGAGAGCAGGAATTCATTCAGATTCCTGCGTGTTGTGGTCAGGAGACCACAGGGCTTCCCAAAACAGGCCAGGCATTTGTGTCTAATAACCTCATGAATTTTTCCTTGTATTAAGTGCTCCTGCAGCATACCTTTGAACCTGCTGTACAAGACCAGGGCTAAACAAAATCAGCTGGTCCATGACATGTCTTCACTGAGCCACTGCTGTTCCAAACTCCTCAAAACTAACTGATGGTTAGTTATGGTTATGGTGGACACATTTCCTCCTTCAGAGCTATCAGCAACTGAATTCTTCCTACCTTCCTCAGCATATGAAATGCAGAGTAAATCCTTGAGCTGCAGAGGTAACCCACGTCCTACTCTTGTGATATATAATATTTAAGCTTTCTAGTAGAATAGACTAAGCAACAGCACTGTCTACAAAGGCCAAACCTCACAAACTCCAGGAGCATAAAGGATGGCCAAAGAGGTTTTGCTGAGTGCATGAAACCCAGAATCAGATAGTAAATTTGTTCCTACAGAAAGAGTCAAAACAACACTTAAGTAACAATTGACATCACTTGATGTTTAGGAACCAGGGTTGTCCAGCATGGTTAAATTCTGACTTTTCTTCTCCATATCATAAGTGTGGAAGCTTATGATAAGGTGCTATTTTACTATGATTCACATTTTATCTCCTCATGAAAAATCCTATCTGCCTGAAACAGTCATGGCCATTTAACATCCAGTAACCAGGAAATGTTCCTGCCCTTGTTTAGAGAGGGAATGCCATCACAGTATGGTCAGACAAACAGAAATGCTGACCATTAATAAAAAAAGAAAAAAAATACACACACACACAGAGACTATGACAGTATGGTCCTCTAAATGAAAGCCAGGCCAACAGCATTTTATAGACACTTCCTTAGACATCAGTGCTGATTGATATTTTCAGAATAGGTGACAAGTCAGATGGAAAAATGTTTAGCCAAGTATGAACTCAAGGTGCTCTCACGACAGCCCATGACAAAATATGCAACTACTTCCAAAGGAATTAGAGTGATAACAACCACATAAGACTCCCAGAATTCAATGCATGCAACACTGATATTTTGTTTTAAACTTTCTGGTTTCTGTGGCGCGCTTGTGACAATTCAAACTTTCCTCTTCAGGCTGGAGAGCTACAAAATCCGTTAGTTTTAAAGCTAAAAACAAAGATTCTCTCAGTCCTCTAAATCTGGAAGCTGGAGCCTCAAGAAACACACTGAATGTCATTCATAAAACTTGCCCTAGAATTTGTGAGAGCTGCCAACAGTGAAATAATTAATCCTGTGTACACAGGTTTTTAAAAGAACTAGATGGGCAAGGCACCAATTCAGTAAAACTTAAATCTGACTTCGCCGGGACATTTCATCACATGCTTAAATGGTTCGGAGAGTTGGATCTCAAATTAGATGTAGCAACCACTTAAAAAGAAAGGAAACAATCACAAACCAACATTTTCATTGCCCAAGTAATAATTCAATTACTTCACTGAATTCTCCAAATCATGCTTTGCTCAGAAACAATGCCCAAGGTCACAACTTTGACCACCTTAATCCAAGCCTCAAGATACCAGAAAAAGAGGATTCCATACCGTGCTGCATTCTCAACTGGTCTGTCTAGATTTTCAAGAACAGCTTTTTTACTTTTTTTTGAAACCCTATATTTTAGAAACTTTGTTACCTGCTGAAGACAACCAAGCCAGCACAAGAGCCTAGATCATCAGTACCTCATCCTTCTCTCTGCAGCGTTTGGGAAACGCTGCTTCTTTTAAAGCAGACAGTGGAATACCAGTGCAGGATTTGATGATGCTGAGAGTGCTGGTCCACCTCAAGACAATTCATCGGGGAAAAAAAGCAACTGTGAAGCATGTTTTCACATGTCTTTGCTTTTTCCCTTGTAAGTAAACTCTGTTCTCAATTTACTGCATCCCCACAGCTTCACTGAATCCTGTTGCCCAAAGCAAAGGCCAGTGGCAAAGGTTCATATACAGCATTGTGGATTAAACCACCAAAGATCCCTGAAGTGCTCACATTTCCCACACCAACAGAATCCCTTCCTGCCCCAAGTAAAAATAAAACAACAGCCAGTGACAAGTATTTACCTTTCCTCAGGTTAAGGTCTGACCCAAGGACAACCCTAAGGCTCTCACTGGTCCTTTCCAGCTGAGATTTGATGACCAGTAGCTGCTCAGTGGGAGAACTGCATGTGATACCCAGAGCTGTCTAGTCCAGTATCATGGGGGGCTTTAAACACATCCAGGTGATGGCTGAGCTCTCCCCTGACTTCAAATGCCCTTATGCAAATTTCAACAAGGAAAGCGTCCCATTCTTTTAAAGTTACTCCTTTCAAATCTCCCCTGTTTAACATCAGGGCGGTGCTACCTGTGACAGCCAACACTTTAGAAACATCAAGTGTACATAAACAATTTCAGGCAGAGACGCCTCTGTAATTAGCCAACTTCTGTCTTGCTACAGGTGCAGCATCGCTGGGGTTTAGGGTTTCATTATGTAACTACTGCTACAGTCATAGCAATGGTGAGCCAAATCCTGTTTTACAGAGCATTTAAGACAGCAAGATAATTTTCAGCCCCAGTATGGTTGTGTCACTGTCACAGCTGGATTTTAGGCTGCTTTCTTATGGGGTTTTTTTTGTGACTGCTGTGCTGGTATAAGAAGGAAGGCAGACGTCATCTGAAGCACAAAGCAGAGGTGTTTACTTTAAAAATCAACTAATGTATGGACATTTCATTCCTATGTAAGCACATAAAGGTCTGCCTGCCCAAAATAAACAGAGCTGAAAGAAGCAATGGCAAAACAGAGCAGTAAAGTCTTGCCCTGGACTTTACTTGGTACAGGTTTAATCCATGCACACCCAGTTGAAAAGGATATATTTAAGCAGTTAGTTATCCTGGAAATTAAAATTACTTGCTTTTATTTTTTAATTAAAAAAAAAAACAAAACAAAAAAAAACAGAGGAGGGAGGACTTGGTAACAGTAACAGCCTGTCTAGCTGGCTTTGAAAGCCACATTCATATGCTCATTTATTTTCATGCTCCAGTATTTTAGAAGGTCAGTCAGCCTGAGACTTGTCAACTGCTCAGGAGTTAAGTTGTTCCAGTTACTATATCCAACTGGCAACCCCTCTGCCAACATTCTTGGTTAATATTTCTCTCAGAGGCACACAGAAAAAAACAGCTATGCCTAGCAGAGGAGAGGAGTTTTACTACTGACAAAACAGAGACACAATATAGAATCTCCCCGTTCCTTTCCAATGCCAGGCATTACTTGCACTTCTAGTCATGAAACTTCATTTTACTCATTCACTTTCCGTAGTAAACCCCCCAAACAAATCCTTGATAAGAAAGACACTGCTGAAAAATCTATTCCATTTCTGAGAAATAATTAATATCTTCACTTCCTGGAAATCCAAGCGAGCAACACTTTTCCCCCCCCTTTTACTGTTTAAACACCAGCTCCCCCCTTATACAACAGTAATTACTGCAAAGGAAGGAGAAAAACCACAATCATTATTCTTTAAAGTAGTACCTGTACAAGGAAGTCCATCTGCAATGCTGCATTAGTCAAGGATCTGTGGCAAAGTCTTAAAATAATACCTTTTTATTAGCCTAAGCCAGAAATTGCAAAAGCTTTTAAAGCTAAGACTTAAGTTTAAGGGTTTGGAAAAAAGTCTTTTCCTTCCATGCCTTTCATAAAAGGAAGGGGAAAGGAAATAGCTGTTACATATCTGATACTTGTTATGGTTTAAAGTACTTGCAAAATCTTTGGAAAGATAAGACAGCCTCCCCCAAATCTCTTTCCCATTTCATCTGCATGCTTGTTACCGCAGGAATCATCTCTTGCTACACCCATGCACAGGACCAAGCACAACAGAGCTCCACTTCCAGCAACCTCCTCTCGCTGCCACACTAAAACAAAAACTATTCAGGAAACATGCCCTTGAGATCCTGGATTACTGAAAATCCCGAGAGTGTTTTTAAGGCTGTGCTTTCTCTTTGCACATACTAGACCTCGCCCGAACCACCTAAGATTAAGATCTTAAGGAGCACCAGCCATCTCATGCTTACCACCTCCAGATGGAAAAAGCACCTGACAGGGGAAGGGAGGGGGGGAAAAAAGTATTTTGAACTAGAATCTGCTACTGTTTACACCAACATCTTTTCCAATGGTAACGTGTAATTGCAGAGAGTCAAGAGGAGGCACAAGGCGGGTGCTTCTCATCACCCTCAGTCCGTCAGGTACACCACACATCCAAAGTTTAACAGCGAACGGGTACAAAACCTTTACTTAAACATATTTTCTTTAAGCTGCCAATTAGCACAAGCAAATTGTTTTTAAGTTATCACAGGGAAGAACAAGAAACCAGTGGCAGGGGGCTGGGGAGGGAATTCTTAACAGCTCAGCGGTGGGAAACCAAGCCTCGCACAGAGCAGGGGAGCAGCTCGCTGAACCAAAACTAACCCAAGCCCAAAGCTGCTCTCCAGGGCTGTCCCCGGTGCCTTTCCCCGCTCCCTTGGTCTCTGTTCCCGGTCCCACCCAGAGCCCGCACGGAGCAGCGCACGGAGCCCCCGCCGCTGCTCTGGGAACAGGAGGGAAGGATAATTAAAAATCCATTAGTGAGTAATAAGAGCAACGCCGGACCATTCCCCCGTCGCGGGCTGACAGGGGCGCGGAGCTCCGCGGCCTCCCCCCGAGGGGACACCGAGCCGGGGGCAGGCGGAGCGGGGAGAGATCGCCAGCGGATCCCAGTCCCGAGGGGAGACAAGCGCGGGAGCCGGGAACAGGGAGGGAGGAGGGGGAAGGGAGGGAGGGAGGGAAGATCGCTGAGCCGGGGGCTCCGGCGGGGCGGGGAGCTCCCTGAGGGGGGGGCCATCACCGGCGGCGGGGCCCGCGCCGCTCCCGGCGAAGGGCGAGCAGGTGCCGGGGCTCGGCGAGCAGCCGCCCGCTCTCCTGCGCACTGCGCCGGCCGCCACCCACGGCGGGCGGAAAAGCGGCCGGGCGTGCCTCAGCCCGGCCCGGGGTGGGAGCGACACCCGCCGCGGCCCCGCCTCGCCCGGGCGGCCCCCGCCGCCTTTGTCCGGCGCTCGGGGCAGGCGTGAGGAGCGATTCCGCCCTCCGCAGGGGGCGGCGGGCGCTGCGCGGCGTGAGGGGCTGCGCTGCCACAGCACCCCCAGAGCGCTGCCCGAGGGGACCCCGGCGTGTGACAGATAGGGAGGCGATCAGGGCTCTGGAGCATCTCTCTTACGGGGAAAGGCTGGGGGAGCTCGGCCTGATCGGCCTCGAGAAGAGGCGACTGAGGGACCTCATTAGTGTATATAAGTATGTAAAGGGTGGGTGGCAAGAGGATGGATCCAGGCTCTGCTTGTTGGTGCCCAGCCCGGCCAGTAGATCAACAGGCAACTGGCAGAAACTGATGCCCAGAAAGTTCCACCTGAACATGATGAAGAACCTCTTTATTGTGTAAGTGACAGTGCACTGGAACAGGTTGCCCAGAGGGGGTGTGGAGTCTCCCTCACTGCAGATATTCCAGAACCGTCTGGTCACAATCCTGTGCCATGTGCTCTGGAATGATCCTTCTTGAGGCTGAACCACATGACCCACTGTGCTCCTTTCCAACCTGACGCATTCTGTGATTGTTTGCCCCCCTGTGAGGGAGGAGAGCTGGGCGCCGTGGTGGGTGCAGTGCGGGGGACAGTGACACCTTTGGCTCCCTCAGAGAACCCTGAGGTAAAACCTGCCCAGCCCCAGTCATGCCCAGAAAAGTTGTTGCTGTTCCATCCCTGGAAGTGTTCAAGGCCAGGTTGGATGGGGCTTGGAGCAACCTGGTCTAGTGGAAGGTGTCCCTGCCTATAGCAAGGGGGTTGGAATGCGATGAACTTCAAGGTCCCCTTCCAACCCAAACCATTTTATGATTCTGTGAGGATAAATTGTGTTGGAGCTGGTGTCTGAGGCATTTGTCCCTCTGCTAAGGGAAGCTACTGGGAAATGATGAGGGTAAGAGATGGTAGAAAATGACTGTCCCAACCACCTGAGCCTGTGTCCTCAATGGGAAAAAGAGGTTTGTGTGCCTTGTTAATCTGTGCCGCCCATATATTTAACAGCTCAATAACAAATATCACCTATTTGTACTCCTATTTATTGCTAATATATCATCCTACTCACAGGTATTTATCAGGTGATGGTGTTCTCTCCCTCCTTCATTGTGCAAGGCCCTAGCAGCCATCAAATTAACAGTTTGACTTATGCTGTTAAAATTTCAAGCTGCTCTCAGAAATCATTGTTGTTCATCCACGCTGTTGTGGCTGAAATATTCCTTGAGAAGGAAGTACCTCAAAGTATGGAAGATGGAGATATTTCAAAAAGATGCAATTCTACCCAAAATAAATGGCGTAACAGGACTGGGAAGAGAGAGCAGTGCAATGTGGGGCAGCGAGGGCGGGACAAGATTAGACTACCCCCAAACTGTAGTTTTCTCTTGAGAGTTCTCCAGAGACACAGGAGCAGTGTCCAGGAGGAAAGTGAATGACTAAGATTCCAAAAAGAGACTTACCTTAGGTGATTTTTGGTTATGTTAAAGCTGATGTCTAATCTAAGCTGTTTGGTCATAGTGCAGCCAAGAGAGAGAGGTTATTTCCACGGGCTTAAGAGGGGTTGGACAAATCATGTTGTGAGGAAACACATCTCCAGTGGCTGTAGAGTGGTGAAGCCTGACCAGAGTTTTACATGTCTCTCTGGACTGGAGGGCCAGTTTAGAGCTTGCTAATGTTAGCCTAAATGAATCCCACCTCTATCTTTTATTCTTGGCTCTGCCAACAACTTGGTACAGGATCATATGACTGTTCCATGTAACACCTGTCACACAACAGCACGGGAGAGGAAAGTGCCTTATTTCATCAAGGAGCAAAATGGGAGTGGTGTCTACTGCATATAGATAGCATGGACACCCTGGTTAAGGACAACTGTTCTGGAAACATTTAATTGAAGAATATACTTAAAGGCAAGCAGGTACTTTACCGATTTCCAGTGTGGAAACATCAATACACAGATGCAAAGGGCTTTGAGATTCAACAGTGTAGAATGTTAGATAACTTCAGTGTATTATTTTTACAATGTGTTATATGCTAACTCACCCTGCCTGAGCTACAGCTCTCCTTGCTAAGTAGGACATCACCTTGAGGAAGATACTAGACTTCTAGGGTTTTGTCAGCTCTACAGTGTTATTTTCTTTATTTCTTCATTTGCTCTCATCACCTTGTAATATCAGGTGTAGTCCCCCATTAAAAATGTGCTCTGTTGACATTTTTCTCCCCAGGTGCATCCAAAAGAGTTTTTTGTCCTTTTGATCATCAATTGTGTGTTTTTTTTTCTTCTTTCCTCGTTCCTCAGCAGTACTGATAATCCCAGTACTGACTTTATTCTAGGAGAGCAACTGTGTGTTGACACATTCTGTCCTGAAGGTGGGGAAATTTATGGAGCACAGTTCCAAGTACACAGCCCATTACTATGTATTATAGAGAACTTGCCTCCTCTGCTCTGGTGAAAACTCGTTATACCAGTTTAAAAAATATGTGAGGTATGCATCTCCTTCCCCTAACATTAATCATTAATTAACATGTGATACTGACATTTCTGGTTGCCACTTAATGTAGCAAAACAGTATTTTGTGTGTGTTTCCAGTTTCTTCTATCTCACTCCAACATCAGTGGAGTCTGACACATCCAGCTGTCAGTGTCAGCACAGCCCTGGCTGTGGGAAGCCCATTCTGCAGCCCCTCTGGAAGTGCTGCCCAATCCAGAGCCACGAGAACAGGCCCGTGTTTGCAAAACTCCTCTTGCCAATCCGACTCCTTTCCCTTGTGTTACAGGCCAAAATTCAAGTTTCTTCTCACAGAATGTGCTTATTGTATTTACTACTGGAAATAGCTGAGAATAGACACATTGAACTAAGCAACTGTGATCAAAGAGGATCTTATTCACCTGGTTTGGACTTCACAAATAGTTTTCATTTTGTATCTGTCTTTTTTTTTTTTTTCTCTGTATGTGGCCTGGGTTTGGTAAGAACTGGTAGAACTGAGAACTCAGAAAGAAAACACAGACTGACAGAAAGCTATCTGTTGTTGACTTGCCTTTCAGTAGGCTTTGGAAGCCCCACAGTTAAAATTCAGTGTCCCTCCTGCAAGGCAGTGTGTGTAAAGTAAAAGAATAATCCTGTTTTAGAGAGCTGGTAGTTTACAGTTTGAACACAAGGCAACAGAGAGACAAAACAGGTAATAAATGTGCACTGAGATATGAGATAACTGTGACAGAAAGAGGGTTTAGCCAAAGTGAAGGTTGGGTTACATTTACGGTCATTATGGTTGTCTTAGTGTTGTGATGAACACGGTGTTATCACGACTTGTTATTTGGATAAGAGCAGCCATAGGAAACCTCCAGACAAGACTGTGGCTTGTTGTACAAAGTCCTGTCCCAACAGCAGGTAGTGCACAGTCACTGTTATTGTTTGCAGTCAGTAATCCCACACGAGATGTGCTTCATGACTGCATCATACACCTTTGCCTCGGGATTGACCGTGTCCCTTTTTTTGGCAGGGCACTCACAGCCAGAGCCAAAGGGAGGCTTTGGTGTCACAGCACTCCTTGCTTTTCAGTGCCCAGCTGGCAGAAGGAATTTCCAAGCAGCGCGATAAACTTACAGGAACCAAATCTTTGGGGTTTGCCTGTGACTCAGCAGCAGGCAGATATCCCAGCCCAGATGTCACTGCTGCCTCTCTCGTGCCAACTCAGTGGCTTTTATTTTGTGGCCATTCAGGTTTGTGTAGATTAAAACAAACAAGGCAAGATTGAAAGCTCCCTCCCCAAGTTTGGTGGTGACACTAAACTGGGCGGTGAGGTGGATGTGTCAGAAGTGACAGCCACCTTACAGAGACACCTGGATGGGCTGGAATAGTGGGATAGCAAGAACTGTATGAAGTTTAACACAGACAAGTGCAAGGTCCTGCTTCTGGGACAACATAACCCAGTAACCCATTAGGGGCCAGGCCACACTTGGAGTACTGTGTTCAGTCCTGGTCTCTGCCATTCAGGTAAGGCACAGACAGACTGGAGAGGGTCCAGAGGAGGGCCACCAAGATCATCAGAGGTCTGGAGAATCCGCCCTCTGAGGAAAGACAGAAGGAGTTAGGTCTGTTCTCCCTGGAGAAGACTTTGGGGGAACCTCATCCCAGCATTCCAGTACTTAAAGGGCTGCTGTAAAGAGGGTGGATGCTCTGTCTTCACAAGGAGCCACAAGGAGTAGGCAAGTGGCAATGGGTACAGGTTGCTCCAGGAGAAGTTTAATCTTTATGTAAGAAACACATTTTTTATGGTGGGAACAGTCACTCACTGGAACGACCTTCCAGGGAACTGGGTAGAGCTGGAGGTTTTCAAGATGTGACTGGGCAGGGTGCTGGATAATCTCACCTAGGCTCCCTTCCATCCTGGGCTGCTCTATGATCCTATGAACATTTTTGGAAGGAGCTTATATCTTTTCTTTGCCCAGATGTTTTTGCATTTGGTTTACAGTATCATGGGACAAAACCAAAACTTAGGTTGAGGAAGTCAGATAAAGCTGCAGAGAGCAACTTCCATTCCTCCCCTGGGTGATGAGGGTACATCTGTGGAAAGTGAGAGATGAGTTTGAGCAGAGACAATGGATTCTCCCAGATGGATCTTCCTAGACAAGCACTTGAGATACCATCGCTTGCTGTAAAAAATGGCTGAGATAGGATCTGTGGAGAGCAGAGACAGGCTGTATCTGGTACTCTCTAGGAATGCCTTTAGCATTTAGTCCTATTTGTGATTAAGCCAGAAGAATATCTGATTTCCAGGTTACATTATGAATTAATTGAGAAATAGCCCTGAAGCTGCTGTGGGCAGTGCCGTTCTGTCCCAGTATAGAAGCAGAGCTGGAGGCATTGAGAGCTGTGGTTATTAACTTCTCTCCAGCCAGCCTTCACAGTCTTCCTTTTGCCCTCTGGATACACAGATTCACTGCTGCCCCCTTCTCTCTTGTCTCCTGCCTGCACTGCAGAGACCAGCTTGCTGTCTTCCAGCTGTTCCTTCTGCCTCCTTCCCCACCATCCCCACCCCACCCGTGCTTCTCAACGTACCCTCCTTCCCCAGAACTCTCCCCATTGCCCCTGTGGTTTCTCCTGCCTTCTCAGTCCATCCAGCCATGTTCCCCTTCCTTTCTGGCAGCTCCAAGAGCCTGATCTGATAGGCACACTAGTGAGTTGTCTAGGAAGCTGGACCTAATTTCTCTCTTCTCCTTACTTCTGGTGTTAGTGCACCTCACTGGTGAGACAAGATTTGCAGGTACAAGGAAAACTCTACAGAGGAAGAAGTTACCTAATGAGTTGTGCTGCCTTCAGGCTTTGTCTGCAGTTTGGCTGGGGGGGGTGAAGAAAAGGAAGCTGGGGTGTATTTTTGACATGCAGTATCTCAGTTTCATTTAAATTCTAGTTTTGGCTCCTAAATCCTCTGTTGGATCTAGTCTTTCATCTCTTCCTTCAGCAGACCCTGTTCTGAAAGCAAATACTTCACTTTTCCCGTGTTTTGTCTGTTTTGAGGGGGGTGGGATGCCTTTTACTGGTGTTGCAGTAGTTAGTTAAGAGTGGCCTGATTTTAATAGTTGTTCCTTGGCTTCTATTATCTAAAACATATGTTTTCTGACATTTAATAATAGTTTGTTCTCCCATACATCCCAGTGTGTATAAACAGCTGGTTATTTTCCAGTGTCAGTGAGTTTGAAATTAATGCAACTTATTTTCCTGTGGGGAATGGAGACATATGTCACTGACTTGCATTAAGTATTAATAGTAGTATTTCCAAAGGGGAGAAGTGCAACTAGAATAAAAGAAATACAGAAAATTATTTATTCCAAGAGAGCATAAAATACATATACTCAGAAATAAACCTGTCTTTTAAAAATGCTGTAGATTTTTGTGTTTTGGTTTTTTTTCTCTCTCCTTTTTTTTTTTTTTAATTTCTTTTTTTCTTTTTCTTTCTTAGTTTTTGGGTTTTTTTGGTTTGTGGTTTTTTTTTTTTTCATTTCTGGTTTGATTCCTGTTAGAACTGAAAGTTAATTCTTCTAATGGTCTTCCATTGGCCCATGATATGTGCCTGGATGATCTTAATTCCAGTTCCAAGGACAGAGTGTCCTGTGATAGAGTGAGCTGTGTTTTGCATCGGAGCTGTATTTTCTGTTCCAGCAGAACTGAATGGTTTATGGAGGAGGAGAGCAGGGTGGAGGGATCCCTTATAGGTCATGTTTGAGGGAAGGACTTGCCACTGTCACCCAGGATGTTCTGTAACTGTTCTGGAAAGGGATGCTGGTAGGGCTGTGGGCTCTGCCCAGGGTCAACTTCAAGTCAGTGGAACAAATCCTGGTAATTTCATTAGGAGCTGAATCAGGCCTTTACTAGATGAGGAAAGGGGTTTAGGCCTCTGTAGCAGAATGTTGATGGACTTTGGACATTCAAATTTCGTCTGCAATCCAAACAGTCTCTGCTTATCGGCCTCGAAACCCACTCCTGCCTTATCTCTGCCGGTGCCTCTCCGTTGGCCAGGAGGGCTCACCAGCCACATGTGCTGCATGAGGGGAACAGGACATTTCAGCACAACCTTAACCTTGTCCAGCATCGTGGCTCAGACATTTTCCATCCTCAGTGTCCCGCAGGCTCAGAGTGGCCACAGTGTGTCCAGGGACACTCAGGGGGTTTTACTCATGAACTGGGTTTCTGTGACTGCACCTTCATAAAAACTGGGCTGCTGGGTTCCCTTCATGGTTCAGAAAGTGAAAGCAGAGATAAAAACTTCTAATCAAGGCATTCCAGCAAGAAGATGGAAGGAGGAAAGAGGGATGGAAATCGTCACCTCCAGACCTTCAGGGACAAATCGTGTATTTTGCATTGCCATCGATGGATAAAATAATTCCCCGTGGTGGCAATCCCCTAATCCCAGGGACAAGGCTATTAGAGGATAATCCTAGCCTAAATTGCAGCCCTATGCTTGAGCATTGGCTCTCCTAATGCTCTAGGATACAATTACAGAACAAGGCCTGGAAACCACAGCCTTTGTTCTGCCTTATTGCTTAATTGTTTAATGAAGTATTCAGTTCATCTAAGTGAGTGCTTTGTAATTTTGTTCTTGCATGCAGCTGGCAGTGGCAAAGAACTGGCTTTTTTACAGAATAAATTGTTCTTTTGGTGAAATAAGGTACCATTAAAGATATCAGGCTCCAATAGTAAATAATTTGAGAAATCTCCCCATAAAAGGGAAAACTCACACTTGAAAGTGAGGAATGAAAGCACATTTGTTACTGCTGAGATTTTTTTTTCCCTTTTCCCCTTGGTGCTGTGCAAAGACAGATGGAAGAGGCAGTGTGACAACTAGTACCAGATCTTGCACTAACAGGCAGTTTCTGAGGCCAGGACACTGCTACCACATGTACCTCTCAAGCTGGAATGGGAGAGGCCTCTCCAACTGAAAAAAAATAATTACATAAATAAGATTTATGTCAAGCTAAGAGCAATTTCCAGGCCCTTAAGTAAGTGCAAAGTCACTATATACAAGTGCAAATAACATTAAAAAAAATATTATCATAAAAACTTCTGTGGATTTCAGCAGTGTCCTCTGTTCTACTGTTGAAAATATTCCTATGCTCAGGACAATGTGTCAGACTCTGGCTCCCAAGAAGTTCCCCAGTGAAGGTCAGGTGCTCCAAGGCAACCATTTCCTACCAGCTAGTGGTAGGCAGCTCTGTACCTCCCAGCATTTTGGGTGTTTTGATCTTTTGAAGCTTTTGTTTCTCTTTATAACTGTTGAAGGAGCTTAGGCAATTAGCTCTGGGCTTGGATGGCATTTTTGGCTGGGGCCCTGAGCTCTGGACACTGGATATCAAGATTTGCAATAGGCTAGTGGGAGAATATGACCCTGGGAACAGGAGAAATTAATTTGAATGTTGGAGGCTTTTTTTGAGTTCCAGCCATGCAGGGTCTCTTGCAAATGCTAAATACCAAAGTAACGTTGCCAGTGTGGGATATCAAGTTTTTCTTTAACAGCTATGAAAGTGTTTTATGAATCACATCAGCACAAACAGAGCAGGTGAGGTGACCTGTGCACTAATCCCTTCCTCTCTTGCCAGCCTTGCCTCTTGGGAGGTAATGCCTGTGGATGCTTTCCTGGTTCTCACAAGGAGGGGTGCTGCCTCACTGAGACCACACTGCAGAGGAGACAGCAACAGGAGAGGTGGTTCACTTATTGCTTTCCATGCAGACTCTGCCAGTCCATGGAGTGCAGATGATGGGAAGGAAAGCATCACACATTCGAGGCATCAACAAACAGTACAGTATAGGGCACCTGTATGTATAGGGTAGATACAAATGTGTGTAGTTAATGCACTGTTCTTGGCCCCAAAAAAGTGACAAAAGGATGACTTTTAACTGTTATGTTCCATTTGAAAGGCAGTACAGTGAAAACATTTTGTTTGTCAGGACACTTTGTAACTTGTTTTCATGCAACTACCATTTTCAACATCATTTAACAAGCCATTATAGACCTTTTAATAAATTATAGTCATTAACCTTGCCTAGGGGAACCGAGGGCAGGATTTTAATTCAGGCAGTGGCGAGTCTGTCCTCTAGGCCTACGTTCAAGATCACAAGAGTGTCAGAGCCCACATCAATTCAAGGACCAACAGGAACACACCTGGCTCACAGCCATCTGCTGTACCTTTACAATGCTGCTGGTTCCTGCCTGTGCCAGTGTAGAGACACTTCCCAGGCTGCTTTTATCCGTGCTCACTCCAAGCTGCCTCTGTGACCTGTTCTTGCAGTCGGAAGAGCTGAAGTGTGGGAAGCCCCTGGTTCCTTTGCCTTTAAGGATTTACCTGCCAGCTTCTCTGTAGGGAGTTTCCTGCACTGACACTGAGGCAGGGATCTGACTCATGGCAGCTGGAGACACCTCCTGGAAGAGCTGTCATGGAATAGCCACAGGCAGTCGTGATTCAGTCCTGAGCAGTCTCATTAGCACCTGGTTTCTTAATGGCATCCCGTATATACTTACCAGCTATTTTTGTACCCTCCATGCAACCAACCACTGCCTTAACAGGAACTCTCTGTCCACATAAAAGTCTTTTGGTTTGGTTTGGGTTTTTTTTTTGTTTTTAATCTATATGGAAATGCTTGCTTAAACTTTTGCTTAAACCCTTTAAAATTTAAACTTATAATTAAGAAGAAAAAAAAACACTTTGCTTAAAACCTGATGTTCTGTACCTTTTTCCTAAAACCTGATGTTCTGTGCCTTTTTCCTAAAGCCAACGCTTCAGCTTCTTTGAAGAAAAGATTCAAAAAAACGTTGCAAAAGTATTTATTTAGCACATTTTTGGCTTAAAGTACTGTCTTGCCAGGTCTGCTATTATTGCTGCTTATCGCTCTGAGGTAACATTTGCTTTTTGTTCCAAAAGTTTCAGGTGTTTGCTTTCAGGGATGTTACTGGTGGTGGCTCAATATCTGGTTACAGATGGCCAGAGTCTGACATGGCTCCTGCCTGAACCAGCTTCTCCGAGTCAGGGAAAGATCAAAAGTGGCAGAGGGGAAAACAAACCCGAGGGCACAGGTCAGCTCTGCCTGGGCTGTGTGGGAGCACACCTGGACAGGGGGATTGAGGCTGTCTGGTGGAAAAGGCACTGAATCACCACTGACAGGGATGACTCTGGTCTGAGTGGAGCCTTTGTAGTGAAAACTGGCAAAGCACTTAAATGACATCTTCCACCCAGTCTGCTGGTGAGAGTTGTCCAGAAGCTGCCGGGCACAAAGCTGACATAACCTCTGTCCCTTTGCTCCTGCAGGTCTGGCCTGGGCTGGACCCCACTTGCCACCTTGCTGCTTATCGGTGTGCTTGTTGACCTGGCTGTGTTCCCTGCATTCCAGAGCTGGTCGTTGGATGTTGTTTGTTTGAATTCCTCTGCAGCTTCAGCACAGCCCCATGTACTGACTCTTTTGCTGTTTGGAGTTGTAGCCTTCCATCACCGTGGCTTTGAACAACGTATGTGCTCCCCATCCTTCTTCTACAGCATGAGAATTTGGGGAGAATCAGCTGATTCCCTGAAATTCCAAATATTATTAATGGTATCATTATAGGTGGCCGTGCTCTCTTACTTTTCATGAAGCCAGGAGTAAAGCTGAAGCTCAGATAAAGAGACACCTGGCATTTGTATTTGTTCATATTTACAATAGTCTAATGATTGCCTTTGCAGGCTCCTGCAAAGTGTTCACCTGCCCAGAGGGATGGAATGACTCTGCAGGATATCTGCATTACAATTGGAATATTGTTCCTGCTGGGAGAGGACTTGAGAGAATATTTTTATTTTTCAGCAGCTCCTGCTGTGCTTTGGCTTTGACAGTCCATCTGGACTAACACCTTCAGCAGTTTTTTTCTCTGCCCAGCAGAGTCTGGACCAGCAGTGACAAGCACATTAGTTCATCACCAAGCTGTGAGTAGCACAGTTGATTAGTTTTTATCATTCACTGCTTTTAGTGTGTCACACAGAACTTCAGAACTTCCTTTACGGGTGGGGAAACTGAGTCATGGAGAGAAGAGATGGTGCCACTTAGTTCACCTGTTAAGGAGGGTGGAAGAGGTGACACTGAGATCCTGGCTGGCTGAACTCTGGCTGGGAGACCTATCCTCTGGATTGCTACCTATTCCTGAAAATCTGGGGCATGAAGGCATGATTGTCACACTCCTCTCACCTCTTCTGCCTGGCTCGTGATGCAGTCTACTAGGAAGGCCTTTCTGAATCACTTGTTCCCCCCAGAACCTCTTACTAATCTACACAGACTCATCTGGATCTAAAACTAAGACTCCCTAGGAAAGCCAGAACAGCCAGGCTTTCCCAAACTGTGTTCTGCTGAACTGTCCAGGTCCCCAGACACAGCTGTATTTCTCACAGGTGTGTTTCTTAAAGCAGAACAGGATCTCCTCTTGCTTCCAAAGACCTTCCCAGAATTTGGTACCGAGTCACTTGTCTTGAATCAGATTGCAACTGGTCCTCCAAGTGAGGATGCAAAGGCAGGGGCTGCAGGGAAAGTGGGAGAAGAGAGTTCAGAGCCCTGACTCGCAGGGCTTCCAGGAGTATTTTCTCACATGTGCTGTCCAGAGAGCTGCCCGAATAGAGCAGGGGCTCATTCCCTGGGAGCACTGAAGTAGAAAAACCAGGCTGGCAGAACCGGCCGGACACATTCCCCGGGAGCCGCTTCAAGCTGTGAGCTGTCATTGCCCTCTGCTGACAGTTTGGTGTATGGGGCCATCACCGTAAAATCCAGTGTTCTCTGGTCTAGAGCAAACAAGGATTTCTGAGGATCAGCAGTAAACTCAAGGAACCTCCCTCAGACAGAGATTTTTGGGGTTTAGTGCTTGATTTTTTTATGTCCTTTCTCACTGTTGTAACTCATATGCTATACATCAATCGATCAATCACACATCAGTCATCCCCCACCAAAGACAAGCCCAGTGTAAGCTGTTGTGCAAGACATGGAGTGCACACAGAGTGAGACCCAAATTTCCCCTGGAGTCCTTGTGGTGTACAGGGACAACACAGATAACACATAGTAAAAAAAAATGATCAGCCCCATTTTACAGGTAAGTCACTGAGATGCTGAAAAGTCCAGCTGAGCCCAAAAAAGACAGCTCTGGTGCCCTGCCTGGAAGTCAGATGAATTCAAAGCAGAAATAAACTAAAGTCCTGACTGCAAGGAGAACAGATCACACCCTTTGCATCTTCTTTTTTCCTTTTAAATTTTTTTCTTCACAACGATAGGTAGCTCCTTAGGTCAACCAAAGCTGAAATTCAAATGCTGTTTGAGGGGGAGAGCAGGCCAGGAAGCAATGATTAATAGGAGGTTGGACTGGACAGTCACAATTCTCTTCTGCCTCTGTCAGTTTGTCCAAGGTCACAGTGGAGTTATGTGAGAAAGCCAGAAAGTGAACCAGCAGTGGGGTTTTTTGTTTGGTTTGGTTTCTTGTTGTTTGGGGTCTTTTTTGTCCATGGCCTTAAAATATGTTTTCTGCTTATTTATATTTCAGAATTATCTAACAAATGACTATAGGAATGTCTTTAATTAAATATTATAGTGACAAATGGGACAGAAAGGTCTAGGACATTTTGACAAGTGTTTTTTCAGCCTATGAACTGCCACTGAACTCTTTACCAGGACTTTTCCTGTGGTAAATTTACTGTTTGGGTTCTGCTGGTTTGGTCCTTGTGAGTGCTGAATAAATTGGTGTTGCATTTCAACCATCCAGTGCCTCATAAAGATTTCAGGCTGTCCATGGAAATATTCCTGGGTTCTCTGCTCTGAATAAATGCTCATGTGGAAAAAGACTAAAAGCTTACAGGAATATCCACAGACAGCAAAGAAAAAGGACTTTTATCTTTGGCAACTTCCATTTTACCATGCTGAGTATGTGGTAAGGACTAAGTGTGTTTTCACAGGCTCTGTAAAAGGATGAAAGTCTTCTCTTGCTGCCAGACAAATGCTATTCCCCCACTCAAGCAGCAAAGGCTTCTGATTTCAGCAGTTAAAAGCAGTTTCCAAGCCCAGCTATGGGGAGGAGACATCAAAATCTAAATTCCTGAATTGAAGTGGTGTCACTGCATTAAGTAGATTGTAGCAAGAATAATAGCAACAGTAAGTAATAGTGTTGATAATTACTAATTACCTCAGGCTAATGAATAAGGGGCTGACTGTCCTTGCATGGATATTCTTGCTGGTCCCAATGAAAAAGGGGTAAATTAGGTCAGTTTTCCACTCCTCTGTGTGGGTGCTCTGGAGAGCACCTCGGTGCTTCTCCTGAGGGGCCTCCTTTCAGAGAGCCAAATTCTCTCACTGCTCTGCTCTTTCATCTGTTACATCTCTTTCATTTCTTACAGGTTTTGCATTAAAACCTGATGTTTTCCCCCACAGCAGTATTTATGGCAGTGCTACCAGGTTTTAATATATGATGTGGCATTTTGTACAGCTTTACAAATTTGTGTACTTGTAGAAAAATCTTAGCATTTGTTAAAAAAAAAAGATATTAAAATTAAGCCCCAAGGAGGGAGGGAAAAAGCAGAATAAGAATTCCATCAAAAACAACAACAGCAGACAAACAAAAAAAAAATAAAAGAAAAAGCACACTAATTTAAAATATGTATAACCTTATCTAGTGAGGTCTTGAAAGTGAAGGGAGATTAGCTGAGAAGTATTCACTATGTCTATATTTATAGACTGTCCTAACACTCAGAACTGAGGATTTTGTTACATGATTAACTCCCTCAAACAACAGATGATAAAGTTTTAATAGCATGAAGGGTGTATTTCATTAAACGGGTACAGGGAGCAAAATATTAATTTCTAGACTGAAGAACACATTAGGAGGATGACTTCACGTGTTCACTTGCTTTTCCCTTTCCCCCATGTTCTCTCTACAGTTTCCTAATTCTTTATTGTTTCCTTCCAGAAGCATCACTCAATGTCTACACTGAGAATGATTTTGGGCCAGGAAGTGGAGAAGACGGAAGCAGGTATTATCTATCACATTATCCTTGATGCTGACAGGGCAGAGATGACAGGGAAAACATCACTCACCTTTCCAAACATGATTTCATCCACTGTAATTGTTTACAGGAGGACAGGTCTGGAATAAAACCCGAGTGCCACTTGGGAAGGCCTGACACCTTCTCTGTCATCAGCAGCCGAGGCAGCCTGAATGTCAACATTCTCTTACTGCAGTTCATTTGTCCTTAAAAGCTCCTTCAGAAAGCAGGTTATGGCTGGAGCTTCCACTCCCTGAGACATGGCCCATTACATCAGACTTCCTGACAGTGGCTCTAAAGGAGCCAAAATGTTGCCATCCATACCTATTCTGCCTTGGCAGGAGGGGATGTTCCTTCAGCACAGTCAGTGGATGAGATCAATACCTATAGCCATGGTAAGTCCAACAGGATAACTTGCACTGCTCTGCAAGTTACTTTAAAGAGTTGGTTTTGTTTTTACCTAGGCTGGAGGAATGTTTATTTTCAGTGAACTTGGAGGGAAAATTAAAGTCTCTCATATTAAGCAGCTAGGAACAATAATCATGAACCAAACCCATGGATCTGGCTTAAATTTTAGTAGTACAAATTCAGTTAGTTATTTTATCACCTGGTTTTGTTTTCAATTTTTTTCTCTTAACATGATCAATAAAATATACAATAACCCTGTGATGCTCCTGTTATCATGACTCCAGGATACAAATATTCCAAAAAAGTATTAATGTTTTAAAACTCATAGTGTGAAAATTACCACAGTTGGCCACATCGAAGTTGAACAAACTGTTTTCCCCCTTTCCAAATACACAGTGGTATTATGGGTACATGTCTGCTATTTTCTTTTTAGAAAACCTATGGATTTGACAAAAATAATTGCTAATATTGACAACAAGCAGCCAGGAGTTGGTACATTATACTATGGAGAGTGAGAAGGGTACATCTCTGATGGATTTTTCCTTCCTTTGTCAGTGTAAAACAGGATGGGGATGCATTATTCAGTAGGGAAATTCAGAATTAGTATAATTGAGGTGCAATGCCAGTGGAATCAAGACAAATGAATCCTACTCGTTGCAGTATGAGATTTGTCCTATAGCTTTAGGTCTTCATGGAAATTTAACCATTTGTCTCTTCTCCTTATTGCTTAGAGAAGGCAGCCAGCATTTCCATGAGATTATTTAAATGTAGGATTATTAGAAAAGTTTGCAGCTACAGAGATAGATGGGTTTTACATAAAATCCCTGCTCTTTGTAGCAGCTGAGTGTGATATTGAGCAAGATAATGGTCAGAAAGTACATTGCCAGGCTCCTAATGAGAAACTGTTGACAGTAGAATTACCCCAACATTCATCAAAAAGCCAATAAATGTCAAGCAAGGGGCCTTTGATGCAGTGGCTCATAATTCCTGTTCAGAAGCCTTTGCAGTCACTTCAGGGCACACAATCACCCTGAATTTCTGCTGATTTTACCAAAAACTTTGTTGCTGAAGAATTACAGGGAGCAGGTGTCAGCATTCCAAGTGCCCCTGTTCCAGTGCCACGGGCTCACCGAGAGACCTCAGGCACAGCTCATTTGGCCTCACTTTCCCCATCTGCAATGCAGGAATGACAATACAGGAATTACCCAGAGGCATTCCTGTGAAGGACACGGTGTTGCCATCCAAGTGCTCAGGAATCATGAGCTAGACGGGGAAAACTCGGATGCTGACTCCTGCCAGTGAGGTAGTCAGGCATTTTTAATATTAACTGTGTCCCGCTTTTGGGGCCTTTGTAGTTCATATTTTCAAGCTTTCTCCTCCACAGCTACAGGAGATTACTTAAAACCGATGTGAAACTAATTCTTACCCAGGTTGATGAATCCTGGGTTGGGCAGCCTTAAGGAAACTGCATGGAGTTCATATAAAAGCTTAGATAAACTGTCCTTTGGCTCTGTGGAACAAATACCTTGCTCATCACCCAAGTCCTCTGTTTGTCTTCAGCATATATCCCCCAGGTGATGTGGTGAGGCAGGTCATTGCCTGGTCCATGAATTAGGAACAACCTTGTGCTGAGTGTTACTCTCCTTGTCTCTGGTCCCTGGCTTTAGGTTTGCCTTGTTCATGAGGGGAGCCTGAAGCTACATCACAAGTGACATGACCATATCCTCTAGATTTTGCCTGTATATATCTTTTCTAAGATTTCCAGGTAAAGGCTCAGAGCCATTCTTCTAAGGCCTCCATGCATTCTGAGGTAGTTCAGTCCATTCATACCAGCAATTCCTTGCCTGCTTTCCTTGACTGGTTTCCATTCCAGCTGTTCCTGTCCATATGAACAGAAAACGTGTCCCTGTTGGACATTTCCAGGGATAAGCTGCATCCCAGAGGCTGTATGAAGATGGGGTTGTGCTTAGTTTCCAGAGAAGGCTAAGTGTGTGCCACATGCTGTTAGGGTCACTTGAAACTGGGGTAATTACCTGGCAGACATTGTTGCAGAGAGATCCTTTAATAAAAATGAATGGGGTGACAAGGAAGAGGCTCCTTGCTATTTTGGGACAGACTCTTCCCTCAGGCAGCAGATAACCACGGTGGTAAGGCTCCCAATCCATCATTTGGTTTGCTGTTTCTTGGCTGTAGAACTTATTTAACAATTCTGGAACTGCTCTGTTTCCCAGGAATAGCTTGTAAGTCCATTAAATTAAACAAGAAAGGCAGATGTGGGCAAAAATAAAAAACCCACGCAAGTCCAAAATGAAAAATTGTTTTGTCAGTCTTCAGGGGCCAGTGCAGGAATGCTATAAAACCTGCTGAAGTTTTTCTGTCTGGTGGTTCAAGCAAGAGAGAAATGCTCCTGTGGATGCCACCATTTATGGAACTGATGATTACTAATTAAAAGGGCATGTAGTGACAGGAAAAGTAGGAATGGTTTTAAACTGTAGGTTTAGATTAGATACTGGGAAGAAATTCTCTACTGTGAGGGTGGTGAGGCACTGGCACAGGTTGCCCAGAAAAGCTGTGCATGCTCCATCCTTGGAAGTGTTGGATGGGGCTTGGAGCAACCTGGTCTAGTGAAAGGTGTCCCTGCCCATGGCAGGGGGTTGGAACAAGATGATCTTTAAGGTCCCTTTGAGCCCAAACCATTCTATGATGATCCTATGATTCTATAATTACATAATTGCTTTATTGCATTAAATAGTACAAATATAGTGAAAACTGAGTTAAAACATATTTTTTCTACTCAAGATCCGAAAGCACAAGACAAACATTTGTCATACCTGTGGATTAGACTGAAAAATACCACGAGCCTTGAAAAGAAGTGTTCTTTAGGATCTGAACTCAGTTGCCCAGAGCATTGTACTTCCTCAGCTTCCACAGATTTGAACTGTGAAGGAGCTCAAGACATTATGGTGCTCGGTCTTCTACAGGGAAAGCCAAGGATAAAGGTAACAGTCCTAACCTTTCCCTATCACATAACCAACCAGGACACCATTTCTGATAGTTAACTTCCCCTCCCAACATCATTTTGTCTTGCTCAAGTGTGCCTGTTCTTAACTTTACACAGCACTTCCATTAACTTCTGCTCATAGGGAAAAGCCTGAGGACACTTCTGTGTCTTTGGAATATTAGTGTCCTACAAGGCCATTCAAACTGAATGAATCCATGTGCAGGAATAATTTGATTCCACTGTGGTACAACTATTTCAAATGAAGTAATTATTCTTTTAAAATGCATTTTTTTTCCTTCAAAAATTGCAAGCATGAGTTAATAATAATAATAATAATAATAATATTAATAATGCCAAACCCCACCCAGTGTAGATGGCAATTAGCTGTAGAATAATTTCTAAATATCTGAAAGAATGTGCTCATCTAAACTGTCACTTATGCTTTAAGATGGCCAGTGAAACCATTTTATTACTGCAGTTAGTTGGAAAGAGCACTGTTCTGCAAAAATCAGATAATGTACTTATTTCTAAAAGCCTGGAACATAAGAGCCAGTTAAGATTTGCTGAGTAGTTGCAAGATAGCCATTAAATATAAATATTTTTTAAAACAATTTACTCTTTCCTAATGCTTTTAGAGCAGCATGTGGGAACAGAGTGTAAGTGCAGCATCTTACTGCATTGAAAAGGACATGATGAAGGTTATTGGGCTCCAGATTTAACTCTTCTATCTCTTAATTGCTCATAACAGTTCCTAACTTATATTAACTGTGTGAGTTTTTCTTAATAAACTTACCCATCTTTACTGGTGGTAACAATAAAAATTTATATTTTTAAAACAACTAGTCCCAATATACCCCTTTTTTCTCTTTTCCATAGAAACAAACTACGTTCAGTGGTGAATTCAAGTTTAAGTTTCCATTCCTCAAAGTAAAAATTGCAGCAGAACTGAAAATTTCTTTCTTTTCAACCTGTAGATGGGAAAGAGAATTGCTTTGTGGGGCTGGATATGTATAAATGGTAAAAGTATTTATGTCACTGGTTTCAGTGAAAGGCCTATGGGGACAGTCCTGGGACTTTACTGGGGATCTGATTCACTCCAGTGGAGAACTGAGGGAACAAGTGGAGACAGGGAACCAAGGACGTGGGTCCAATATACCTTAAAAAAATCCTTCCTGATTCATGATGCTTCCACATTTGGAGTTTTAGTAGCAGGATTAATTTGATCTAACTGAAGACATCTAAGTCTGTGCTTAGCACTTTGGGCTACTTTTACTGTCAACAAAGAATAAAAGGCCCATCCATACAGTGATTCACCTGATCTTGCTTAGATGTCTATTTAAGGATGAGCCTTCATGATTTGGCTATGTGGAACTTCAGAAAAAATGCCTTTGCTGGAAGGCCATCCCATGCTGATCACCATGGATTGATATCAAGACTTGTATCACTCAGTATCACCACCAGTAACAGATCTTCAGCAAGTCTGCAGGTGATCTGGAACTGAGGCAGTGACTGACACACCCAAGGGCCTGGCTTCAATTCCAAAAAACATAACCTAAGGAGAAATGTGAGTTTCTGCACCTGGGAAGGATAACCCCAGCACCAGTACAGGTGAGGAGAGGACTGGCAGAGCACAGTCCTCCTGGAACCAGGTTCACATTACCCAGAGGAGCAGCTGAATCCCTGTTGTAGGAGGTTGTCAAGTGTGTAAATCCACAGCTGAACTGCTCCAGTGCTGGTGAAAGCCCAGCTCTGAGCACAAAGATGGACTTGCCAACTAATACATCCAAGATTCTGGGATAAACTGAACACATACAGCCTGAAAATTACAGCTGGGTCAAGTCACTGCCAGGTGAGGATCTCTGCTGAAGCCCATGGGGTGGCTTTTGCCCCAAGCCATGCTCATCCTCCCTGGAGCCAACAGCACAATTCTCAAGAGCTGGGAGAAGTGCTTGAACTGATAGTAGAAAATCAGGATTTTCTGTGGGATACATACAATTCATAAGCAGATATATCCATAAGGAGTAATGGATCACTATTACAGGCTTCTGTCTGTAACACCCAAACAGTCCTAGAATTCATTATGATATCTACTACCATCATCTCTGGAATGTGTCCAAGCCTTTTAATCTCTATTAATAAATGGAAATTCTCATCTAGAACTATGGGGAGAGGTACTGAACAGGATGATCTGAGCTCTCTCTCAGTCCCTGTGACTCCCTAAGTAACCAGGGACATCTTAAACTGATTTTTGCAGCACAGAGTTCCTTCTAAAACCACAGATTAAATTCACTGCTGAGAAAACCCATTTTTTCTTTGATTTTTCTTAACATTTATTACACACTTAGAATAAATTTATTGTGTCTGGCATATGCAAGAAGACAAATTTAACTTTCAGTAAGAACAAAAATACAATTCCCAAAGGCAACTGCGTGAAGAATCATAAAGCACAGCTAAGGTGAGTTAAGAGGCAGGACTCATTTCTTCTCTTCCTGAGAGTGTGTCCAGACTGGCTTCCGCTTCTGGATAAAGGCTTCGATACCCTCCTGCCCATCCCTCAGAGTCAGATTGTCTACCATGACCTGAGTAGTCATTTTGTAAGCAGTGTCCAGGTCCTGGGTTATCTGTCTGTAAAAGGTGGCTTTCCCCAGGGCCAGCACGGACTTGCTGCTTTCACAGATCTTGTGAGAGATTTTCATGGTCTCTTCTTCCAGCTTGTCTTCTGGCACCACCCTGCTGACGAGCCCGTGCATTAGTGCTTCGTGGGCAGAGAGGGGTTCACCCGTGAAAAGCATCTCCAGTGCCACCTGAACGAGGAAAAATTTTGTGTTAATCAATCCAGTGGCCTTACTGCTTTGCTTGGCTTGGGGAATTTCAGCAGCCTCCTCCTCTTCCAAGCACAAGTCACTCTTTTAACAAACATAAGATTTAAATCTTTTGGCCTCTTAAACTGCCAAGGACACATTAAGAGGGTTCAGCAAAGAGAAGGACTGAGTCTAAAGCTAGTCTCTTAAAACCTGCCCACTGATCCCAGCTGTCCTAGGATGACACCTCTGGCTTTCTCTTCAAAAGCCCACAATCTCTACGGATTGCTGCAGGAGTTAAGAGACATGTGGGTCATCTACAATGTCAAATGACTGAACTTGGTATTTTAAGCTGGGCATATGTGCAGTTTTTGAAAACACCTGCCTTAGTTTTAAGTTTGGTATGGATGGTTTTAAATATGCACTTCACATAGCCACAGCTACTTCAGTCTCCTGCTGCTTCCAGCATCTGGTACTTGAGGTTTCAAATTAAAAAATCCCTCAAATACTCAGCGACTGTCCAATGTTATATATCAATAAGGATTTTTTTCCATGACTCCTCATGCAAATGCCTGAATCATAAGAGCTGATTATCCTCATTAGTATCTTTGAAACAATGGCAACATTTCACTTGTTAAAAGGTAAAATTGGCAATCCTGGGAACTGCAGGGAACGCTCTTGCTACTTTGAAAAGTGGCACAGGGAAAAGTATATCCTGCACATTTTAAAGAGGTAATCACACCCCCAAGAAATACTAATTCAGAAATAGTTACAAGTGTACACTACAGCAGACTTGGAAAAAACCCCATGGACTGTATTTGAACAGGATGGCCTTACAGATGGGAAATTTCAAGCTGAAGCTCTTATCCAGCAATGGGATTTGTGCTGCATCTCAGCAGAGCCCTGCTGGGCTTGGAGAGTCTGTCTGCATAAATCCAGCTGGATCAGAACTTAAAATTCCTGTTCTCAGTTACGGAAGCTTTACAGATCGTACCATTTTTTATGCAGTGAGAGATGTGCAGCCACAATCAGTAGGACATAAAACAGGAAGACAGTACAGGAGGGTTTCAGATGCTACTTAGAGCATCTTGATCTACAGCCAGGCAGATCATGCTGGCAGTGAAATGTCACTGCCTGGTGAGAATTGATACCTCCGTGGGATTGTTATCCTGAACTTGCAGGGGTTTCCTCCTCAGGGGAGAACATCATGGGCTAAAGCACAGAGCTGTCTGTTGGGAAGGAAAGGGATCACTGAGCTGTTGTGCTGCTGGGATGAGCTCGTGCTGGCTGGAATTGCATCAGTGGGAAACTGCTTTCCCTAAACCGAGTTCATCCCTTTATTATTTTTCCCAGTCCAAAGAGTTATGGAGATGCCTTTTGCAATAGAGTACTTTGAATGTTGTACTACAGGAAAATAAAGTTCAGGCAACGGAACTAAAACTCCTGACATGGGGACCTACTTCTTGCAAAATTACAAAGAATGTCTGGGAAGGCAGCCTACCTTTCTTGGAAGAGATCTGCCCAAGGCCACAGCTGGCGTGGAGCAAAACAGCCCAATGTTTACCCCAGGAGTAGCAAACTTGGATTTCTCACTTGCCACCGCGATGTCACAGCTTGCCACAAGCTGACAGCCTGCTGCTGTAGCCAAGCCATTTACTTTGGCAATCACTGGCACTGGAAGCTTCTGGATTAAAGTCATAACCTGCATGCACAAAGAAAGAGATCGGTATCGAAATTTAGGAAGACACAATCCTGTTTGGAAGCCCTCAAAAGTACCTTTCTCTCTCTACTGACCAAAAAAAACCCCAAAACTGTTGGATCTTGGCTCCTTCCCCTGTAGCTTTCACACATGGCTTTTTCAGCATTCCTGAAGTATGGGTTTGGCAATGTGTATAGAGATCATTAGTACTGCAGGAAGGAGAACAAAGGGTTTCAAAGTACTTTCTGCTGTCACACTGAGCAGGATTAGGGATCAAATTCTAGTGCTGTCACAATCAAAGGGGGGTTTGCCATTCCCTCCAAAGGCTCCAGGATTCACCTTAATGTCTCAGCCTCCAGGACTGTGTCTTTGTAACAAGAACTTGTATGTTCTGCTGATGGGGCAACCTGTGAGTCAGATCTTATTTCCACATTGTCTATTTGACCTTTAAGCTGGTCTTGAGTTCCCAACTAGATGCTGGGAAACAACATTGGATCACACGTGATTTGAAGGTGCTTATCCCCAGATTTCTAGGAATGACATTGCCCAACTACTCAGCTGTACAGAACACTGGCTAAACTAAGGAAAACACTGTGACTGTACCCATTGTTGGAGACATGCACAATGTTATTGCAGCCCTTTTATTTACATGTAGAGAAATCCAGGGAAAACATAAATTCACCATCAAAATAGCAGAGCAGCAAAAAGCAAGGAATCTGGAGCAAAAGCCTGTGCTTTAGCAAGTAAGTGAGCAATGCTGTCCCTCCTCACACCAATGCTTCCTCTAAATACCAAACACAAGCAATGTCACTCAAAGAGGACTGCTTACCTCTGCACATAATTCAAACACTTGGGAATGATGCTTCACATCATCTTCAGTTGACAGTTCCTTTAAATCATGGCCAGAACAAAATACAGGTCCTTCAGCTGCAAAGAATTTGAGGAAAAGTCAGTCTGAATTAATCAAGAAACCAGGGGCAATGGCACATCAATGCCCCAGCTAAAGGGATGTCAGTGAGATGTCCATGGTCAAAAAGGAGTTTGGGGAGGGAGTTTTGCACAAGAGTTGGAAAATATTGTGTTCTGGGGGTTGTGACAACTTTTAATTGCCACAATGTAACATTTAACCACAGTAACACCCATAAACACTTTTCAAGGCCTAGTTTTACTTCCATTCCAGTTAACTCAGTTATATATAAGGCTCTGAACCCAATTTCTTGTAAGGATACTGTTCAAAACAGCTCCTTGGTACAACACAAACTGGTCAGCTGGAGCAAGGCTGGAGTGCTCTGCTCTCAGACTGATAAATACAGTTAGTTCCTATTTATTGTACCCAGAATTAATTATTAACGTTTGCTAAACAAGCATCAATATTTTTAGTGTCATGGTGTTCGAGGTCAGAGTGGGGAAAAAAAAAAGAAAAAAGATTGTTCTGCTAGAGGAGAACCAGAAGGACTGCTGGGGTGTCTTTACTGCTAAAACTGTCATCTAGAGATTCCCAAAAAGTATGTTCAGGGTTTGGGCAGCAAACCAGCAGGTTTTTGTGGAATTAAGCTTTGGATTTGCTAAGATCAAAACACCCTTTGCAGGTATGCAGTCCTTACAACAGTTTTCCTTTGTCATGAGGATATGTGCTATGAGAATAAACCAATGTGGTGCTTTTTAATCCTTCAGGACTTCCCAGATATTTGCATGGATATGACATTTCCAGCTACAACTGTGTAAGACCCAACCTGGATTTGTTTCTTAAGGATCAGAAATAAACACACAATTATTGTCAGTCAGCTCATGGGATCAGCAATATATATCTGGAAATTAATCACATCTGCATTTATGCCTCATTGAAGAAGAATCCACTGCAAAGTCTCTGTTAACAAAGACCCAAAGCATTCCCTGAGAAGTCTTTTATTTTCTTGAAATTTCTTCCTTTGCATGCCATTCAGCAAGGGAATTGGCAATCAACAGGAACATGCAATTCCTTTTTAAACTAAAACAAAAAACCCAAATGCAACTGGGCTCACCAACTGCCACAGCATTGTACTCCCAGCCTGTAACTGCTGTTGGAAATGCTGACTATGTGCATTTAAACTCACCCTTGTGGAGTCAGCTCACTTCCACTTGTGTGTGTGCACTAACACAAAGTGTTTCCCCTATATATAGGAAACAGCATCATCCTAAATTAATAACCAATTTCTCTGAGATGTTTGGAAGGGGGGCAGAGGAAGGTTATCTTAAAATAGCAGAGGAAGAAAGATGGCTTAAGAATGGCTCAGGTTCCATTATCTTCAAGAACTCTCCAGGTTAATACCTAAATGAAGGAAACTGTAACAGGCTCCAAGAGAAACTGTTTTACATCCGTGGGTTATGGGTGACTTGTGGTATTGACATTATGGTCTCTCCTTCCTCTGAGAGTTTTAAAAATAGTTCTGACAAACCAGTGGCAATAATTTGGCTGATCCTGGCTCTGAGGAGAACAAAGCACTTGGTTTGCAGAACCCTTGTGAGCCCTGTTTACTCCAATCTGTATGTCACCAAAGGCAACAAGTGTCATCCCAGCTCAGCCTGTTCCTGTCCAAAACCAGTATCTGGGAATGTCACTGCTTTACTTTGGTAACTATTAGAACTCTTGTTCTGTTTGGCTTTTGGTCCGTTTAAAGTATTCTTGTTTTAAAACAAATTATTTCACCTGCTGATTGTTTTTGCAAAAGTAAGCAGCTCACCAACTGTAAACACACTGCACAGCCCGACTGTGAAACATGGACATCCTGGGAGGTGTTCCTGCTTAGACATGTTGGTTAAAACCAAAACCGTAACAAAACCCAAGCGACTTGTTAAAGCTGCGTTCGAGAAGGAGGAATTAAGTACATGAGAGCGGGAAGTGGGAGGAGTACACAGGAATAGAGGGGGAGACCTCGGGGGTGCAGGAGAGCACGGGGGTGGCAGGGACACAACGCACAGGTCCCGTCCCGTCCCGTCCCCTGCAATTCCGAGGGAGGTCCGGGTTTAAACCCCGCTGTGTGCCCCATCCCCGCCCGCGCCCCGCGGTACCCGCGATGACGATGACGCGGAGCTCCCGGCTCTTCACGTCGTGCAGCAGGTCCTGCCTCAGGCACCGCAGCATGGGCAGGGACAGCGCGTTCCGCCGCCGCGGGTTGTTCAGGACGATGGTGCTGCAAAACCCGGCAGAGACACAGCGGGGTTACCCTCACGGAGCGCCCCGGGCGCGCCCGGGCCCCCCCGGCCTCGGTGCCCCCCGCCGCCCCCGCTCACCGCACGCCCCCCGCCTGCCGCCGCACCGTCAGCGGCTCCGCCGCGGCTCCTGCCCGGGCCCGCGCCGCGGCGCTGCCGAAGGCGGCCGGGGGGCCTCCGCAGGCGCAGAGCCGCGCGGCGCCATGGCTGAGGGAGGGCGCCGCGCGGGCGGAGCGGGGCGGGCGGCGCTGCCGCGCTGTGGCACTGAGGCGGCCGGGTTGGAAAAGAGCTCCGGGATCATCGAGGCCACCCCATGACCGAGCACCGCCATGTGAACTACAGCAGGGCACCGAGCCTTTCCTTAAACGCCAGGCCACGTCCAGTCTTTCCTTAAATACCTCCAGGGACGGTGACTCCACCACCTCCCCTGGGCAGCCCATTCCAATGCCTAATCACCCTTCCCGTGAAGAAATTCCTCCTGATGTCCAGCCTAAACTCCCCGGTCCTCTTGTTGTGTTGGTGGTTGTCTGGGAGGAGAGACTGACCCCCACCCTCCCTTCAGGGAGTTGTAGAGAGCGATGAGGCGACAGAATCACAGAATTCACAGAATCACAGCGTCCTTAGGGTTGGAAGGGACCTCTGGAGATCATCCAGTCCAACCCCCCTGCCAAGGCAGGGTCACCCGGAGCAGGTGACACAGGAACACGCCCAGGTGGGTTTGGAATGTCTCCAGAGAGGGAGATTCCACAACCTCCCTGGGCAGCCTATTCCAGTGCTCTGCCACCGTCCATGGAAAGAAGTTCTTCCTCAGGTTGAGGTGGAACTCCTTGTGTTTTAGTTTATGGCCATTAGGTGTGTTGTCGTGTCGTCCCCCGAGCCTCCTCTTATTAAGGGTAAACACCCCCAGCTCCCTCAGGTGCTCATCTTCAGACTTGTGCTCCAGACCCTTCCCCAGCTTCTTTCTCTTCTCCGGACATGCTCCAGCACCTCAATGTCCTTTGTGTCGTGAGGGGCTGAAAACTGAGCGCAGGATTCAACGTGTGGCCTCACCAGTGCCAAGCACAGGGGGATGCTCTGCCTCTTGGGAAAGATCGCTTCGAGGCCAAGAGTAACTGGTATGGGATGAAATTCAGTTCTGTGGGGCTTGGGGTCATATACTTAAGAATTAATAAGATTGTAGTTTACTCACTGGGAGCTCATCATCATAGTCGTGGTCATGGAGTAGACCTTGTGTGTTCTAATTGATTCCACAGAGTCAGTCTGTGGCCCCTATGATGCATCCAAGAAGAAGAAAAAAGGCAAATGTCATTTTAAGAGGTGATTTGGTGATTTTAAACTTCAAATGTGATTTTAAATTTCAAAGTATTTTAGGGATATATATCCACAGCTTAATTATTGCTTATGCTTCTGGTCACCCACGTTCCAGAAGCCAGGCTAAAAGAGGGGCAGAGAGAATAGAAACAGCACAGAACAGACTCTGTTATGAGGGATGAGGGGAGTGTTGTTCCTTGAGTCCAGCAAGACAAATATGAAAGGATTTATGGCTGCTGTCTTGAGGACAAGCATTTTCCATCTGAGAAGACAAAGAGGAAGCTCAGGAGGCTTCTAAAAGGGGTTATGTGATGTCCCTGCCTGGGTTACCAGAGGAGTGGATCTGGGGAAGTGGGTCCCTCTCCATTGGTGTTTCTGCTAAAACCCAAATCCTTTGCCAGCTGCTGGCACGATGCATAGTAAGTCTTTCTAGTTTGAGAAACACACGGCTCTCTGCAGACCCCAATTACTCAAAATAGTTCTTCCAGAAAATGTCACTTTGCAATATAACCTCTCCCATTTCTTTCATTCTTCTGTTCTCTGTTCACTCCCAAGAGCAATGACCCCTCCCTGTCACACCTGGCTCAGGCAGTCTCCTGGGAAGGGAGCAGCTGTCCATGTGAGGCAGCTGGTGAACAACCTCATCTGCCAGGAGAGATGCTGACAGGCACAAACAGCAAGCAGCCTTGTTCCAGGAGTTACAGGTACCCTAAAATGAAATAGATATATGTCCAGCATATGTTCCTTGTAAATATAGATCTGTGCTCCTGCTTCCTGATCTCCCTGTTCTTGTGAGTTCTTGCCAAGTGCTTGTAGGTTCCCAGATGTGTCTCCAGTTTTCATCAGTGTCTGTTGAACCCCTGCAGTTTTTCTGACTCTAGTGGCAATTGAGGCTTCTCAGTTCTGAGCATCAGCCTCATAAAAGAACCACTTGAATTTTGTGTTTAATAATATATTTACTTATACAAACAGTAGCTTAATGTGGAGATGCACTTTCTGCTTACTGATTTTATATTGTCTAACACAAGCCCTCGGATCACTGGGCTTTGTGGCTCTAATGTGAGAGCAACAGTGGCTTTGTAAACCTGTTTCAGTGTTGAAGGACACTGACAGGCTTGAGAGCTAATTCTGCTCTGGCCTTTCCCCAGTTGCCCATCTTTGTTTTCTCATGGTTGTTCGTGCCTCATGGTCATTCATTGAAAAGTTTTCCCAAAATTTGCTTTTAATATGTGATAGGAATCTGTAGCCAAAGGAAAAAAAAAATCCATTTAGAAGCAAATGAGATCATCTTAAATAGATCCCAGCAGTGTTCAAAGTCCCTGCTTGGTGTGGCAAAGGCCATCACATGGAGAACACTCAGGGAAGAGTTCCCAATCCCCTGCAACTCCAACCAGTGACCTCTTTCAAGCTTGTGAATGCAACCTTATTTTTTTTTCTTCCAGTGCCTTCTCTTTCTCCATCTGCTTGTCCTTTTTCTGTCCATTTCCAAGGAAAGAAATTTTTTTTGTCTTCTCCAAGAAGCTTATTTTTATATAGTGTTTCCAGCTCCCTGGAAATTCTGTTCTTTTTCACTTTGACTGACAACCTCATGTTTCCTTTCACACCCACCCCCATTACAGACTGTTTTTTTGGCTGCAGCTTCCCCAATGCATTTAGCAGACCTGCTGCTGCCTTCTCTGAGAAAGTACTGAAAAAAAACTTTTCCAATTTCAGGCAGATTTCCTTTTTATAGCATTTGCCAGCAGCATTGTGGTTATGGCTGAGCTCACAGCTCCAACTGGAGACAATTAGGAGCCAGGACTGCCAGTACCAGACAGGGCTTTTCTAACCTTTAGCTGTATTGATCCTTCCTGTAAAATAAAAAGGGAGATGAGGAGGGATATGATCCTTACAGAAACTTTGAGGGTATCACACTGTGCAGGAAAGGATGTTTTGAGATTCAAGTGTGCTCAGCTGCTGGGATCCCCATTAAAATGTTGCTGAATAGCCTGCATGGACAATAAAGATCCAGGATCCCTTTCTTTATGAAGCACAGGTATTTAATTGGGTCTTTCTTTCCTTGGCTTTCAATGATCCCAGAAGGGACATGCATCTTGCAGGAGCACCTGCTGTTATAAATAGCAGCTCATCCCAGGGCAAAGGCAGAACTTGTTGGGGTGTGGCTGAAATGTAAACCATGTCCACATGCACATGTGTGAATGGGTAAATATATCCATAAAGACACTTCTAGCTATCAGTTGGAGTGCTATGATGAAAAACTGGGACTATTCTATGGAACATGGGCAGACACATCCCTGGCTGAATTTCATGCAAATTATTTCTTATGAAACATTGGCATTCCCAGAGGATCTTGTGACCTGCTTTTCAACGCTGCTGAAGGCATTCAAATCCCACTGGGAGCCAGAGGGGTTCAGCACCTTTAGAACTTAAGTGCTGCTTAATTCTGGTCAGGAGTGTAGTAGTTCCAGGATAACAGGGAGAGCAGGGCCCTGTTCTTGCACCCAAGCCAAAGAAAATAATTTATTTTCCTGCTTTGTGAGTTCTATTAGCAAAGAGATAGACAAGTGCATCATGGCCTCTCTGATGTGGAACCCTCCAGCACTGACTAAAGAAAAGGTGAAAAAAGATTTTACATTTTTGCTCCCATTTAGCCAGAATTCTGAGCTGAGTCCCAGCACCACATGATGGGTGCTGTCCATGTAATATTTTTTACTGTATCCTGAGACTATTTATGTTTTCTGTATTCGTGTTGGGATAGAAATAGTACAGAAACTTCAGGAAAATACCCACTTGGGCTGGAATTTTCTAAGAGCATGAAGCTAAGGGCACTTTACTTTGTCTACACCTGGAATTCACAAGACTTTGCTACCAAACCTCCTTTGGGTTCTAGCCTTGTTTTTTTTTCCTTTGAAGACATATTATTATACTTTAGTTAGAGAAAGACTAAGTAATACATCAACCTTCTCTTTAGAAAGGCTTTAATTACTAAAAGTAGTAATGAAAAACCAGTTATAGGATTAAAGTCTGGGAGACTATCAGAAAAGTTTAGTGTGTACTCTATGAGAAAGTAATTTTTTAAAAAAGAAATTATTGCTTATTCTGATAAAATAAAGGATTTGAATTCAGTTTTAGCTCCATGACTGCTACTGAGAATTTTTAGTAACCTGTGAACCAGGCTAAACACCTGCCACTAAGGCTCAGATGAGGTCCTTACCTGGCAGCACTGCTGCCTCCTACCACTACATTTTGCATTCCTTCGGCAAACGGTCCAGTGTCCTGTTTGCTTTCGATATTAGACATAAAGCCCTCAGTGTCAATTCTGCTGCAAATCTTCGCAGATGCTGCTCCTCTGTCACTGTGTGGCAGCACTGCTCCGTGGAATGGACGCTACTTATTTTCCCTTCAGCCTGCGAACCAGGTGAACGACCCTTTTGTCACTACACCCATCCCTGTTCCTCTTTATTTGCTGTTTTTCTCTTATCCTCCCCGCACTCATCTTTTATCCTTCCCTGTCCTCACTTTTAAAGCAATTTATCTTTCCCTGGCGTTATCTTTAGATTTTTTTGTATGTGCCTTCCAATTGTGAGATTCTCAAGACGTGAACAATGATCAAAATTACAAACTATATGTGAGGCTATAACAGGCTTGGAAAAAAAGGTGGCATTCATTCCTGCCCTCACAGCATCTAACCTTAGGTTCCCAATTTAGATAGTTAATCCTGCAAGGCTCCCTACACGATCAATAGGGACGTGCTCTCCCCCGCAGGGCTGGTCAGAGTGTCTAAATTAGCCGCCTGCTCCCAGTGCCTCTCCAGGCTGCTTCCAGCTCTCCTGCTCTCCATTGATTGCACCAGAGTCGGGGTTTAACCCCCGCTGGCAACTCAGCCCCGCGCAGCTGCTCCTGCTCCCTCCCTCCGAGAGGACCGGGGGGAGGGTCGGAGGGGTAACAGTGAGGAAGGTTGTGTGTTAGATACAGACGGTTCATGGGCAGAGCAAAAAACGCAGAAGAAAAATCAAACAAGGAATCCACTCCTTGGCAGGCAGGTGTCCAGCCACCCTCAGGAAAGCAGGGCTCCATCGCTTGTAATGGTGGCTTGGGAAGACAAACACCATCACTGAACATTCCCCCCTTCCTTCTTCTCCCAGATTTACGTGCCAACCATGATGTCATAAGGTCTGGGATATCCCTTGGGGCAGTTGGGCTCATCTGTCCCAGCTGTGTCCCCTCCCAGCTCCTTGTGCACCCCCAGCCTCCTCGCTGGTGGGGCGAGGAGCAGTAAAGGCCTTGACTGTGTGTAAGCCCTGTCCAGCAATAATGAAAACATCCCTGAGTTATCAACACTGATTCCAGCACAAATCCAAAACACAGCCCCATACAGGCCACTGTGAAGAAAACTAACTCCTGTCCCAGCCAAAATCAGCACAGTTGGGAGCCGAGGCAAACGGGTCAGATACCTCTTGCAGGTGGTGTGAGCCACAATGTACATTTTGTACATTGCATTTGTACAGAAAGGCACAAACACTGATCTCAGCCCAGGGACTGGGCTGGAAGAACAGAGGGCCAGAATCCTCCCAGCCTGACAATCCTCTGAGTGTATCTCAGGATTCACTTCCAGGTGTCAGTGTCTCTCTGCTGTGGTTACAGACAAAAACATTGCTGTGAATGAAGAGGTAAATTGTAGCTGCTGTTTGGGGCTAAGAGCAAAAGTTTGGTGTAAGTTGTTTATACTTGTGAACAGCCATCGTGGCCTGGCTTTGCTCCCAGCCCCTTCTGCAAATGACAGTTCTCACCCTCTACCCACCTTGTCCTTCCCTCTGTAAGTAACTTCTTTTCTGTAGCAAAATATGTTGAATTTTCTGGACTCTTCCCGTTCACCTGTTTCCTGCCCTTTGGCCAGTTTTCAGCTCGTTTCATTTTCTTTCAATCCTTTTCATCTCATAACAACCATCACATTAAAACCGGGGAAAATATTTATTTCTCAATAAAATTGGACTTTTATCCAATAAGAATACTGCATGAGAACGACAGAACCCTAATAGTTAATAGTTCCTTGGCAGCACCACCACCATCAGAAGGCCCACAGACAACATCCACCTCGGGTAGAAAGGTTTACAAAGTCCCAGAAAAAATTAGTTCAGTCAGGAGCTGAAGCTGGGCATGTCCATGCCAGACTGGGACAAGAGGAGGAGGAGGAGGCTTTCATGTGTCCTCAGGTGAAACATTTCTTGCAAGGGGCTTGACCCAGAATGCTGCTCATTAATGGGTTGGCAGTGACTTACCTATCTCAGTGGCCTATATTTTACTTTATCTCACCTTACATCTTATCTCCCTCGTGCTGTGACAGATGTGGCAGCCATGAGGCAGGACCAGGAGTCACCAGGGAAGCTGCCAAGTGCTCGTGTGTATTTTCTTTATGGTAGGAAATGCCAGGCAGCAGTTTGGGCTCAGGGTGTGCAGCTGGCCCTGATACTCTTCCAGTGCCCTTTTATCTTATCAAGGCCACACATGTTAAATTCACAGTGTGCTGGCACTAAGGAGGGGGCGCTGGCCTCATCCAACACAGCTGTCCCATATTGTGGAGAAACATCCTGTCACTCTCTGTGTCAAAGTGCTCGTGATTCCTGTTTCCAGGCAGAGGAAACATTAGTACACAACGAAGAAAGAAAATTGTTCTGTATTTAGGGAATGCTAACCCACACATTAAAAGGGGCATTTTTATAATAAAGAATTATTTTACTTCTGAAGGAAAAAAGAAGCTTCGGCAAATTACGTCTGCCAGTCCCCCAGATCTGTCAAGGAGATTGGAAGAGATGTTAAAGGTTGCAGGAAAAATTATTGCTGAGGAGAAAAAAAGACAGAAACAAATGCTTACCCTGAGGGAAAGGCTGCAGCAGAAGCTCAGGGATCATCTCTCTTGTGTGACCTGCCGACCGATCCATCAGCACGTGTGTGTCCATCGATCCTCAGCTCCTGGAGCCAGCCCCGGCCCTGCCTCTCACTCAGAGAGGAGTTATGGGGTGTGGAAGGAAGCTGAGACACAGGGTGTTTGTGTATGTGCCAAACAGACACACTGAGAGAGAGGGATTACATATGAGGGGAATTTAGGGTTACTGTGACAGTGCCTGGCAGAATTCAAATTAGCAGTAAACAGTCTTTGCTAGTTCTGTAATTGGAGAAGGAACCTGTGTTGCTACACCCCTAACACAACACATGTCACCAGCCCTCCCACTCCCCCACCGTTCCTCCCGTTCCTCCCCCCCATTCCCAGAGCACACGTGCTGTGGTGTGAGGAGTTTGGGGGTTTGCAGGTTGAACACAAAGTCTGGGGCTCTTCTCTTATTCGAGGTGGTAATTTGGGTCTCCAGTTTCTGTCCAGCCATCGCTGTTCTCAGGAGAGGTGGATACCGAGGGTCACTGAGAACCCCAGCCTGCTGTCAAATGTAGCAGGAGATGAATAGTCTGATCACATTTCCACAGGAAACCAGGCTAAAATAGCCTTCATGATCATGTTAAACTCCTACATTTAAAATTACACTGCTGTTTTCATGAACAGCCTCCTGCACAAAAACAACTACAGTAACCTAGAGATTGTCATCATTATTCATCTGTTTTATTGAGAGCTGAACTAATTAGTACTGCAAAGATTCATAATATGGCAATGGACTTACAAATGACCAGTGAATATTTTAATGAACTAATCCCATTAGTGAATTTTTAGACTTCCATTTATTTTAAACAGCCAACTGACTAGTTTATCTTTGTTTTTATTTTCACTTTTTCACACCACTTGTGATAGAAACTTTTGCTTGGGTTTCACAAGGCAGCAGAAGAGAAACGTGCAAGCCAATTTCCACCTCCCTTTTCACCAGAGGCAAGGAAATCAAATGCTTCCTCAATTTACATCCTACTTAAATAAGGGTACATGATTTGTCCAATTAGATCTGTACAGTAAGCAAACACGAGGGTTTGGCTAGGTCTCTTCAAAATAATGTAGTTTAATATATCACTTATTTTTAAACATGGCCACCTGCATTTCTCCTTCATTGGTATTTACGTGCTTAGTTCTGGAGCAGGCAAAAGAAGGCCATATCTAGGTAGTAATTTATTTAAATCTGGACTTCAGTGATCGTTGTGCTTGTGGGTCCCCTCCAGCTCAGGATATTCTGTGATTCTATGACTTTTTTTTATTTCTTCTTTCAGAAGTACCTTTTGTGCTTAGTGTGTTCAGCTCTAGGAACTTGAGCACCTCAGCTGACACTGCTATTCCCAGCAGGAACCTTCAGGAAGATGAACAGCATATATTTGGACATCTGAGGCAAATGAAATATGATTCTATGAATTAATTATGGCTGTGAAGTTTTTCTAGTTCTTCATGTTTCTCATGAACGTACACATTTGGTTGTTGACAGTGGCACAATGTTTCATTTGAACTGCTGAAGGTAGAAGAGTTTCTGACTGTGCAAGCCAGCTGAATCTCAGTCCTGCCTGAAGCTGGGGGCTGGATTCTTATGGATTTTACTGGCACCAGGTTTCCTGGACCTGGCACAGCAATTTTCAAGCATTGGTGCAGTGGCATCTCATGACAGTTCATGAAGACTTACTTTCAGCTTTTGCCTATGCAGTGCTATCCAAACTGCATTGGAACCAGATGATCTTTAAGGTCCTTTCCAACCCAAACCATTCTGTGATTCTATGATAATAATATCTGTGCAATCTCAGAGCCATAACAGCACAAAATGGAATTCAGACAGCACCTTGTATCCCCAAAACTGCAGAGCAGCCTAAGTCCATAATTGCACAGCTTTTTGATACTGGAACACCAACTACTTTTCTTCGGTGCACATCAGCACTAATCAGTTCCCCAGGTCTGGACCAACCTATAGAAGTGAAATTACAGGGACATTAGGATGGTAAATCATTTATTACATGAGTGCCTAAGGCTGACAAAGTACAAGGCTCCTCACTACAAGACACTGTACTCCCTGCTCCAAAAATCCTCAGAGCTGCAGAAAAGCAGCTGAATGTATTTGTAAAGTGAAGGTTGTAATTTGATAGCAAGCACGTAGGTTATGTAGTATCTTGGTGATGTGTGAGTCAATTTGAGAACACCAACAGAAAGAAGAGAGAAAGGAGAAGAGATTCTGAAAAGAGGATTGTTGGGTGTAACAGTCACAGGAGTGGAATGAAGCTGATGTAAGAGATTTTGAGCACAGGGGCTGGAACAAAAACCCAGTGAACATGGTGAGCATTGAGCCAGCACTGCAGAGTGGCTCTGGGGGTGGTTGTCAGTCCTGCCTCAGCAGCTGCTCTCAGGGCTTGCTTCTTCTCCATCTGAGACCTGGCTCCCCCAGAAATGGGGACTGCTCTCGCTATAGATGTGAGACAGAACATCTATAGTTTATTTTTTTCTCTTTCTGACCTTCCTTTTTAAGCAGATTTAAGGAGTGAAACACACAGAGTACACAGAGCAATGTTTGCAGTAGTATGTTGAAAATGTTGGCCCAGATCTTCAAGTTTAGGTACTAAAGCTGGGTATACACAAGCTAAACTAGAGCAACTCTAATGCTGGTTTTAAATTAAATCTGGCTGCTCACAGCCTCATTGATCACATGATATAAAACCAAAAATGTTTTGATGTCCCCTCATTTCTTCACTACATCAGCTCTAGGCCACCTCAGGGCTTGCCCTGTGCTGAGGGAGTTCTCCTGTAACACACTGTTTGTGTCTTCAATCTGCTCTTTTCTGCTGGAGCAGGGATTAGAATTTGTCTCGAGGAATCCCCATTTTCTTTTTATAGCTTCACACTGATTCACCATGGGAAGGGGTTCAGGTATAAGGAATGTTGCAGGTTGTGAACTACATCCTGCTCAGCTGCACACCTACGGCTTCCACTCATTTGTAAAAAAAGACTGACATGCATCCAAGAGGATAATTTGGTTCTGTTCCTGTTATTAGACCTGCATGACTTGAAATTACTCAGAAATAGTTTTCTGGCTCTTGGACACCTGTTATTATCATTAGGAGACTTTATTACTGTTTGTAGGAAGAGGTAGGATGTAGATGAAGAATAATTCTCCTCTCCATATTTTCAAGTCTAATGTTCCCTTTCCAGTTATGTCCAAACATGACAGCTGGAACAAAAAAAGCCAGTCTCCTTTCTTTGTATGGACAGGTAATTTGTAGCTGCATTCTGTCCAAGATTCGGAATAAACCAAGAAGTGTGGGGGATTTTTTGACCTATTTCTTTCATCCAAACAATTCCCATACCCCAAAAGGAAATCAAATATTGTCCAATCCTCAACAAAACCCATAAAGAACAAGAGACTATTTTAATATATTTTTAAAAAAGGTGTACTTAGAAACTTCAGGTATAGCTAATCCAGCTGAGGGTAGGAGAATGCAGTGGATGAGTCCATTTCAGTGTCCCTTCCAGTTCTGTTTTCTATGATAATATGATTGGGAAGAGGGTAATTATCAGCAATATCCAGTGTGAACACAGGAGCAGATTTGGAGTGCTGCCTGATTGCAAGGTATTTGTCTGACACTCATCGTCATTGTATGAGAATGCTTTAATTAGCCTTGAAAACATTTAGTTACATAGACCATCCCTTGCAAAAATAGACCGTGTGCCTGATGTTTTTTACTCTATATAAGTGCTAAGTGTTTAGCACATGGGTACACAATGCCACCACCTGAAAGCACTAAAACCTATAAATCCTTGATTCTCATTTGCAGCAGAAATACCAAGAATCTTTAGGATTGTTGATGTAAACATTTTCTTGTCAGTAACGATGTAGAATGACAAAGTGTGTTTTTACTACTCAGAAAATGAGCTTATAATCATGAAAAGGACAAGTGATCCTGATCTATTTCTACAAAGGCAGATCCTGTTCTGGCATCTGAGCAGCTGAGTAGGAGGTATGTGTATATTTAAAGACAAGATACCACACAGACAGAGCACATTCCTGTTTGGTTCTTATACAGGTTTATACTCAGTTCTCAGAGCACTTCAGATCATATTTTCCAAACACTCCACTTCTCTCCATTTGCTTCATCAAAGTCATTCAAATCTGGATTTTAAACCTGTGTTTCCACAAAGTTGCCTGGAAGCAGATTCATTTACCTAATGTAAAGGTTAGACTCAGCCAGCAGATTAAGACACCTAAATTTAGGTGTCTGCACGTAGGTGCTGACCTGGGATCTGGCTGTCACAGGCACTGGGGGCTTGTCAGCTTGATAGGGCTCAGGATTCACTGACTGCTGCTCACACCTGAGCAAGGACTCGTGGAGTTCTTTCCCAGTATAATCAATGGAGAGCTGGTCAGTGGAGCTTAGAGTGGAATCAATCCAGTCACCTGTAAGTGTTTTATAACGAGCTGCCTCCTGCCCTCAAGCCCTTTGAGTGCCCTCCAGCACTCAGGGTGGGAGCCCAGACACCTGGTTTGCATACAGGCACATACACTGCAGACACCTCAGGTTAAGTGAGGTCCGTCCCACCTGAAGTGGAGACTGGAGGTGGAGATCCTCTGGGCTGACTTCCTGCAGGGAACAGGCTGTGGAGCAGAGTTCAGCAGCCTCTGGACAAGCAGGCTCACAAAACCAGTGGTTAGATACACTTGTGGCCCCACATACCTACAGCTTCTCCAGAGCCTCTGCACATGCCAGGCTTTTCCCAGCTCTCCCACAGATTCTAGACAAGGAGGAAAAAGATTCTTTTATGCACAATAAAGGTGTTGGAGGGTCACCAATGATTCCATCTTCCTATGGAAAAGACTTGGGTGTGACTGGTGCAGGACACAACACGATTGTGCTTTTCTATCTCAATGCAGATGTTCCAGAACAAAATTATAAGGAAAGGCTGATGCAGCTTTTGTGACAGATATCCATGACTGTATGGCAAGTCCAGGATGTATTTTAAGTGACACATTTTGTGTCATTTAATTAACTGATACTGTGGCTATGTTGGTCCTGCCAGAGGATTTCTAAACTCTTTGTACCAACTAATTTTAGTTCAGTTAGTTTTTTTAATTAAATTTTTTAAAAAATTAATTAGACATTATATATGTAATTAAAATATATAAAATTAGATATAGAATAAAAAAATTAATTAGACAGTACAATGAACTTACTCCATTTTCTATATTTCCCAAATTCAGATTTCACCCTTTATCATAAGTGAAGCAGGAGCAGCACCATGTATTTTCCATTACCTCCTCCCCTGCTTCTAATAAAATTTCAACTATGGGTCAAATCCTTGGCTAGAAATTCTATACAGAGCAGGATCTGCCTTGTATAAAAAAGTTACAAAAACAGGATGTGTTTTATTTGACTGGAGTGAACTTGATGGTCAGGGGTCATTTTCATTTAAGACACATTTTTTCACATGGTTTTCAAATGCATTTTGTTTCTTAAATGACAGCAAAAATAAAATGCATTTTTCTCAGCATTTTTTCTTAAGGATCTCAAGGCACTTTGCTGGAAGTAATTTGCTAAATCTTGCAGCCTCCCTATATAGTGAATATGTCACTGCTGGCCTTATCTGCTTTCTCAGCTTTCAGGCTTATTTCCCTCCAGTGGGAGGGAAGACCCTGAGTGCTTTCCAATCTGGAATTATTAAGAGGACAGAAACACCATACATTTTTATGTACAACTTTTTTTTTCCTCCCTAATACTTGTATTTTTCTTCATTTGTCTTCCCAAACTGAAAGCTTGGTAAAGGATTCTTCCTTTATTTCACCAGCATGTTGTTCTTTTCTCTCGTTTTCAGCTCCTCCCCAGCAAATCTCCGGTTTGCCCTGTTCCATTCATCCCCTCTGGAAGGCTTTTCAAGTCTTGAAAGTTCACCTCAGGAAGATTTCATAATAAGAACTTAAGGAAAATAATATAATCTTGCTTTAAAACACTTCCTTCCTCTGTTTTGCTGATGAATTATAACAATTCACAATACCATCTGGCCAGCAACTGGTACAGAACTTATTTCATTGTTTTAACTGTATTTGTGTCTTTTGGTTGTAGAGCACATACCATAACATGAGGATTCCCTCGCTGCTCTCTTGTGATCAGATGGACCCAGACTGTAACATGAGATCAAGATGTGCCCAAATGTCTGGAACTGGGCTAGAAAGAGCCTTGGCAAATGATCTGCAGTCTTACAGTGAATTAGAACGTGAGTCCTGTGGTGGAGGGCAAAATGCAGGGCTGAATTTTCAAGCTTGATCCATTTTCTAAAATCAGAGGAAAATATGAAGAGAAATCCAACCTTCTCCTCCTTAGGGGGATTTTGTAGTAACTTCTTAAGCTTGTAGATTGAATTCAAAATGAAAAGGAACCTGTTTTCTGAATCCAGTTTTGACATAACTCAGGATAATAAAAATAGAGCTGGACAAGAAGTTTTGAAGAACTTTCTACAATCCCAGTTTTGAGGAACCTCACAGCACAGTTCAGGATTTGGGTGGTGCTCTGGCCCAAATCTAGGAAGGACAGCCTTAATTCCAAAACCTAAGTGACAAAATCAGCTCTGAATTTGATCACTCATGGATCAGGAGTGCTGGTGGTGATGTGGTGGGGAAGTACCACACCTGAGCTTCCCACCAGATCCCCTGAAGCACTTAATGCATGAGGTGAGTGAGACCTCAGGGCTTTCTAGATCCTCCTTCCAAGTACATTTGGAACACGTGAATATCAGACTTTCAATACATAATTTGAGGCCTGATTCAGTGTGGATCATAAGGTGGTGCAATTTCAGTGAAACTACAACTTCTTGTCCTACAAAGTTAATTTAATTAACTTGCGCAGTTTTGAAAGACTGTGAAATGAAGAATTACTCAAAACAGTCTCTAGTGACTATGGATGTTCTTACAGCCCTTACTGGAAGGTGAATGTTATGGTGTAAATGTACAGACCATTCAGCAACAGGCATTCACTGTCTGTCCCATGAGCAGATAGATGTCAATTCTCAGTGTCTGTGCTGCTCCAGGCACAACCTTGCTGACCAACATTGTGTTTGCTGTTGATTTTTTGATACAAGATCTCTTGATTTCCAGCTTTTTCATAAGCTGTGGCCAGACAATAAGAGGCAAAAGCCAGCATCACATTAATGACAGAGGGTGTAAAGTTCTTAGAATTTATTTTTAGTTCACCAAACCATTCTAGGCCTCAGGGTTAGATTATTTAAAGTGAACGTTGCTGTACACCCAACACATGATATTTTCTCACATGTTGCCTCACTCCCACATGCTCGTGCCACTTCCATGTGAACTCCAGCATAGTGCAAAGCTGTGTCGTATTCTTTTAATTTTTACACTGAAGGATTTCAAATGGAACGTAACGTAATTAGATTACTTGTAATCTCTTCCCATTTTGATCCCATTCTCAGGAGTGTTTGCAAAGGAGCTTACTCGAGTCTTAAATGCACAACTTTAAATGGCACTGACGGAGGCGAATAAGAGCAGGACGCTCTTAGGAAAACATCCTGATGTGCAGGACCAAGCCCCGTGGCTTTATCCAGTGAAACAGGAGTCCCCATTGGCAGTGTCTGCTTCGAAATCCTCGACACACAATTTTTTAAACTTCTGCACAAAACCTATAACAAGTTGATTCTGAGTCTCTCCTTATCCATTTCTCCCCTGAATCAACACAAAGTCCCATTAATACCTGCTCGTCCCCGGGCTCCCGCAGAGCTCTGGCGTTTCTATTAAGGTGTCAGCCATCGAGATAAACTGCAGTTCAGAAGGGTTTTCAAACAGCCATCACCTTTCTGGGAGTACATTCAAAGAGATTATGTGTTGCCAGACAGCAAGTCTTGTCAGGTCAGGGCAAAACAACATTTTAAGCCGATTGGCTCATATATCTCAAGGTATGTGTGTCCTTGCACAAATTCACTTTCCCCTCAACCCAGTATTTAAGAAAATCCACCTTTCATGATGTTGATCGATCTGAAGTGTGGTCAGACTGAATCCTGCTTATTATCTCGAGGTTACAGAAGGAGAAATAACTCCAGATGCGATAGTAAATTATTGGATTGTAAGGAAACTTCGAGAAAATAGCCTGTTATTTGGTGGTTGATACCTCACCTTTCAGAAAGCTTTTCTTTGCATAAAAAGGATAAAGCATGCTTACACTCCAAGGGTATTTGCCAAAAGTTTGGGAAGCTTCACCCTGTTTTACAGACTGAAGCTGGCTTTGTTTGCCAAAGGTGAGGGGTGCCTTTATCAGCAATGGTGGTTGTATGCAGGGACTGTGGCTCCCTGAAACTGGGTACCTGGTGTGAACACCAGCCCCAGCAGGATCTGTGAGCACATCTCCTTCATTGGCCAGGAATGTGAGTTACCTCACATCCCATGTTTGGGGATCCTGGGTGCCAGCTGTGCACTGGCCACTCCTGGGAAACAAACTCTGCTCCTCACAGGTGTGAGACAGCTTGGCCACCCTCTCCTTGGCTCGTTTCACTCTATGGTTCCATATGGGCTTGGTTAGGGAAAAGATAAGTGCCATAGGACTTCCATTTCCCTGGCAAGCTATTCCTGCAGTTAAGGCTTCGTAGGAAACCTTCACTCTGCTTAACAGGAGGCTGGACCGAACACAGATGGCTCAAGGCAGAGGGGGAAGGAAAAAAGCAAAGCCCAACTTGCATCCCCCATTTCACGTTGTGCTACATAAATTCTGCATGAGCAGGGAAAAACTCTAAATGCCACATTGCTGGAAAAAAAATGATTTTGATCTTCCACAAGGAGCTTTACCTGATCGAACTGAACATATTTCTGCTCCATCAGTCATTTACTCTTCTCTGCTCATTTCAGCAGCAAATGGAAAAGGTCATAAAGATTTAACTTTTGCACTACATTAGACAAGTAATTACACCTTTTGCAGGATACACTATCACAGCACAGAGCATTGACACATTTTATTACAGGCTCCTGTTTTCATTTGCTTGTAACTTCATGAAAACGAATCCCTTTGAGGATTTTAAATTTGTTGGTGTCTAAGAAATGACTCTATTTCTGTTAACTTTGAGTTACTTCTGACACACTGGTGGTTATGGGTGACTGATAATAAACTTTAATAGTGACTGTGCTCTGAACACTGACTCTATAAAATACTGTCATGAGATTCCTGGTTCCTTGTCTTGCTGTAACTCTACATCAGATCTGCAGTTTACAAAAACATATATTTCAGCTACTGTCCTGGAAAACCACAAAAGAGGAAGCTGATGCATTGTTTTGTTGTGCATCATTGCCAATAAAATCTAATCTTCTGTCTTCTTATCCTTCCTTTTCTTCCTCTGTTTTATGTTCTACTTTTCCTTGATTTGAAAGCCGTATGATTTGATTACAGCTTTTCCTCTCTTTCACCAAATCCCTTCTCCTTCTGCTGGGGGAGCAGGATGAAATCCTCTTAACAAGAATCTAAAATTCAGATTCAGGAAAATACTCCATGTTTTAAACCCATCCTATGCTTCAGTTTAGATACAGCCACACGTGCCTTCTTCAGCCAGGCTTTTGTATTTGCTGTGCACAGTCATCTTGTATTGTCTGTGTAGTCAATGTAGAAAAGGATCTCTGGGAAGTTCTATGACATGGGATATACAGGGAAGTGACACATTTTTGGTGTTGTGCATTTTTTCAGTTCACTGAAAAACTACTTGGTATTAAGGAGACATTTTTAAAAGGTTTCTTTGTACTGTGTATTAAATGCTGTTCCCTGTGTACTTTTCATAGATAAAGAGTATTGAAACCTAAATCAACATATAAAAGGGGAGAGAAAGAAATGAGAAGAGTGCTGATGTAACAGAAAGAATAAGACAGAAGGATGTGAATGGGAAAAGGCAAGAAAATGCTAGAAGAGACAGAAAATTTGGGAAAAAAAAGGAAGGAGATCAAGAAAATCTGCTTGACAGACAGAGGGGACAGAAATATGCCCTTTCATCAGGCAGCAAGCACTGCACACATTCAAGTCTGATTCCCATGGCAGGAGTCACCAAAAGCAGGAAGAGAGGCCTGAATGGGTGAAACCTGAACCTCAGCAAACCAAGGGAGCCTGCAGACAATGGGACTGGGTGAGGGCAAGGGAACAACCCCAATGGAAAGGAAAACAGTCCTTTAGGCAGCCAGAAAAATGACATCAGCACTCAACAGTGAAGCAAAGGGCAAACCCTCCTGCTCCCAGTCCCACTCCCATCCCTGCTTTCAGCACAGCCCTTCCTGTGCAATGCAGTGTTTCCAGAGCAGAGGGTGGCTGATGCTATACAGGCAAACCTCTGCCTAAATCATCAGTTTTGCAGAGCTGGGGGATGCAAAGCTCCTGGAAATGTCCATGGCATGATCAGGCAAGTGACGGGCTGGAAGTAACACCTGAAACAGTCACCCAGCACTTGCATTTTGGGGAAAGTAAACAAAAGCAAACCTGGCAGGTGGTACGGCAGCTGAGGGCATTTAAGCTTATAAAATATTGATGTACTTCATGATACTGTAAAGAATAGCCATCTGCCAGCTATTGTTCCTAGTCCTATAAGCACTTCATCTCAAATCGGGTATTTGAAGTGATAGCCTTTGTAATGACTACTGTAGGTTTCAGAAGTGACAAGTCTCAGAGGTTGAACGGGCAGATGTTTAAATTTAAGACTAACAGACAGGTTTGTGTTTGTTGGATACCTGCAGGATCTTCTGAGCCGCTCACTCTCCAGGTACATGCCTGTGCATAAATGGTTCGTATTTTGAGTGACACAGAAAAACACCCGTTAGCTCACGTGCCTTGAAAACGATCTGCAAGCAGAAATGGAAATGCCATATGCCACGGAAAATATGCTGGGAATCCTACACACCACAGAAACTAAGCCAAACCTATAGCACAAACACAGCTTGGAAAAGAATAGTCCAAAACCAGTTTTAAAAATTATTTTAGGACTAAGAAAATTCTACTAACTGCAGTCTTTTCGGTTCACAGAATGCATAATTTTGTAAAGCCAAAGTCAAACTCTTCAGGGCTGTAGCTGTGCCACCAAATCACAGAATGGTTTGAGTTGGAAGAGACCTTAAGGATCATCTAGTTCCAACCCTCCACCATGGGCAGGGACATCTTCCCCTGGACCAGGTTGCTTCAAGCCCAGTCCAACCTGGCCTTGAACACTTCCAAGGATGGGGCATCCACAGCTTCTCTGGGCAACCTGTGCCAGGGCCTCACCACCCTCACAGGGAAGAACTTCTTCCTTACATCTAATCTAAACGTGCACTGTGTCAGTTTGAAGCCATTCCCTCTTGTCCTGTCACTCCATGCCCTTGTCAGAAGTCCCTCTCCAGCTCTCTTGGAGCCCCTTCAGGTACTGCAAGGGGCTTTAAGGTCTCTCCAGAGCCTTCACTTCTCTGGGCTGAATGACCCCAACTCTCTCAGTCTGTCTCCACAGGGGATATGCTCCAGACCTCTAATCATGTGTTCATATGTGAATTTATATGTTTAGCCCAATGGGTTGCCTTAGGGAGGCTGCCTTAGGCTGCCTTTGCACCACAGGATGGTGCTCCAGAAGTTCTTGGGACTTCCAGTCCACAATTGCCAATTCAAAGCCCGGGTCATCAATTCATGCCCTTGTCCCATTGCTGGGCAGGCCTCACAGGGGAGGAAGCTCATGGGTACAGTGAGGGCAGGCTGTAATCACTACCTGCAGACAGACAGATTTACTTCCAGATGTTGCAGTTGGCTCACAGAACTCTGCACATGTGCTTTGTGTTCTGCCTAATTTTTTAAAATGCTGTTTTATTGAAGAGAATGGGTTTCATAAGCCTTGTAGCTAAAAATACCCCAGAGGGCAAAGCACACCGAGGAATGGCTGCTGATGGGAATCTCTTTGCTTTTGCAGCAAGAATTCCCATGTTCCTTTGGAGTCCAGTGGGTCTGCGAGGGAAAAGCTCTGCTGGGACTGGGATGGCACACGAGGAGACTGACCAGGACTGTCTTTACCCCCACCAGGTAAGTATTATTTTATTGGATATCCATGAGTGGATATCCACCTTCTGGGTCCCCCTGAGTGAGAGTGAGTGTGGCTTTGGGTCGTCACTGTTGTCTGTGCAGTAACAACATCCCTGACTGCTACACTGAACCTGTCAAATCTCACTGGAGTGTTGTGATTACCACTGTGGTTAATTAGTTTTGGCCATTGGTTTTGGTGGGGACTTAAAGTTTGATGAGTTGCTGCCTGCACAAAGCTGTCTCCCTGTACCCCCGTGGTGCATCCCAGTGCACGCTCGGTGCAATGAGGTGTTAGTTTGCACCAGGTTCAGTATCTTCACTTCTGTGGCTCCAGACCCAGCTGAAGGTGGCTGCAACATCTGAACTTCAAGGTCATCTCTTGAGGTAACCCCTGAACGGTCCTGCCATTAGCAGATACTCCTGGTTCAGAAAGGAATTTTACGGAAAGGTTGTAAATGTGATTCTAAATGTCTCCTACGTGTTTCCAACTGAAGTTCACACTTGGTGAGCAAGCTGCAGGTTTTCCAAGTAGAGAGCAGATGGACTGGACCCAGGCAGCTTCTCCACCGTGTATCCCACGCTGCTCACTCTGCCCACGTGACATGGAAGATAAATTGGTAGGCTGGGAGTCTCATGGAGCCTGTCAGTGTGGGGTTGGCTGGCAGGCTGCACACAGGACCGGTTTAAGGACAGTGTAGATACAACAGTGTAGGTACAACATGGAGAACCATGTGAGATTTCCCTGCTTCCCAAAGCACGCTCCTGGCAAAGAGCACAGGCACAGGCAGCGTCTCTTTATGTTCTTGGGATGCCACATGGACCTTTAAGCATTATAAATAACAGTGACTGGATACACTTTCTCAGACTAAGAACTGTGATAAAAAACAAAGTGTTGCTGGAAATGATATTGCAGGATTTGTATGTGGGAGTAGTGATAAAACAAGTATGATCCCACTGTCAGCCGCTTGGAAAGCTGTGATTTCAGAACATCCCAGTTATAGTAGTGCAACAGGAAACAAAGAGCATATGGGGAAACAAAAACGATGATCTACAGTTTGAGAATGCATGAAATAGAAATGAGATGGTTCTGATGAAGCAGGGAGCTCCCTGTGGAAGACATTCATCTTAACTCATTAGCCATTTTGGGAGGAAACAAATCCCTAGCTGGCAGAAAGCTAAGTAATATTTTTATATCCCAACACCTTCTAAAATTTTTAAAAACACAATTAAGTCTTGAAATTGGAATGAGCCAGGTCCGACCACAGTATCCCACTTGGGATCGATGGGATACTGATAGGTTAGTTAATCACAATTATTTTCTGAAATATATTGCAAAGCAATACATTTCTGGTTTTTGTTACAATTTCTCTGCACAAGGAGAGGAAATCTGGACAAAAGCAATCTGGGCTGCTCTGTCTCACTGCCTTTGGCCTTTTTCTCCTACATGAAACGGGTGTCACATGCAGCCATGCTCATGCACAGCATGTAGATTTCCCACATTCCTGGAGGCAGTGAGATGTGCTGGCATGGGGATTACGTGTACCAGGGGTGATACTTCCAGTTTTTCCAGAAGTAACACTATTCAAGCTCTTTTTCATCTAAAACAAGAGAGAACTATGAGGACAGAAAGCCTATTAAAAATGGAAATATCTGTGGAGATTTACTGAGCTTTGGCTAACCAGTCAATAATTATTTAACTCATCTAATCTACCCTGGAGTAATGGAGTAATGTGTTCTACAAATTGTCATGAAATGTCCTAGGATTACAAAATTTAATAAAAATTAATATTGGAAGTCGAGAACCCCACAACTCCTAGTGCAAGTTGTCTGGAATTGCTTATTTTAAAGTGTTTATATTTTGTAGATTATGCTAAATTCCTTGGTTAGTATTTGAATAGAAACTGTTTAAATATAATTGTGGCTCAAACACAGGATTGTTTAAAACACTCAAAACATTTATTTATGGGACATTGCTCTGTTTTTCTGTCGTTACTGGACAAATTTTGGTACTACATTTTAGCTACTGTTTATTTTAATTCTGCTCTGAATGTAACACCCTATTTTATTGCCACTCCAAATTCCCTCTTAACCGCAACAGTTTTGTTTTCAAACCAACATTTAAACCCTTCTGGTCACGACACTGCTGTGGCATTTGAGATGTCAAAATGTTAGTTGCATTGCTGTGCTTTCTCCCTTCCAGTTTTGTTTGTGACCGGCTCCACTGCCCCATGCAAAGCACAGGGATGTAAATGCACCAGGAATTTGCACACAGGGAGTGGGAGCACTTGCTTAAGGAAGAGGCAGGGCTGGGATCAAAGGGTGCAGGATGCCAGGAGAGCTGGAATGAGCAATACAGCCCATCCCACAGAATCACAGAATTCAGGTTGGAAAGGACCACAGTGGGTCATCTGGTCCAACCTCCCTGCTCAAGCAGGGCCATCCCAGAGCACACGGACTGTGTCCCTGTGGTTCTTGAATATCTCCAGTGCAGGAGACTCCACAATCTCTCTGGCAATCCTGTGGTAGTCCTTGTCACACACAAGCCCGAGTTCAGCCACGGAGCTGTGCTTCAACCCTCCTGTATCCAATGCTGGTGCTTTGCCAGAGAAAACCAAAACACACAACCACAGAATCGCTGGGGTTGGAAGGGACCTCTGGAGATCATCCAGTCCAACCCCCATGCCAAGGCAGGGTCACCTGGAGCAGGTGACACAGGAACACGTCCAGGTGAGTCTGGAATGTCTTCGGAGAGGGAGATTCCACAACCTCCCTGGGCAGCCTGTTCCAGTGCTCTGGCACCCTCCATGGAAAGAAGTTCTTCCTCATGTTGAGGTGGAACTTCTTGTGTTTTAGTTTATGGCCATTGCTCCTTGCCCTGTCACTGGACACCACTGAAATGAGTCTGGCACCATCCTCCTGGCACCTGCCTTGGAGATATTTATGCATATTGATGAGATCCTCTCTCAGTGTTCTCTAAACAGGCCCAACTCCTTCAGTGTCTCCTCAAAAGAGAGATGCTCCAGACCCCTCATCACCTCTGTGGCCTCCACTGGACCCTCTCCAGCAGCTCCTTGTCTTCCTTGTATGGAGCAGCTCAGACCTGGACACAGGAGAATGGGTTTCCATGATGGGGGTCTTCCATGATCTGGCAGCACAGCCACGATATATCTGAAGGCCACAAGACTTGCACTGTGTTTTCCCCCTTCTTTCCCCCACACGACGCCCTGTCCCGCTCTGCCCCGGCTCTCCCGGAGGGGCTCCGGGCGGACGCCTCGTCCCCAGCCCAAGATGGCGGCGGCGGGTCAGCCCTGTGGGAGGGGCGGGGGCGGGGAGGTTTCCATAGCGGCGGTGTCACACCGGGGCACTTCCTGGTCGGAGGCCGCCGGTCCCGGGGCAGCGAGCAGGGACGCGCCGCTGGGGAAGCGCGCGGAGGAGTGAGGCCGCCCCGGGAGAGGAGGAAGCAGAGAAAAGGTTAGGGCCGGAGCCGGGACTTTGCTCCGCCATTGTGCGCCCCCGGGGTTGCCGGCTGGGACCCATCCATTGGCGGGGCGCAGGGGGGTGGCCGCGTGCTTGTGTGGAGATGCGCGCGCGGACCCTCCATTGAAACGGGCGTGGTTCCTGCGGGCTGAGGGGAGGCGGGCGTACCATCTCCCCCGGGGGCGGTGGCGCGCACCCCCGGCGGTGGCCGGAAGAGTGGAAGAGGCGGGAGCCGTTCACCGCAGGGTACTGGGGTGTTGCTCCCGGACTGTTCCACTCCCGGCGAGGGGTGATGTGTGTGTCTGTCTTTGGAGGTTCCCTGCGTGATGTCTGTTGGGTGAGGGGCAGCGTGCGAGGGGGCTGTGAGGGGCCGGGACGCGGCTGAAACGGGCAGTTGCTGAGGGAGCCCGGGGGAAGACCCTGTGGAGACTGTCCCTGGGTCCAGTGTAAGGCTGGTATGGAGTTGTGGCTGCAGTGAGGGGCGCTTTCCTCAGGAGAGTGAGGGGCCGCAGCCAGAGTGGAGCTGGGGCGGAGGGGCCTGGGGAGGTGTTTGGGGGGTCGGACACTGGAGGCCCCCTCGAGGAACCCCCTTTCCTGCCCAGGTGGGAGGCGGCAGTGCCGCCCCGGTCGGGAGCAGGGAGGATTTGGATGGCTGAGCCCTTGTTTTAATCTGACTTTCTGGCACCGCCGCTCTCCCTGTACCTGCTCCCTCTTCTGTTCTTTGTAGTACTTCAGGTACGTGGTGGAAAGTGCCAGGCTGGCCGTGCTGGGTTGGGACAGAGGGGTCCAGAGTCCTGTGGGCTTCCCCTGGCTGTGCCGAGCCCGGGGGTCCGTGTCCCTCTCCCAGCCCGGGGTCTCCGCAAAGAGCCAATTCTCCGATGTTTTGTGTTCTTTCTGTGGCGTGGATGGCTGCTTGTAGGAAACCACCGAGGCCATTGAACTACCAGCTGAATGAGAGTCAAGTGGTGACTTAAAAGTCGCTCTCCCCGAACTCCTGTACCAGTTGTTCGCCCTCATATGCTCGAGAATAACTTTCTTTGTGCCATTCGCTGCTTGGAGGAGGCAGCTGCGCTGAGGGCTGGCTGCGAGGGGAGCCGGTTTTCAGCTCTCACTGAATTACAGTGGAGTGAAAAATCCCACATCTGCCCTGTTCACAACAAACGTATCTTGTGGAGGATCAGTTCAATTAGAATAATTCCATTAAATAATTGTTTTCCATGGTTTTTCTGGCTTGCTGCCTGCCCTGCAATGTAGAGCTGCTGTGTGACAGTCGAAACTCCAGCCCTGCCAGGCGTGTGTGTGTATTGAACGAGCGGCCAATCAGCAGCGCCTGAAACTAAAGGCGATTTGCCTCAACGCTCTGGAGTGTAAATATTCCTGCCACGAACAAAGGAGGGTGTGTCGCTGGACTTGCTTCATTTGTACTTCCATGTGCTTCCTCATTTGTGGCCAGTCAATGATTCTGTGTAGGTTCTGAAACAGTAGCAGTCTCACTTTGTTGTGAGTTGTGCCCTTCGCGCTGGCTTGGGGTATTTTTCGGAGCTGGGATGCTCAGAATCTTGGTGCTGTGTTAGGGATTTTTATTGTGTTCTTTTTAACAGCCGTGCTCTGAAGTGACTTAGTTTTACTCTTTTTAAACTTTTGTTGTTACTGATTAGAACTTTGAAGTTAACTCAACTTGGATGCAGTGAGTATTTAGTAGAGCTACCTTTTAACGAGCTGTTCTTTTGCCCTCTGATTATACAGCACAGAAACCAGCAATTTCAGACTTAATGTTCTGCCAGCCAGCTATCTATACATCTCTAAAACATGTGCTTCTGAAATCTCTGTGTTTGTTTTCTGTGAGGGCCCATAACATTTAATTTAAAGAAAAAAGTAAACGACAGTAAAATACTGATTTGTGCAAGGCAGGCTCTCTTTAGGCTATTTTGTCTGTGTCTTTAAACAGTGGAGGAGCACAGGAGCTGCTCCTGTGATTTCTGATTCTTGGGAACTGGGGATATAAATTCTTAATGTTAACTCCTTAGCATCTGAGTTAAACAGATACTACAATAACATACACACTGGCTAGACCTGAATCTTTAATTGCCAATTTAAAGGGAAATCTTTTCTCTGGATCGAGTCATAGTGCATAGAATATGCTGTAATTTGCTTGCCATCTGGCTCATGCTAATTGTCCTGAAACAGAGTATTGGGTAAAAAAGGAGACCTGGCACTGGGTGTGGAAACAGGTCATTGAATGTCTTATTAGTGTGGGTGAATTTGAAGTCGCAAAGAGCTTCCCTCAGTTCTGGTGTTCCTTTCAAATCTCGGTTAAAATGCCGATAGTTTCACAGCTACTTCAGGTGAATCCCCCCGAGGGCTGGTAGATGTGTGTCAGTAGAGGAAACACAAGGCTTTGCTCTTCAGGAAAGGACAAGGATCAAAGTTATGTGTGGGTGGTTTTTTATTTTTTTTCTTTTATAGCCTTGTTGATTGCAAGGGAAAGCACAGAGGGTGTCAGGCACTACTTTGAATTAAAAGTTTTCCCAAGATTTGTCTTTCAGCAAGACACTCAACAAGTCATGGTCTGTCTTTCTCTGCTCTGTAGTGGTTGGTTGTGTTTCTGTGCAGGAGAAAACCCTCCATGCACTGGAATAAACCAGGTTGTTGGCTGAGAGAGCAAAGCGAAAACAGTTTAGTTTCTCCCACACTCCTTAGGAAAAGTGTTGATTTTGCAATGCAATATAAAGCAGGGACATTCTGATATTGGCAGTGTTTTTTCCTGACTTTCCAGTGCTGCTTGCTATTGCTATACTCAAAATTATAGATAAAAGATGAAAATTTCCTTTTTTTTTTTTTTTTTTTAGTGACTTAAGCACTTTCCAGTAGTCCAAGAAAATACCTGTCAGCGAAATGATCAAGTTGTTCATGAGGGAAATGGGTTTTTTTTTTGAAATAACACTACCTGAATTAACCAGAAGTCTGCACTGGCTGGTAAACAGGTACCGGCAATAGCTAAACAAAATATTTAGACACTGAAGGCACTGTGGGAGTAGCACTTTGTAGCTGGAAGCCGGAGTTCAGGTTGCTGTGGAGCACTGGAACACTCACTTTTCATGGCCATGACACGTTTATAGGCAGCACATCACTGCTACATTCTCATCTCATTTCCTCGGTGTTACGTGACTAGGTTTTTATAAGAGATGTGCTGCATAATTATGCTATTATTAGCCTTAAGTGGTTTTCAGAGCTGCTGTTTTGTTTTTTCCTAATGAACAGCCTTTTCCTGTGCACACACACAGTAAAGTGTCGTGTAACACGGTGTCTCAGAGCAGAATATTGTTAGTTCATATTTGCAAAACTGAGGTGAGACTGTACCTTTGGAAAGTTGAGTAGGAGAGGCTGGTTTTTCATCTGGTTCTGCCTAAGACTCAAGCAGAATTTGGGCCCAAAGACAGTGTGGGGCTCTGCTCAAAAGTGCTTTGGACCTGAGTTGAGGGCTGTCTGCTTGATGTATTTGATGTTCTTAACATAAAAGCTGTTGTTAGTGCAGTAAATAATTAAACATCATGGAAGTTTTATTTGATAATTTTGACACCAGTAATCAAGAGGAAGCTGACAAGGCTGCAGTTCTAACATTATGTTTTAACAGACACTTCATTTTTTATTGGGCTGTGTGCTTAAATATTGAATTTAGCAGCCATTCACACAGCACTGACAGGGCTTGCAGTTCAGACTGTTCTTCAGTGATTGCAACTCCTCATGGCTTTGTGTTCCTCTCTGCCTGTTTAGAATGTTTGCATATGGATTTCTCCAGCCATTTTCTTCCCCTGTTGAACCTCTTCCCTCTGTTACTTTTTCAATGCAAAAGGAATTGGTTGTAATTTTAAGTTTGCATCATTACCAAAGGCTACCTTTTGGCAGTTGGATTTTTTTTTTTGATGGTGTGTGGGTGGTTTTGTTTTTTAATTTTATTTTTATGTTTTTTAGAAAACTGGTTTTAGCAACTGATAGAGGAACCTTCTTGTGATGTGAATTCAGTCCTGGGGTAGTTCCTCTACTACTTTGCCACCTGCTGTAAATCTAAATATTATGTGAAGACATAATTTAGGAAAATTAGATCACATATTTTGTCCTTTTGCATTTTATGTTGCTTTTTGTAAAGCATGAAGGGATCAGGAGAGTTGAGACTTGCAATCTGAGTCAGCACTAGATGTCTGGCTGAATTAGCACAGGTGGTCAGGTTCAGCAAGTTCTAAAAAGAGGAAATAAATCACATAATATTCCCTAATTTACCAATACTCTTTATTTGTGCAGGTATTAGAGAAGAATTCTTTATAGCTTAGTAGATGTGGGTTTTTTTTTTCATTTCAGCTGTGAGGTGAAGTTACTTTTGTTTAGCTGTTCTATCAGACTTGTATAAACTTGCTTTTAGCAGCAGGATGGAGATTATATAATAACTTTTTCAAGATGTACTTGCTGTGCTGTGGTTGTTGGAGATGAAGCCTCTGTGTTTGGCTTTGGGGAGGGCCGGGCCTGTTGTCAGTGGATCCACATCTGCCCTGTCTGGGTACCTGCTTTTCCTTTTCATTAGGAATTCACTGATCTGCTGGTTTGCAGTTGCTAGAAATGGTAACTTTTCCAGGTTTTGTTTCTGAGGAGGAAGTGTTTGGTGCTAATGCCAACCTGTGCTTATTTAGTAAATTTAATTGCAGTTCTTGTGTTTTGAAGAGTGTTTTTATAGTCATCGTGCTGGCTGAGGTTGCTGAAGGAAAGCACTGCTTTGGAATTTTCAGTTATTGTATCCATATTGTGGTCTTGCACTTTTAACTTCTTAACTGCTCCCAAAAGATAACAAACAATATATTTTATAGCACCTTTTTTAGCACATGCTCACAAGTTTATAATGTGATTGTTGGAAGGTACACGTTTTCAGTTGATAAACTGCAAAATATATCCATAAGGAGTTAAGCTCTTCAGTCACAACAAACACATCTTTGTGTTCCTTTTTGTTTGTTTTTTTTTTTTTAAGAAGGAGGATGAAAAGATAGTAGGAAAGACAGTGCATATGTAAACATATATCCTAGTGATTTAAAGTTGAAAAAATGACTTGTCTTTGTGTTTTCTTCCCACCATCAGGACATGTATACCTCTGAGAAACCTTCTCCAACAAGATACCTTGCTTCAAGACCTCTCTTGGATTATATACAAAGAAGTTTCCAGTCATGAGTGAGTAGATTTTTTTTTTTCTTTCAGAAAAAAAAGAAACCCTTATTTTGTAGTTTAGAAGAACTGTAACTTCTGTAGTAGGTTTTGGGAAGTGGTTATTCCTCAAAAATATTCATATTGAGTTTTGTCTCTTCAGTCCTTCAGACTAACCAAATAAAACTGAGACTTGGCAGATGCAATTCTTAATATGCAAATTTTTGATCAGTATGTGCTCTGTGAGACTCCTGTGTTGGTAGCCTGGTCTCATTTTCAAGAAGTTTGGTTCTGTAACAAGCTGATGTTTGTTTTTTTCAGTATAAATAAAACATGTAACTGAGGGGGAAATGTCTTGGGTTTGCTGAGAACTCCAAAATTTGTGACTGCCTAGTGAATTAAAATAACTGGTAAAAATCCAACATAAAATGAAAGGACTTCATTTTGTAGAAAAAAAATAAATATGTTTCTCAAATTCCAGTACAGAGGTCTGATCCCAAAGGAATTTTGGCATGTATTGGAAAGATCTGAGCCATAGAAAACTGTGACCTAATATATCTGTTTTGGTGAAAAAAAAACCCAAAACAGATGGAAGACACTATAAGTTTTGTTTTAGGTTGTATCTGATGGGTAAGGTGATCTCTTTTTAGTGAACTGTTCTGAGTGTTTAAAAGTCCCTTGTAAGTTTTGTGGATGTGAGACTTGATGTAATTGTTGGCAGCCACGTTCCCTGGCCTTACCTTGTGTAGAAATGAGGATCAAACTTCCTATGCCCAGGAACTGTGTTTAGAATGGAGCTCAGTTCCAAACCAACTGTACTGAATGTGCTGAAGAATGAGCATCTCCTTCACAGGATAATTATAGCCTGTGTTAGCAAAATAAGACCATTCCAGTTTCTGGGAGGAAGTGAGTAAAGAAAATGGTTGGTTAAATTTCTTGTCGAACTAAATGAAAAATGATTGTTGGTGACATCTGGAAGGAAAAAAAAAGGAATGGTGAAGGAAATGCTCACTAAATGCAGCAGAGGAAAAATTATACCAAACAAAGGACTGAAAGAACTGCTGAACTCTAGAGTTCTTGCTGGTGTAGGTAGAACTATTTTAGTATTTATATATAGATTTATCTCTTTTATGTTGCTGTTCACACTTGTTTGCTTTGTGACGTGTAAAGCATTTGCTGTGTTGTGTAGGTGACAATTTTCCAGGCAGTTATTCAAGTACCAGAATGTCCTGATTTGTCCAACACTGCTCTATTAATCCTCATTTGTTGTACAGAGCTTCTCATGTGCTGTCACTGCCCTGTGTGCAGCCCCAAACATTACCAACAACTGAATCACAGCTGCTGTGTGGTGTGACTGGCCAAGGTGCTGCTGGGATGGGGTTGGTGTGGGGACAGCACAAACTGCTGTGGCTTGAGCAAAACACCATTGGCTTGGTCACTTTTTGGGCTGATTCCAGCCTGGAGGGTTCAGCTGTTTGTTGGGAAGAATGAAGACCCTCATTCTCATGCAAGACAGCACTTTGGCAGCACTTTTTGTGGTGGTCACTAATAATGCTCTGCAGTGCAGGACACCACGTTGCTGTGGGGGACTGGATGCTTCAGTCCCTGCTAAGTGATGGCCTTCAAGGGCACGATGGAAAGTGCCACTTGTTTGAAAATATGGTTTAAAGAAGATGAAATGTTTTATGTTCAACTCATGTTGGATTTCTTAGTTTATGGTTTACTTGAGAGTAACTTGAACTATAAGCACGGCCCTTATTTTTAGTCTCCTCTCTCCTAAATATCTCATCACTAAGATATGTATCATCCTATGAAGATGTTTTTATTTGCATACCTCTGTACCTGTGAGCTTATTCACAAAATCTGTGGGCACCTGTAATAGCTGGATGTGTTAAAAATGATGGGAGTCTCCAGTATTCCTAACATGTGCATCACCTAGTGTGATTCAAACCAAACATCTACCTAAAATTAGGGAATGTCAGCCTTAAGAAGGTTAGTAAAACTTCAGAATGCAGGCTACATTATCAAATCCTACTTGTTATTTGCTTGAGACACACTTGATGCAATATATACTTACATTGCTCTTTGTGAAGGGCTGTTCTACACTCTTAGTCTTAAAATGATTAAATCCCTTTTCTAATATCTGCCCTAAATTTATTCACAGGTAGTTCATATCTATTTTTTTTTGTTTGCCAACTTTATTAATCAGCTAAAGAAATTTTTACCTTATCATATTTGTTGTTTTAGCAGTTTGTTACATAAAGCTTATATTTCATTGAAATAATTTGTAGAATTAAATCTATATTATCTTGCTATTTAAGAAGCACACAGATGCTTATTTTTAAGCAAGTGATCAGGTAATTTTTTTTTCAAAGTGAACAAACTTACTATTGTCATATAACTTCTAATAGTTACCAGGTGTGTAGGTCAATGCTTTGGATGCTGTTGTACTGGATCTTCCCTATTATCAGGGAAGAGCATTGACAGAATTGCAAAATTCACCATTCATGGTAGGTTTTTTTTTGCTGGGCAATACAAATAATCAGATGGAACTGAGGCAGCCCCTGTTCAGGCTTTTATTTCTGTGGAATGCCTTTATAAATGTCTGTTTTCATAAATAAGGGTAAGACAGATCCGTGTTTGAAATGATACTTTTCCACTCTGTGCCCCAGAGCACAGTGAGGTCATGTGCTTGAGGGATGGGGACAAGTCTAAAGTGTAGCTAAGTGAGATTGATTTTGATTTGTTTTGTATTTAAAGATAACTTGTCAAGGAGATCCTGGCTGGGTAGAACCTGCCTAGAATGTCCCACCTCAGAGAGAGTTGGTTTTCTCCAGATATTGACATTTAGCAGCTAAAAAATGTGTACTGTCATGATAAATTCTTACTGTGCTCTTTATGTTTGGCAGTTTTCCTGTGCTTTTCTCCTTTGAAGAAAGGTCAATTCAGTGAACTTTTTTGAGCTGCTGCAGTGAACTGTTTGCAAACAATTGACCCACCTGTTAGTACACTCTATTGCAGCAAGCTGGTAACATCTTTGATTTTCTTTTACCCCCTTGAATGTATAGTGCCAACTTATAATACAGAATATTTCTTTCCTGACTTTGTCTCTCTGCTTCTGGTTTTGTTTCCCACACCCTAAAAACTTCACACTGTTCACAGTTGTGAAGTTCACCTGCTGTTCTTTGTGCCTCAGTATCATCTCTTCAGGTTTTCTTTGTGAGTGACTGAGGGTAGGAGCACATTTTGTGTGTTTGAAGAGATGCTGTGCAGTGAAATCTTACATTTTGGAAATGGTCAGTGTGGCCTGGTAATCACAGGGGGAACTTTTTGCTTCAGCAGTTCAAATCAAGACCACAATGGTGTGATTAAAGGCTGCCTCTGCTTGATGGTTGGTTATTTTTCTTGACCTCTCATTACAGCTGGCGTTCTAGTTTGTGTTCACAGAGGAACCTGAAGCTTTGGGGATTTCTAAAAAAAAAAAAAAAAAAAGAAAAAAAGAAAAAAAAATTTCCCTGTCATTTTGTGTTCTTGTATTGTGTGTAAATAAATAGTTTTGGCTGTCAGTTTTCCTGTTCATGAGCAATAAACTTGGGAATCAAAACAAATATTAAGATCAGCCATAATAGATAAAGATGCAATAGATAAAGGCCAGGTTGGATGGGGCTTGGAGCAGCCTGGCCTGGTGGAAGGTGCCCCTGCCCTGCCCATGGCAGGGGGTTGGAACGAGATGATCTTTAAGGTTCCTTCCTACCCAGACCAGTGCATGCATTATTATTCCTATATTTGCAACTGAGAAAAGTGTGTTCTGGGCTTCTCTAAAGCTTTCTGTGCTAAGGGAGGTCTGTTTGGTTAAGTCTGGCTCCATTTCCCCCCCTCGCCCCTAATCTGCCCTCCTGGGTAAACCAGAATGAATTTGCAGTGAATTAAGGACCAAGTCAAACTGTTAATAAAATAAATACTGGGAATTAGACTTTTTTTTTTTGTGGTTTACCCGAAGTGTAGGTGGCTGTGCATTTTGTGTATTGTGGGTAAGGTGCTGAAAATAATTTTAAAGCTGATTGATTTGGTTTAAGAGGCTTTATATCATCAGTTCTTTGCTGTGAGCTGAGATTGAAAGAAAGGAAAAAGTCTAAGTTCTGATTCACACAGAAAACTGCATAATGGGGGAGGAAAGCTTGGAAGTAAACTAAAATGCTTTTACAATGAAGTATAATAATGAATAGCTAAAGGATGTCAGATTATTATGTTACATTTGAAGTTTTTATTTTTGGACCATGAACCCTGAAAGCCCATTCATAAAATGCAAGTTTGAAGCTACAGTTTGTGAAGTGTTTTCTCAGTTGTTCTGATTTCACAGCACAATTATCTTCTAATCTATATAAATACTGAGACTTAAGAAATAAGGAAGAAATAGGAAAGAAGTTATGAGGTCTCCTGGGTTATCTTTACTGAAATTTGAAATAGTAGTTCCTTAGGAAAAATTGAAGCTCTGAATGATAAAGATTTGTAGGACACAGGGGATAAAGAGCCATAATGCAGATTGGAAAAAGGTTGCTTTGAAAACTTGGGATGTGTTTAAAGAAATTTTGAAGAGTCAAATACTAGTAACCCCCTGGAACTCAGCTGTGTGAAATAGGGGGAAGCCCACAAGATTCTTAAATAGTAAACTACTGTGTATTAGTGACCCCCTAAAAATTGTTTCCTTGATAACATCAGTATTTATTTAGTGGTTCCACTGTTTTTTTCTTGAAGCTGTCAGAGGGATTTCCCACTGTATGTGACTGTAGTGGCACGGGAGCACTTGGACCAGGAATAGTAGTGTAGTAACTTTTTTTGTAGTGGGAGGTTGGAGCATGAAAAATAAATGTGTTCTGAGTTCTTGGGCTCCTGGACCTCATGGTAGGAGAACTGGCAGGGCTGGGGATCAGTGATCTGTGGGTGAGGCTGTGGTAGATGCTGCTTTCCCCTTGCTTGGAGTGGGCATGGAGCTGTAGCTTAAGTTGTTCAGGAATGTGGTAATCTTGGCCTTCCTCTGTCCTAAGCAAGGAGAGGCATCTCCAGAGGGCTAATCAGATCTTACATGACCCAGTTTCTCACCAGTGCTGTAATTAAACTGCTCCTGTAAATACAGAGGGTGCCTGACTGGCAATAAAATATAAACCCAAGTGCTTTGCACAGAACTGATGCATCACAGTGAGGACATGAAGGCATGTTAGTAGAAACTTACCTGCTGTTTTAATATTCCCATTTTATTATGTTGGATTTCCTGACATAATGATGCACTTTCTCAGACCTTGTGGTTTTGTTTTTTTTGCTGAAAGTACAGCACTTTAAATGTATCAGAACCCAGATGAAAGCTTTTTGAAATTTGTTAAATCTGTTTTTAAACAGATTTTAGATTAATTTTTTTTTTTCATAATCCTTCCTTTATTTTTGGTCACTTTTTAGGATATTTAGGACTGATAAGTTGTGACTTCCCTTGCGCTTAGAATTTATTTTTAGATCAAAGAGGCAGATAAACACATTTTGAATTTTGTTCTGTCACCTTTTTACCTGAAAAAAATAAGTCCTCAATCTCCAAAGACTGAAGTGAAGCCACTTCTTTGCAGGAGGTTGCAGCTACCAAAAATGTATTTCTCACATCCAGAAACTGTGCTTGCATGTGGTAGGTACGAGTTCAGTGGTGTCACTTTTTATTAGGCTTTGCTAACAAGCAGGTATTGTGGAATATTTAATGTTTCATTTAAATTAATGTATAGTAAAGCTAAATTTTTGAAACCCTTTGCATGTGTTTCACATACATTTATTGAAGATTTTAAAAAAAAGGTGTTACATTTATTTTTTAATTTATTTTTCCATAAAGGGAACTTCAGATCTTCTTTTAGTTGGGCTTTTTCCCCGTGGGTTTAAATTGATGGTCAGGTTGATGGGGCTTCTCTAAATAAGTCAGAGCAACATGACACCTACTTTTAAAGCAATGTAATTTCTGTTTGTAAACCAAGATGTTGGCGCTGGCAGGAAACTATTGTTAATTTTGAGCTGACAGGAGAGCTGTGGCAGGAAAATTGCCATCATTAATGTTATTGGAGGACCAGTCTTTTGTATACACCCTTACTACTCCCTGAATGTGTCCTTTCTAGACACTTGCACTTCACATTTATTCTGTCATATTTGCAATGAAAATTAAGGTTGGATTATTTCCAAATTATTTACTTTATGACACTGTGTGTGTCCAAAACAGCAAGGATAATAGAAATATGGTTACGAGACTAATTTATATATATTTGATCATTCATTACATATTTCATTTGTTATAAACGTTTTATGTAATTTTCTCTTTATATTATAAATTATATACTGACATAAAATACATGACAGTTCTTTTATTTATGAGTTTATATGGAGAGCCATCTTTTAAAATTTCTCTACCTCTCAGTGTTTTGATGGATGGCCAGTAAGGAGGGATGAATTATTGTGAGTAATTGGTGTACTCAGGAGTACATGCCTGTGGCATGATAATATTCTCCCATTACAGGCTTTTTTAGTTAAATCTTAGTCTTTGGGCCTCTCTCTGTGCTCCTTTATATAAAACCTTGCACAATGATGCCTTTATGGTGGGTCTCTGGTGCTCCTGCAGCAGCAGAACAGTGTAACCTTGTTCTCTGGAGTGAGGATCAAGTGTCCAGCACTATGTAAGCAATTCATATTTCTGGGATCCTATTCACCCTGGGATAAGTTGAGGGTGGCACTCAAGTACATTCCAAAGGAGGAAGGATGCAGAAATTCCCAACCAAAGCAGAGATGAAAAGCAGCAGTTATACATGGAGATGTTTGGGTGGGCACCCCCTTCTCTGCGCAGGGCGCTGTGCAGACACAGGACGGTGTTTTGGGGACTGCAGGGAGGGCTTTCCAGAGGCTGCAGTTCTGAGCTTCCTGGTGGTGGATAATAAATAGTTTTATTTACTGTGGAATCAGAGAATTCACAAGGGAAATGATTGGGATGAAGGATTAGAAATGGACTGCAGAAGAACTTTCCCAACAGCAGTGTTAAGTGAGATGTTCAGAGGACTTTCCTTACCTCGTGTGAGTCATGTGGATTCTCCCTTTCCATATGAATAATTGGATAAGATGCTCCACTGTGTAGGAAAAGTGAAGCTATTGCTGCTCACTGGTGTAAGTTCATCACAGATAAGAAAAATAACTGAGCTGCAGCCTCATTTTATGTTATTCATGTTCACATTCAAGAAACAAAACACCTGATTTACAAGATTTGTGGTTATTTTAAGCTAAATTGATTGTGTTTCAAGGAAAACTACTCTGACATTCTTTATCCACCTTCTGATAGGAAACAACTTCTTTGATTTGTAGCACAGACAGAAAATATTTGGGCTTTTTGCCAGAAGTGGGGTTATGCAAGTAATGTCAACCAGATTACTGGCTCCATACTTGTTTAAATTTAAGATCTTTTCTTGACTTAAACTATCCAACCTGTTGTCCTTGAAGTGTTTAAAGGATGGTTGCAGATGTTTGTGTTAACGAAGTAGCTGCACTCAGATGATATCCTATCAATCATCTGATTATAAGGTTTGTTTAATCTCTCATTGCAAAAGACCCCCCCCTATAATTAAGGTCTTTTAATTCCCAAAATTGTGTGGGAGACTGGCACTGGAATTTTTTCAAGGCTGTTGGTAAACCTGGACCTGTCCTGCTTGAAATTTCTGAAGCAAGCAGAAAGCTGTGTAGGACTCCCAGGCTGATTTGGGAACCTGGTGTGTTGTGTTTCTTTTTTTATTTTTTTTCTCCATCTTCCTTTTTCCCTGTTTTATTCTGTGGAATGTAATGGTCTCCGGGGTGGAAAGCTCACCAACACACTGTGGAATCTCCAGTGCTTTTGGGCAGTGCAGTCATTAATCTAACAGATCTCCAACGTAAAAGGGCACTTTGTTTGAAAAAAGCACTTTGGTTTGCCATAGGAGAGGACTCCTGAATGCAGGCTTTCTGTTTTACCCTTGAAAAGCTCTTTGAAAACCTGCCTAATTCTGTGGTAGATGCTGAAAGGCTCACTCAGAGCTCCTTTGAGCAGGAGACAGAATTGCCAGAAGTTTTAGAGGCACAGGGAAATAAGTCTCTCACCAGAATATTCTGTTGCATTCAATAAAAAGCTTTTCCCTTCTCTTTTTTTTCTTTTTTTTTTTTTTGGTAGTACTTCGTACAGCATTATATGAGAAGTTTTATTTTGTGAGGCTGCTGTACCTGAGTTGTCCAAAACACTATGATGGCATAACCCAAACTCCAAACTGCCTGCCCTCCCCTCAAGTTGCTGTTGGAGGTGACACTTGTTGCTGCAGCTCTTGGTTCTTGGAGTGGTGCTGAGCTGCAGCCCTGCTTGTGTCCAGGCTGCTCCACAGCCCCTGCTTGTCTTGGGAGCCTCAGAACAGTTACAGTTCCGATTATTTTATATCTGACTGCACAAACTAGACAAGCTTTTAGCTTCCTCTCCCCCTGGTTACAGCATATTCCTGCAAGATGATTGAAGGATGTCAGGGTTGGTCTTGGAGAGCAGGAGAGACAAAATTAGGTCTATAGTTGGCTGTGAAAAAGTGAGGTACAAACTGCCAAGTGTCAATTTTGGTTTTTATTTCCTCCCCACTTCCTCCCCCCTCCCCCCACACTCTTTTGCTATGCCAGAAGCAGTGACAAAAATATTTGTAGATTTTACTTTAAGTATGTGGTAGGAAAGTTTTCTTTTTAGAGCAAAGGCTAATGAGTCACTTATAGTGATATTTCAATATTTATTTATTTCCCGTGCATTAAAACAAACTAAAAGAAATAATACTTATGTGAAACTCACTGTAAGGTTCTTGAGTGGTTTTTTTTCTCTCTTTTTCTAATGCATCAGTCACTAAGTGGAACATTAATTTTGGAGAAGTAGCTCCATTTGTGTTTTTGTTTAATGGTGTGTAATCAGGGGACCTACAGGATGATGTAGCAAGGCCCAGTTATCTGTGTTGTCCAGTGACACTGAACTGATCAAGGGTAAATCCCCTGCAGAGGGGTGATGGTGGCACTGCTTCTTCTGTCCCTGTAGCATTGGTGTAGCACCAGTGGGAGTTCAAATAGTGGGTTGCAGTCCCTGACTGTGATATTTTGTGGAGTGATGCCATTCAGTGCCACCCTGGACATGGGCAACTGCTGGCTGAAACTTGGCATGATTTTAAACTCCCTACTGCTACAGAGAGAGCAGGGAGAACTCCAGTCTCCCCTCTGCCAAAAGTGGGATTGTGTCATTAGGAGTCTGTGGTTGCTCTGTCTTTGCTCAGGTAACAGGTAGGTGAGATGTCCTCCACTGGGACAGGGGGATTGTCTTCAAGTGAAGCTCACTAAAGAAGTCTAAGATGCCTGGGTATTCCCACCATTTATTCATTGATGAGGGAATACAAGAACTCTTTTCAGTAGTGGAGGCCTGTATATGTTTTATGGGAAACAGGATTGGATATGAAGTGGGAGGGACGTGCTTGTTACTAAATAATTTCTGTTACTAAATCATTTTTAAGAGCAGAGGCAAAACAGATACCATAAGGTAGCCACAGCCAGCCACTAAAGCAGGAAATGTCTCAAATATAACTCTGGCATTGACCTTAAGTAGTCACAGTTGACATGATGGTCATATCCAAGTGCTAAGCTTGGATTTTTAAAATGCATTAGTTAAAATCTGCTTTAACAGACTGCATTTGCTGAGTGAACGTCCAAGGAGAGCAGGAGGCAGAAGTCTCCCATTAGAACACAGCTGCAGTGAGCAAACAGGCCCAGGAACACTTCCTTTTCCAGGGGGTGGATCTCTGCTGATCGGGGTGACCTGCACCTTCATTTCCTTCAGCTGCTTTTGAAATTCTTCCCTCCCACGTGTCTCTTTGTAACAGCTTCTCATCACTAAGGTGGGCTGGGTTTGTGGGAATAGATGCCACTTTAGTGTTATACAAAGTACTCAAAAACTTGTTTTAAAAGTTTCCCTTTTTCCTGCAGCACCCAGAGCCACACCATGTCCTGTTTGCTGCACAAACCACGCCTGCAAATACAGGGGCTTAATAAAAGTGGTGTGTTTTGCAGTGGACTAATGAGGTTTGATGTTCTTCCTGGTGGCTGTGTACATCTGCATTTTATTACTTGGATTAAATATCAGCATAGAAATGTTACATGCAGTGAAGGATTTAATCATGCTAACAAACAGCAAGGCAGAGAATTTTCTAGCTTTTCTTTGCCTCAGGGAGGTACAAGATTATTAGTGTCATTCATATCCTCTTCAAAAAGAAGCCAAGTAAGAGTTTAAATTACAGGCAAAGTTTTTATTTTTCTTCCTTCTTTGAATTGAACACACATTCACTTTTATCAGTCTTTCCTTGATTAAACTAATGAATTTACTTTTACTTCAGAATTAACACATGTAAGATAGTAATAGTTTTGATTTTTGTTTAATATTGCAAATAGAAAGAAAAAGTATTTTAATGACTAGTGTGGCTTCTGTGTGCTTGGGTTTGACAGAATATTTAATAATATCCTTTAACTTGAAGATAAATCTGTTGATTAGCACTACAGGCATGACCCAAATCCAGGAGATGTAAAATTGCTGCATGTTCTATTTGAAATGCTGCCCATGCAGGAAATGCTGCATATTGCTTGGAGAAAGTCTTTTGCTGTAATTATAAATGTATAAATGTTTAATTTCTTTTTGGGACTTGTAGTATAAAACTTTTTTTCTCAGAATAATTTTCATTTGAAACTAAATCTGTATTAAGATTTGGACTGTCATATGAGGAAGACTGAGAAATTCTCTGGGGTTTGTGCACTCACTGAGATGAGATCTTGTACTGACATCCTCTTTCTTCCTTCCATTTAAAAAAACCCCAACAAACCTAATTTTATCAAATGTTTAAAATGGGCTTCCTAGATACAATTTTTTTTTTTGAAAATGCCATTTGCTTTGTTGGTGCTTTTTTACCAGCTCCTGTGCCTTCCCAAGTGGCCTTTTGGCCTTTGAAGGGAGGGGTGTGAGGGAGAGGAGAAAGCAATGGAATTAGTTTGAAGATCCCTAATAAGAACCTGCGGTTCTGCAGCTGCTCTTTGTCGTAACCTCTTTGTAACTTGCTTAACACAGTCCCAAGCACACAGACCCAAAAGGCATGAAGTGCCTCAGTTGTATCTAAGGAGCTCTGTAGCCTGAGCTGTTCTTTTGGATGAATCCCTACAGGTTAAATCTCTAAGAGCTTTTGGAACCCTTTGAACTGTTGCTAAGTTGTGTATTCTAGACACGCTTGTATGTCTAAATCTGAGGGTACAGTTTTACAGAAAATACATGAGCAAAGACAGAGCAGTGCCCTTGTTTTGCTCATGGAGGTGATAGGTATAAAACCCACACTTACTGAGAAGAAGAAAAATAAATGATACATCTATACATGCTTGCTTTTTTTATTTTTAGAAGAGTGCATCAAGACGTATTTGAACAACCTTCTGATGCTGCTCTCCATTAGTGTCTGTTTGTTATCAGGAGGGTGGTAAAAGTGATCTACAGGGTCAGTTCCCTTGGCTTCCTTGTGGCTCTCAGGGAAACTCCCTGTCTGCCTTGTTATAATCTAGATCCACTTGCAGAAGCTGCTGTAGCAAGACTTGAGGGGATAAAACCTGCTGGGAATTGAGTAAGAAGGGCAACAGCAAGAGTGTTGTGCAATGTGTAGTTTTCTTTCACTGTGGTCTGCTGAATGTGGCTGTGTGTTTTTCTGTCTTCCCTTTCCCCCAATTTTAGCATTTGTTTTTTTATTTTGGGTTCATAAATTTTTGCCCAGAACGGGCAGAATTAATTTTGTTGACCATTTATTGAAGTTCTCCATCTGAATTTAATGAACAGCTTTCTCCTATGTGTAAAGTATAAAGAAAAACAGACTTAAAAAAAATAGCTTTCTCTTCTCCAGCCTCTAGATCACACTACTTTCTGCTCCCAGGAAGATGGCTTTTAAATGATGCTCAAATATCTCCATCAGATTCTTTTAGAAGCTGCAGCCAAACTTTCATGCTTTGAAATTGGTAGCAAACGTGCTAGAAATGAAGGAAAAAATATTCCTAAGTGGAAGCACATTCTATTGGATTAAGTAGTTACAGGCTCTGTAGGACCATTGGGAAGACTGTGAGGATATTCATTTATTTTTTTGGATACCTTGCAAAATGCAGAGCCAAATGCAGTCATTTGTGAAAAATGAATGCCTTGAATAGTAAAGGGAGTTGTATGAGTAGTGCAAACATTTTTACAGGAGAGGCTACCAGAATTTCACCTATGAATTCTTGACACCATTGGGGTAATTTTTTCATGGTTCAAAGAATGATCTGTAGAAAATAATGAAGATAAGAATTTAAAGTTTCAGAGATTTATGGGGGGGTTAGTTATTGATCAGGACCTATACAGTTCTTCTCTTCCAGCTGCAATAGATTGTTTAAAACTTAATGAAAACTCTAGGCTTCAGTTCACAAATTGGAAAATTAATTTAAATGTTAGTGAGAAAGAATAGATAACCTAATTTATATCTGCTTTAGTAATAATTTGTATCCTGATATAGTGCCTGTCTTAAAACTCAGTGCCTAATTCTTTTGAGATAACAATTTGAAGACCAGTTCTGACAGGAAAAGTCAGAGAGGAGTATTATAAACCAAAATATTTCCGTGGATAGTTAAGGTATTGCCAGAACTTAGCTGCCAGGTAGACTTTATCTGAATTTATTATTTTTTGCAAGAAATAAGCAGTTTTTACTGTGAAGACACTATGCAAATGTTCTTTATAATATGCTCTTCCTTCTATTTGATACTTAAATAATCTTCTCCCAGCTAATGTGCCTTACTTGTGTTTCCTTAATCCCTTAATCTATTCTTGAAAACTTTTATCCTGCATATGAAATAGTTGTTCCTGATGAGAAAAATCTTCTTCGTTTCCTGAGCCTCTTTGCTCAGATGGGAGGGAGGGTGAAGCAGTTGTGCCACGTGTGGTTCCTGAAACTGCTACTCTCAGAGCAAACATTCCAGTGGGTCGTTAGGAGCAGCTTCCCTGGCTCTTGGTGGCACTGGAGGTTTTATAGCCCCTGTTAAGGACGATCCTGCTGACTCTGACTTGCCAAAACACCAGCTGGGCTTTACTGCATGGAAAGGAGTGGCCAAAGAGCAAACAGACCCTGCTCTTGTAAATCCCCTTCTCCTGCCTCTAACCTCAGACTTTGCTCTCTTGCAGAATTAGAGGGAGCAGAATGAGTGTTTTGTGTATTTATCTGCTTTCTAGAGAATGTAAGGCTCGATCCCCCTTCCATTGGAACAGGTGAAGCAGGACTGGATCTCAGTCAGTGCCGTTCTGGGCTCTCCATTCCTGGGAGTGTCAGGCCTGTGAGCTTGGTATCCTACCCATGTCTGGAGTCCAGCAAGTGGGGAAAAGGGCACAGTTCTGGCTCTGGGGAGCTCAAGGGAGGATGATGAAGCCAAACCTGCCCAGGTTTCTGCAGAGATGTGAGGAGGAATCTGTGTGCAGAATATCTGAATTCCAGACAGCTCCTGTTGATGTGAGGTGGAAAAAGAACAGTGACAGTTACTTTGCATCTCAGCTCAGGTGTGTGCAGGGCTGTTGTTCCTATGAATGGAAGCCCTCAAGCCATTGTAGTGGGTTGGGGTTTTTTCTATTAGTAGCTTGTACATCTTTCTTTCTGTAAATGAGGGCACACAAGCAGGAGCATTTTGGGAAGCTGCAGTGCTGCCTGGGAATACCCTGAGGGTTCTTGATGGCTTTTTAATAGCCTAGACAGAATGCCATGAATATATAAACATTACAGATTAGAACAAGAGAGGGAAAGAGAAAATATTAAGTCTTCCTCAAATTTTGATCTCCCCCACCCCCAAGTGTCATTTGACAGATACTCACTGAGCCATACTTCTGCAGCATCTTTTGTGCTGTAAATATCTTATCTCCTGGCAATATGTTTCACAAAAAAGAACTGCTTCCAAAGATCAATTAATTATAATTATGTTAATGGAAGTATTTTTATTCTGAATTGTGATAGCTGGCTAATCAGGATGCAGGTCATATTTTTTTATTATGGTTAGGAGAGATCATGGTGATCCATAAAATCTCATCCTGGTTAACTGCCCCTGCTCATAGCAATGTATTTCCTTGTGTTGATAACGTGCATGATTTCTGTATTCCCTGCAATTTTGAAGTTAAGGAAGAAAAGCAAAAATCCAAGACCATCCTCAAGCACATGTTGCTGAGCAAGCTCGGTGGCAGCAATCTGTTCTATGCACTGCATATGTCAGGCTGCTTTTCTCCTCAAGCAGAATCGACTGACATGGTTACACTGAATCCGTGACACAGTTTCTTTGCGGTTCACTTTGTTTGTTTGTGTCAGCACTGCTGTGAACTTCCCGTGGGTGTGTCTGTCCCTGCCCACCGGGTGTCTTGTCAGGATGTGGTCTGAGAGGTGGCACTTGGAGTGACAGATGGCGTGGAAGTATCAGTTGGTTCAGTATCACTCAGACATAACAGAGAACTATAACCAAGTTATGGTTCATGAGTTCCAGATGAAATGACATGATTTAACTAGTTAGTGCGTTTTGTTTCTCAATAATGGTATTGCCACTGTTCTAAAGCAGGTTTAGTGTTATTGTCCTGGTGTATAGATTGATTTGGGGAAAGACAAACAGCAGCCACAAAGCTTGCTGTGTGATTCCTCGAAGTGATTTGTTTATTTGTTTATATGCCCATGTCAGACTTGCACCATTTTCTCTCTGTTTCACACAGAATATTTAGTTAAGTGGTTTACATTTTCATAAATGACTTTTAAGGCTTTGGGGTTTTTTTGGTTTCTTTCTATGTGCCAATTGTCACAACAAAGAAGAGAGTGCATACCAACTTTGGAGGTGATTTCATGTTGAGGAAGGCAGGTGTGTGTGAAAATGATTTCTAGTCCTGAAGTTCTTTGTGTGTCTCTCTTTTAAAAGCTCAGAGCAGCTTCAGCTGTTTAAAACCCCCCTGCCTCTGGTGGAGGGAGAGATCCTTGTGATCATAGGGGTGGAAGCCTTTCCAGTGGCTATTCTGCAAACTTTAGTAGGGACTGGTTTTGTATTCTGACCACAGTCCATGGACCTGCAAATCATCTAAAAGAGTCCTTTTCCAGTTAGTCATCTTTGTTACCAGCAGGACAAGGGATAGTTTGGAAGAAAAGGGAATAGGTACTGAAGTGCCCATCCTCTCCTTGTTCCAGCACTTGAGAACATTGCTGTAGAAATGAGATAATCAAGTTCAGTTAAAGATCAGTTCTGGGACCTTCAAGGTACACTCTTGCTTTGGAGGGCCAAGTGGATGTTGTGATGAAGATTTTATTCAACCTTACTCCTTTTTTTTCCCCCTTGTTCCTCCTATCCATAATGTTTATATAAGTACCATCAAAAGTTTAGTAGTTCTGTAAAGGTAGTTGTGTTCTGTGATCCATAAACCTAGAAGCCAGTTTTTCAGAGGAAATTTGCAATGTAATGCAGCTGCAAGTAATGCTGTTCCTTCAGGTTTGTGTCTTTGACTTGAGAACAGGTTGTTTGATTGCCCAACTAACTAAAGAACAAACACATCATGGCAAGATAATTGGGGAACAGTTTTTACAGCAGCAGTTTTGAGCACTGGATTATTAAGTAAAGGACCTCCAGGTAAACTTTACTGCACAACTGCACAACCCTGCACTCTACATCTTATTTAAGTGTTCTGCAATTATATAGCTGTTCTAGACAGTTCTGTTCGTAGTAATCTTCTCTGTGCCTCTCTGTGTATAGAGTCATTTGTCTTAAACCTGGAATTTAAGTTTAGGTCCAGGACTTAGAAATTATTCTTCATACAGAAAGTTGAGAGTTCTGTTTCTTTGCTGTGAAGAATCCTTTTTCAGGAAGGACAAGTTGCAGTTGCACAGTATGTCTACAAGCTTCCTACTGGGTGGACACTTGAATGTTTGCAGGGTGGGAGAAGGAACTGGACAGCTTGGCAGAGAGAATGATTTTACTTGTCTTTGTTCTGCCAAACCAAATACAATGGGACTTAGGGTTGCTCTTACTTCTGGCAGAGATGGATTTATGGGCAGGCTGTAAAGGAGACTGACATAACAGAAGTGGTTTGTTGTGCCTGTGCTCTGTGTTTGAAGGGACTGACATGGATGTGGATAAATATGCCAGCAAATATAAAATCTGAAATGCTTGTGATGAGCAGCTGGGAATGGAAAGAGGTGACCTCTCGTCCCCCCACCCCCCATCTCACACTTAAGCAATGGGAACAGAAGGTCTAAAGGCCAGAGAATGTGGCCTGTGGTTTGTTTAAATGTTATGGTTTTCAGAACATGTGGTCGGCTTCCTAAATCAATCTCTCTGTGTGTGCAAGGCCTCACAGTGCTGTGTAGGAATTTGGTTTTCCAAATTGTTCACAGAGCCCCTTCAGGGCTGACAGTTATTTAAGGTGATCACATAAAACATGATTCCTCAGGATTTATTTTTTTTTTGTTATCTCTGCAGAGGTTTTGGCAAAAGGCACTTATGAAGGGCCTTTGTACATTTTCCAGATGGCATTAAAAATGTTGGGGGGGGCACATAGTGCAATCTGTCTGCCTAAAATTACCTGACAGAAGTAATCACAATGGCTTTGCTGAAATAGTTCTCTGGGCCTCTGGTGGTGGGAGAGAGAATGTCTGAAATACTCCCAGGATTTCCAGCCTCCCGAGAATTCCCATCACGTACAGGGGTGTCAGAGGTTTCTGTTCAAGGGGGGAGAGAAGGAACTCAGTGCCTGTTTCTAGCAGGAGCTTGCTTGTGCCTGATGGAGTTTCTGCAGGCTGGATTTCATTTCAGTCCTGTTGGTGGGTCTGACGTGGGCTCTGCGCTGCACCGGAGTCTTTCTTTGAGCACTACGTGGAATTCATGAATTGAGACAGACTGGAAAGGAGGATGCAGCCACTTCTTACTCACTGAGCCCAGGGGAGCTGCAGCTGGCAGCAGTCACTGCAAGTGGGTTTTTTTCTGTAGCTACTTTGTGGCGTCATTACTTTATTACTTTAAACTTTATTTAGAGGCATCACTATGTGTTCTCTGTGGTAAATCATTTTAAAATGCTCTGTAGAAACACATCCAGGACTGCTGGCAGTTTCTTCCCTCCTTGTGCTGAAGTCACTTTAAATCCATCACCCCAGCCTGTAGAGTCGTCAGGCAGAAATCTTCCTGTGAAGGTGGATGAGTTGTTCCTGCATCAGTTTTGCTTGGGCATACTGAGGACAGCCATGTAATCAGGTGTAGTAATGAAACCTGTTGGAATTCCAGAGGAGCCCCCAGTCCCTTTGATCTTGCTGCTGAGCAATGATTCAAGTGCTACAGATTGTAAAGGATCTGGTGTCGCCAGCAAGACGGAGAGCAGATGCTGCTAAGAAAGGTAAGAGCAGCACTGGGATGTATTCAGTGCTCTGAGCAATTTGCTGTAAATCAGAAATATTCTGGAGTTTGGTTGTAGTTAAATTAACTGTGTACTTGGTACTTAAAAATGCTCTTTGTTGTGGCATGTACAGCTGCCATAATTTGGCTTAGAACTATATTAAGCCTAATGATTATCGTTTCTGCAACTGCAGCTTTCCCAAAGAGAATCCTGGTGACGTTCGTTATGTGAGGATTGAGTTTGTCAGCATCTGTGACTGCTGCTGTTGTTGCTGTTGTTCTAAAGATCTTTTCCTTTTTTTTTTTTTTTTGTAGTAAAAACACTTTTGTTGTCTGGAGAGCTCAGGTTGTGAAAATAGCAACTGTATTCCGTGTAATCCCATCAGAACAGTTTTTAGAGCCTTAATGCTCTAAATGAGAATAAGAGCAAAAATAGGCTTCTTTAGTGCTTATGGAAATGAGAGACTGGAAGGACACAGCTGCACTGCTGGTTAGGTTTTACAATTAGATTATTTCTAGATTACAACTAACTTCAAAATCTGAAATGCCTCCTGCAAGTGTACAAAACATTACTTGAAATACTCAATTACTGCTTGAAATTAATCGATGGTAAATGCTGTTCTTGTTTACTTCAGTGTGTTGAACACTTTTTATTTTGTTAAGTAGTGCCATCCTTTGTGGTATCTGGCACACTTATCTAATTAGGAACTGATTAAACACTTCTTTCTTTTGTACTCTTACATCTTAATCATTTGCAACTGCTGAATAAATGGTTCATAGAGGAACTAAATAATTTGTAGAGATGTCTTAAAAATTTCATTCCTTTCTTGCTAAAATTAATTTTCTGGGGCCACTTTTTTTGTATTGAATAGGTCATGAATAATTTAGGATCTACAGCATCTGTGTCTGCCTGTTACAGTGTCACTGTTCTGTTCTGCCCTTACATGTAATGTGTGGCTAAAGGCAAGTACCTTTATTTTAAATCACTCCTCTAATAACATCAGGCTCTTCTAACTTTAATGAGTCAGTTAATGAAACACCTCTGTAAGGAGACAAAAGGTAGAACTGGGCTCAGCTGTTACCTTCTTGTTCTGGAAAAAAAAAGGGCAAACTTCCTAATTACTTCCTTAGATTTTGCAGTGATTGGTTGAACATCCCCCCAACAGTTGTATAATTTCATCACAGGGAATTACTCCACTTCAGTGCTGTTCACTGTTCATTTTTGATTTGTGCTTCCACTCCACTGGTTCCAGAGAGGAATGAAGGGGCAGGAGTTCTGCTTGTCTGTTCTCCATGTAGCTCCCCAGTCAGGAAGCATTTCTGTAGGAGTACTGTAAGAACTGGGTTGAAAAGATGAGTATTTTTTATTTTTTTGGTGTTATTTATAGGAACAGATGCAGTAGAATTGGAAGGGAAAGCCTTGAAAAACATGAGGAAAGGCTTGTTTTCTCAGTTCTAAAGCTTTGAGATTTTTTTCTCTCCATTAGTTTTACTCCCTTGTTAAAAGACATTAATTTTGGGTCATTGTTTGGGTGGTATTCTCAAGCTGCTACTATCTGAGCTAATTAGATGTCAGCTCTTACAGGACTGAGTAGTGCATTTTGACAAGCACTGTTAAGATCTTAACATTAAAAAAATTCAAACATTCCCAAGAAAACATTTACAAAAGATGCAAAATGCTGCCAGACTTGTGTGATGAATACTGTAATTTGAGTAGGCATTATTATTTTTTTTGCTTCACAGCATGCAACATCAGGCATCTGTTGTAGGTGAAGGGCTGTATTCTGCAGAAGTGACTCATTCTCATTGTTTTCAGTACATGGAAAAATGGGTTTGTAGAGGAGGAGTTGCTGGGAAGCCCCCTGTGAATGCAGGTGAATCCATTGGGATGTGGGGGATGATGTGTGGAGTGTTCACCAAAGTGTTACTAAACAGTGAAGGTTTAAACTCCCACTCCTCAGGTGCATCCTCTTCTTCCCCTTTAAAAAAGTGTTCATCAATTTATTGGGAGACAGATGTTGCAAAGGAACACAATGTATTGATGGTGTGTTTAATATGCAGTACCAAGTTTAAAACTTCTTTTTTAAGACTGAATGTCCTAAGCATATAACTGTTTTTATCAATAGTATATAAAGTTGTGGGGGAAAGGACTCCTCTGGCCTCCAGTTTTCCCAAGATATATTTTCAAACCAAGACCTAGAAACAGGGTGAAGAGCCAAGAGAGTGTCTCTTTGCATCCATCATTTCACACCAGAAGCTTGTTACAAGGTCTGTGGTAAGAAGAGCTACTGTGGAGAAGAAAATTCAATCCCTGCAGAAGAAATTCCTGCGAAATGCAGTTTAAAAGAACCCATTACTAACATTTCATGGATTAAAATGTGGATTTAATGGGATAATTGAGCAGCCTGCCAGACGTGCCGAGTCTAATTTTGCTTTTTACAGGCCAGAGTTTTTTTCATTGTGGCCATGACCTCTGCCACCAGTTAAATTAAATTTAATTTTCTGTATCATAAGAGGGTGATAAATAAGTGGTTGACAAGACTAAATCCTGCAAAGAGTGAGGCAGTGTGAGCATGAGTGGCCACCTCATGTCCCAGTGCAAGTCCTGTGGTGCTGGTTTTGTCTTCACTCTTTGGCTGTTGAGGCTGACAACAGAAAATCCTTTGGTAGCTTCGGGGTCTTCCTTAGTGATACAAGTGCAGGGAGCTAAACAGTAAGTTTAGAATGTCTCACTTTTCCATCCTGTTTTTTAATCTTGTGCTGTTTAAAAATTGAATTGTTTGAAGTTTAAGGAAAAAGGGCCCCATAACTGTGTTCCATAGTCTTCCAATTGCAGTGAAGCTGAGAGTGGAGAGTTTTTTGTCTGCTTTTTATGGGTTTTGTTTTTGGGAAAACCAGACCTTACCATATTTAGATAATACCAGGTCAGTTTAAAAAATGCCTCTAGTGCATTTATTGTCAAAGGGGTAACACTTTACATGCTCTAAGTCTGAAGGTGAATGTGAAGTAGTAAAGAAATTTTGAAGAGGTTGCCATTATTTTATTTCATAATACTTGAATTTCTTTTAATGAATTATGAAAGTCTGTCTTCTTTGGATAAAATTCTAACTTATGCCAGTATAAAATTCTCTTGATAAGCATTCTAATTCAAAGCCAGACATTCTACAGGAGCTGAAAGCTTTCTGAATTTTAAAAAATAGTTCAAATGTTACTTCTCCTAGAGAAGTCCATGTAGAGCACAAATCTATTATTTTCTTTTTTTTCATCCCTAAAATCCTGGTTGAAATCCAAGTTGTTTAAAATTAAAGAAATACTCATATTTACTTCTTTCCTCCCTCCCTCCTCTTACAGATGGTCACAGCAGAACTTAATTGGCAACATCACCTTGATGTTAGGATATAAAAAGAGATGATGTATTAAAATACTTCTGCCAGATGGGATAACTAAATTGAAATCACAGAAATAAAAAGGGATGCAGTGTTTCTGTGTGAGAGAAAGATGCCTGTAGAGAAACCTTTGGTTTGGTACTTTTTTTATGGATTGCAAGAGGAGGCCCATGTTTGGTCACTGCAGTATTTGGGCCTAGGAGGTGTGTAAAGGTTGGGCCAGCCAAGGATAACCAGGTTTTAACTCTCCAGCAATAGATAATGTGCAGTAACAAATCCAGCTGCTGATGCAGTTCCCACTTGGGAACTTACTGCCTGGATTCACAGTGCTGGAACCCTGGGTTTTGGACTTAGACTTGCCAAGAAATGGACAGTCTTTTTTGGCTTCTTTCTTTTGGCATGGACTAAGCTGATTAATTGCAAGATGGAGAAAACAAAATAAAGGCCCCACATCAAGCAGCCTTGGTATTTTCTTGTTCCCTTTGGTGAAAGTAGAGGAAAGGTATAATCAAATGTTTTCTCTTGAGGCAACTATGTCAGAAACTCTCTTCAGTCTCTTAATTTTTCTGTTTGTTACAAGCTCTTGCACAGGAGGCTGAGAATTTGTCTTTTATGGGAGGTTCCAGGGTTACCTGAATTTCTTTTTCATTTCTTCATATAATATTGTTATAATCCAGGTGGAGTATTTGAACTGGATTAGAAGTAAAGGTTTTTCTAGACCTGTCCTCAAATTACTTTTCTTAAAGGTAGCCTGGACAGAAGAGCCAGGTCAATAAAAATTAACAAGTTCTTCAGTGAGCTGCCAGCAGGGAGGTTGGGTTCTTTTTTCCATTTAATATGAAATTCTGCCCACAGCAGGCAAGATAATGTATTGTATTCTGCAGCTCCTCAGTACATGTACAGCTTCAATTCATTATTTACCATGGCTCAGTTTCTACCAATGGGACAGAATTTAACTGTATTTCAACAGGTTCTTCTGACATCTGTATTAAAGTTTCAGCTGTGTTTTCAGCAATAATTAATGCCAGCAGAAATGACTCCTCCTGCCTTGTTCTGCTGCTCACTTTGTCTCTTCATCCCAGTTCAAATCCCCAGAGAGCTTCACAAGCCTTTGTGCAGCCCTGTAGTGATTTGGGTTGGGAAGCTGTACCTCTAGTTCTTGTTGAGTTCCAGGATCCTGATTAACTGATGCAGTTGCTGCTGCACTTCCACAAAGGTTCATGTCAGCTCCAAGGAGGAGCCAGCAGTAGGATGTGAGTGAATCCATGGGGACAACTTTCCTTCAGTGGTGCTGATGCTGGTGGGAAGTGCTGCTGGGACTTCCTTCTGCAGGAGTGTGAGGGATCCACCTCAGGATGATCCAGACACGAGCAAGTAATAACACAGTTGGATCCCTGTAAAACTGGGCACACAGGGTAGGGTTTTTACCTAAAATACTCTTATTTCTGTGGCTGGCATTTGCTCTCTCTCACTTTAAGTAGTTAATACCTTTCATGGGGTGTACACACATTGTGGCTTTTCTGTTGCATTTCTTATCCTGACATTTTATTGCCTTTTTTACTTTATTTGAAATTTTATTTTTCTCATTTGTGTGCCGGCAGCTGCAGTGATTAGGAAAGGTCGTGGTGCTGCTTTGCCATATGTAGCTGTTAATGACTTCCTTAAGTGCCTGTTTATTTGGTTATTAGGTAGGTGGCATCATTTAACAGAGTACGTAGATGTTGTATCTTGGGAATTGATCTGTGGCATAACAAAATTAATACAGACAGCTTGAATCCATTTAGCTATAGAGGAACTACAGGAAAATGAAGTACTGCATGTTCTCCTTTTATGCAACAATGTTAGTCACCTGAAATGAGCCAGTCACAAGCAGGTAAGCACAGGAAAGGCAACTCATCTCCAGCTCCAGACTGTGATTTGTTATTCCAATAAGTGTTGGGGTTTTTTGGGAAGGTGTGACCCTAAACCTGTGAATCGTCAAGTGTAATATTCTCAATAATCTTGCAATACCATTTTAGCTTTCTTACTTGTGGCACCTGGGAAATGTGGGAGCTTAACATAAAACATTCCTGTAGATTTGAAAAAGAAGAGTAAGGAACAGTGCAGGGAAAAGCACAACAGGTTCACAGTGATGCTTCTGCTAGATGGGACAGAAATTCAGTTTGGTATAAATCTGCTCAGCTCTGTCTGCATCTGTGAAGCTGATCTGACTTGCTGTGTGTGGTGTGGGATTTTTTGTGTTGTCTTTTTTTTTTTTTATCCTGTAAACATGCACTGTAGTTGTTGTTTTCAGTCCGTGCAAGGACAGTCAAATGTGAAGTAAAAGTGATCTGCAAACCCCGGCCTGGTTTCACCACAACCCGAGGAACCTGGCAGCTGGGTGGAAGCAAGGTGACTTTACTGGGTTCCTTGAAAAAAGAGGACAGTTGGGGATTAATTCCAGTTTTTGCTGAACATTTGAGAAGGTTAATGGTTACGTGGTTTTGACCCTGAGCTGGTGGATGAGTAGATTTGGCTTTCTGGCTTCAGTGAGTGCAGCCCAGACAAGGATTCTGTTCTGCCCGGGGCATTTGCCCACTGTGTTTGCAACAGAGCCAGAGCTGAACGTGGCAATAAGATGTGTGTCCTGTGCCTTGCCTTCTGTAGCAGCTCTTGTACTTCTTCACCCTGTGAATTTTACAGCTGGCAGCCCAGACATTGTAGTTTTGGTTTGGAGACTTTTTGGGGAAAGGCCAAGAAGCTCTGTCTGAAGGACCTAGAAAAACAAACCTCATTCTGTGTCTTGCATTTTTGTAGTTCAGGTGCACATATTTTTCTGACTTAGATTTTGGTGAGATGGCATTTGTGCATATGCTATTTGCAAGCATGTACAACTTTTTTCTTCTTGTTGACCCTCAAAGTGTAATTCTGATGTTATTTGACACAACAAAGTACATTCCTTTTCTTTAAGAAAAACCTGTGCCTTTGAGATGTGCACATTTAAGGAATGAGGGATCAACTGATTTTTTTTTTTACGCCTTAAATTGTTAAGTTTCCAGTATTTTATCCTCATACTTATGAAATCTGGAATTTAATGTTAAATTTGAATGCTAGCCTCAGTGTTTTGGTTGTGAAGTTGTGAAGCTTGTACAGAATTTATTTAATACAGCTTGAAAAGGTGATGGTTTTGCTTGTTAAATTGGACTGGATAGGATTAAGCAAGAGTGTGGAGATAAATGCTAAAAAGTTTGTATTTTTCTTTTCAATTACTTAAAATGTGGTGAATATTTCCAATTGACAGGGTCCCAGCTGGACATTGTCTACAACAGATAATTACAGCACTTGGGTGGCTTAGCCAGTGCTTTGGTGTATGTTGGCATTTCACAACTTCCCTGGATATCTTAGCTGGCTTCTCCAAGCATTTGTGTCCTGTTGAGCTTCTAGATCTTTTGGTATAGCTTGTAAGGAAACCATCCAGACTTCTCCAATCAGCTAACACAGCCAAGTTTTTTAGTTAATCCTGTCTAACAGCAAATAAAAATACTGGTTTCTCGGTGGATTAGATTCTCCTGTTTCATCCTTCTGGTTTTAAGTCCAGGCAGTTTCTTCTAAAGGAAATTATCTGTCAGCATTAGTATTAAGCTATCCATAAAAATGTTAATTTGAACCAAATTCCAGATCAAACAGAAAACTTAATTCATGTCAGTTAATTAAATTCTTGGTGGAAATGAGAAAATAAGTACACAGATGCCTGAGACTGCTGCTGTCTCTTTGCTAATAAAGCAGCTAACGAAGCATTTTTAGCTGTACCTGGAGGGGGCAGGTCCTTGGTGGGAATGATTTCCTCAAGGAACAAATCCTACTACCTTGTGCATCGTGTCCCAGGTGATGCAGGTTTTTTTTCCTAATGTTTTCTGCATCATTATTACATGGCAACACACTCCAACAAAGAAAAGGATTAGATGTGCAGACACTTGACTGCAGATGCTTCTCTCTGGGAGAAGAGCCCAGAACCAGTGTCAGGCTGTGGTGCTGAAGGGGATATCAATTTTGGAACCTGCCAGCCCCGAGGGCTCCATGTGTGCATGTGGGCTGTGGGGTACAATGGGTCTGGGCTGAGTGGCCTCAGCTCCTCTGAAGACTTTTGGGGGTTTTGTAGCTTTAAAGCCAGGTGTCATCTTGGTTCACACAGCTGACTCAGCCACATGTCCTTGGGCAGTGAAAGTTGTGTGCAGAAGTTGATATTTCTCTCTGTGTGTGGTGGTTGGTTTTGTTGTTTGTTTGGTTTGGTGTTTTTGCAAACAGTAATTTTTTGTGTGGCACTGTTGTGCTTTCAGCACTTATCACAATCCAGATGCTCCATTTCTGTGGCACATTAGCAGCCTTTTTGGGACTATTATAGTGTAATGCAGATATTAATGAAGTGTAATGGGACTGGAATGAAAAGAAATCTCTTGATTTCCTCTTGGTTTAATTCATCATTGAAAAATAGGTTTCTACTTAAGAGTCTAAAAATCAAATGTCCTTTTCTCAGCATTCCTGTTAACAGTGGTGTAAGTGATGGCTGTGCCTTCCTCTCCTTCCACCAGTGCAGGAACCAGTTCTGTCCAAATGTGGAATGTTCAAATGGAACCTTTCTGCCCTTTGTTTCTCCAGAAGCAAGTAGCAAAGGCCTGTGAGCTGTGGGTAAATCAGGTTGCACAAAACTTTCTGCATTTATTGACTGGCAAATATTTTTATTCCCTGGAAACTGAAGTGGGAAAATGGTTGTTTTTTCTTTTCCTTGTTTTTAGATGAGACATTTTTCTTTTGAGATTTAGCTAATATGCCAGGCAAGACAAATGTGCAAACATTTGGAGGGTGAATAGGCAGGTTTCACCATATCTGCTGGTCTATACTATGTGCTAGTTTTTCCCCCAAAATATTTTGACTAAAGGCATTCTCCAGTCCATTTCTTATCTCCCATGAGTCAGGAGTATCTTGCAGAGGTTAAGGCTAAGTTTCAGGCTTGTTTTTTTAGAAATAGATCCTTCAAAATTCTAATTTTTAATAATTTTAGTTCACTGATTCCCGTCACAGGATGCAAGTGCAGCTTTTGTTGCTAAACCTCGTTTTTGAGAGGGAAATAGCAATAGTCTGAAGGACATGGTTATAGTGCAGTTCACAGGTCTCAACTGGAATGTGAGAAGTTGCCTTGATCTGAGACTTCCTCTTGCTGATAGAAAAGGAAATACTGTTTGTGCTAATGAAGGGACTTCAGTAACGTGAATATGCTGTGATCTTTCCTAGAGAAATATTTTCTGTTTCATTTAAAGTCACGTTGTTTGGATTAGTGGAACAATCCTTCATCATTTTCAAGTGCTGGGTGTTTCTGGGATGCTTCCAGGGCTCCCCAGTGTGCTCTTTACTGCTGAGCTCAGGCGTTGCACTTTGCTGTGTGGTGGATAAATGGCTGCACCGTTGCTCTGTGTCCTAATTTTTCTCCTTCTATAAAGAAAAAACCTGACTAATCCTTTCCTTTTTCTGACGACAGCTGTACATTGAAAGGACTTCAACACGTTTTGTAAAATTTCCCCATCTATGCTGCAGCTGCACCAAGTCTTGAAGCCACTATGTCACATCGCTGGGTAAAAGAAAATGTTGTGTTCAGACTGTGGTGTGGAGCACACCCTGCACCAGTCAGAGACACACAGATCAATAAAAATGTTTTTGTCAATTTTCTGCTGTAAATTAGTACCCTCGTTAGGTTTTAAAATATGTGGGATGAGTGCTACTCTAGAGCTTGCCAAATCTGTAGATGAAAGAGAAAATAAGCTACCCAGACTCCAATTCCCATTACTATTTAGTTTATAGGCGTTGGAATGACCTTCTAATCTGTGCAGTGATAATTGCCTGTTTTACATAATGTGTAAAGCTTCACAGAAGACTATTTGTAGTGATGGAACATGTATTAAAAATCATTGTCTGGTAACTAATAAGAATGTAAAGCCATTCTATAACTAGTGCAGATAAGCTCTGAAGGGAAGAATGAGCAAACACATTTAACACAAATCAAAGGACAACTGCACTGAGGGAGATGTGTGGCAAGGAGTGTGGCACTGCAGGAGAGAGGAAAGCTGGGAGTCCAACATCCCTCTGTGTTTGGGCAGTTCTTCCAGGTCTAGCTCAAACCTCAGCCTTATTCTTTGGGCACAACATAACTTGGAGGTAGGAGTGTGTCTCACAGATAGTTGAACCTGGAAGGATTCCAGTTTTGCATTCTTCCAAGCCACTTCCCAGCACAAACTGGAGAACAGTAAATAGAGATGATCTGGAGCTTTGCTCCAAAGCGCTCTTCCAATTTAGACTAAAATGCTATTTAGAGAATTGCATGGAACATCAGCAGTCTTCTACCCCAGATTTGTGATCTGGACATTGGATAGAATATCCTAATGAGGCTTTTCTTGGGAATAAGTGGAATTTCTGGTAGGGTTGATATGTCAGGGGCAGAAAGGGGATCAAGAGATTATGCATTGAAGATTATGTATTGAAGACTGACATTTATGACCTGGGTTTGTATATGCTCTGCCTCTCGAGATTAAATGCTGAATTAATGGGAAGGTTTCTGTCTGGCCCCTGTATTGGGCTTCCATGGCCAGGTTTTGGTAGCCAGGGCTGCAGACCTGGCCTGTGTCAGAACAGGTCAGGGGGCTGTCTCCTGTGCTGGACGCAGCCAGATCCAGCCTGCTCCAGAACAGACCCATCCTTGGCCAAAGCTGAGCTCATCAGTGAAGCTGGTGGCACCTCCTGGGATAAGATATTTAAGCAAGGATAAAAACCACAGCACAGCAGTTGTGAGAGAGGAGAACGAGAAAAATGTGTGGGAGTCAACTCTGCAGACCCCAAGGTCAGTGGAGGAGGAGGAGGAGGAGGTGCTCCAGGCCCCAGAGCAGAGATTCTTTGGCAGCCTTTGGAGAAGACCATGGTGAGGCAGCTGTCCCCCTGCAGAACATGGAGGGAGCAGAGATCCACCAGGAGCCTGTGGAGTCCCCCCTGCTGAGCAGATGGATGTGCCCTGAAGGGAGCTGCAGCCTGTGGAGAGCCCGTGCTGGAGCAGCTCCTGGTCCCCGCAGAGGAGCCCACACAGGAGCAGGTTTTCTGGAACAGCAGCTGGTGGGAAGGGCCCACACTGGAACAGTCTGGGAAGGACTTTGTCCTGTGGGAGGGACCCCATGCTGGAGCAGGGGAAGAGTGTGAGGAGGAAGGAGCAGCAAAGACCAGTTGCTATGGACTGACTGCAAGTCCCATTGCCCATCCCCCTGTGCCAGGGTGGGGAGAACACAGAAGGATTGGGATCAAAGGAATGAAGTTGAGCCTGGGAAGAATGCTGTGTTTCTCCCCATCTTATACTATTTTTAGCTGCCAGTAAATTAATTTCCCCAAGCCAAGTCTGTTTTGCTCATGAGAGTGATTGCTAAGTGAACTCCCTGACTATTTTGATCCATGAGCTTTTCTTTTTCCCTCTGTCCTGTTGAGGAGGAAGAGTGAGAGCAGCTTGGTGGGCACCTGGCACTCGGATAAGGATCAACTCATTACAGCAACGCTGAGGATGTGGCAGAGAGAAACTTTGCAGGCCTGTGTTCCTCTGGGTTCTCCCCAGTCCCAGTTCCCCTCAACTGCTGGGGATGTTGTGATGGCAGTGGGAGTGCTTTCAGCAGTTTGCCTTTTCCCCTGCTGGATTGCAGGGCACTCACATGATCCTGTTCACCAGCCCTGCCCACAGCAGTCACTCCAGCAGAGCTGGAGACAAAGAGCAGTGACAAGAGCTGTAAATCCAGGACTGGATGTCTGAGTGACGTCCTCCTACATTTCCCTTTACACCCTCTTAATATACTACTGGATAAAATCTGTGCTAAAAAACAATTAAACATTTAATAAGCTTCTTAACATTTTTCAGCTACCGATGTTTATTAATTGGTTTTGAAACACTATTTATTGGTATGACAGTGGATTTTTTCGGCAATTTCAGGTGGTAAGTGTTAAAACTACTAAAGTCATTGCTACCATTAGGAAACCTCAACATATCTCTCTTGCATCCTATCTACAGAAATGGCATGATAGGAGAAGCTTGGAGAAAAGATAATTGAATTAGGGTTAATGGGAATACACTTGAATGTGAGGGGGTTGCAGGGGGCAGGTGGATGAGGGGGACACAACATTTATTTGATGTATCTGAATGATTCCTGTTGCTGTAGAATTGTTAGTTAATAGTGATTTGGTTTGAGGTTTGTTTATTTAACTAAGCTGCCTTTCTAGGCAATTTCTGATTGCTTTTTAATTTAAAACAACTTTTCTGCATTATTTTGTATTTCTCGTCTCCAACCTATTTTTGCCTGCTTTTTATCTGTCATGCAGCTTTCATCACTTGAGTTCACAGACTTCTGGTTAGCAGGAAAACAGTTGCTTCCAATTAAAAACTAAAAAAAAAACCAACTTACAGATTCATATTTGGAAATAATTTATTTTAATACAAAGATGTTACAAAACTGCTGTAACATGAAAACTGTTTCATTTCTTTTATTATTTTGAATGATTATTTTTTTTCCTCCACAATTAAAAAAACTGCAGATGAGTTTGTGTCCCAACCTGGGAAACAAAACTGGGAAACAAACTTCTTCATTCTGAGACAAACATGAGCAGTCCTTTAATTAAAATTTGGTCTAATTCCTGCGGTCCCACATGAAAGGGACCTGTTGGGGATTCTATTTATATGAACTTAGAAGCTCGAACTTGAAATTCTGACGTATAAATGATATATCAGGGAACTGCCTGGTGTTGGGGTAGTAATGACATTCCAGTTTCACTGAGAAATAGTTACTTCTGAGCTCTAGGAATAAGAAATTTGCCTTGTTTGCCCTGAAGTGGCCACATCGTTGTATGTGGCAGTCAGGCCATGGCAGGAGGTTATAAATGTGCCAGTTCCCTGTCTGTCTGGAATCCCTGGGGATTAACTTGGAGCTACCCAAAAGGCAGCTCTCATGTTTTTAAAATGAAGCTAATTTAAGGTCACCTTACTTGTGTTCCTTTCGTGCTGATAAGTTTTCTCACAAGTCTCAGTTGTGTGGGCTTTGGGGAACTACTGTGCTTTTCTCTTTGTTTATGGGGGTTGTTTTTTTAGTTATTTGGGAAGTTATAGTTCACTAGACCCCTTCCCACTAACTCATGCTGTAGCCTATTCTTATCCAATTGCTTCTGTTTCTTTTTCATCTTTCTAAGCATGTTGTGCAGTTGTTTTGCATTCCTGTTTTGCCTTTTTGACTTTTCCCTTAGGCTTTTGACGTTTTATTTTTTATTTTTACATTTCAGCATTGTCTGTCTATCCAGAGGGATAGAAAGTAGTGCTGATCTCATGTCTGGGTACAAGGCAGTGAGAAAATTGCTACTCAAACCTGATGGAATTAGTTCTGCAACAAGGTAGTAAAAACTTAGAGCAGCTCAATAATTATTTTAAGTTATTTAATTTAATATTTGGGTTTCTTACTTGTGGTTTTGTGCATTAAAATACCTATGATGAAAGATAGTTTTAAAATCCCTCTCTGTTGGCTTGAAGTCCCTTACCCCTTACTGATGATGACCCCTACATGCTTTAACTTGACAGCTTATTATATTCTGGAAGTTTTTTACATCATGTTCTTAAAATATCATTCCTTAAATAAAACATCACGCTTCTCCTCACCTCCCCCCCCTTTCTGTATCCACTTTTCATATTGTTTGCATTTGTCCTGTCATTATGTCTGTCTTGTAAATTCTCTCTCTTCTGCTTTTCTAGTGCCAGGAGGTGTTAGGTTACCCGAGAACAATTCTCCGGGTCACTGCCCGGGCAGGGTGTTGAGGGGCAGGGGAAAGGTTGCAGTGTCTGAGCTGAGCCACAGCCTGGGCTGTACCTGGAGTTCTGACTGAGTGTTCCAGCCCCACCTGCATCCACAGCACCCAAACAGATCTGCACCATCAAACAGCAGCAGCCCTTCATCACATTCCCGCTAAAGATTTTTGATTTAGTGAAGCCTGATCAGCTGAGTCGCAAATCCCTGTATTTGTCTTGTGCTTTCACTTAGAATCCTGTGTGTTTATCTGAAAAAAGGGTCTTAGTCTGTGTTAGAGGTGATTCAGTGAAACACCACCCAGGCTCAACTGCACCTGAAGAGTAATGGCTGTTTGTGAGGGTGTTTTAATGGAGGGGGAACTTCCCCGGGGCGTGCAGCTGACTCATTGCTCAGAGAATCCTGTCGATAATGACTCTGAGGTGGCCTGAATGTTACCCTGGGATTGAACAGCCTCTTGTGCCTCAGGTACAAAGTACTCTCTGTAGCTTTTCTTTTCCTACGTGTTTATAGCACCCGTTATCACAATGGTGTGAGCTGTTTGTTCCTGTTGTCAGTTTTTAGGTTTCATGCTCTTCCCAAACAGTGGGTGTTGGCAAATAAAGAGTACGTGTGAGTAATTTTATAGTGTTCAATGGTTACACCCCTGGATTTTCACACACCAGGGAAGAAAGTGAGGTAGGGAAGGAGAAAAGCAGTGAGCAGGATTTCTAGACTAAGTACATGAAGTTTGCACTGATGACTAACACACCCCAAGAGCTGGTAAAATAAATTTAAGTTGAAAATTATCTGTGCTTCTTCTTCCAGCCTTAAGGGAGTCTGAGTTGTTTATGAATTCTCTCAAAAACTTGCTGTCATAACAAGTTGTTTGTTGTTAAATTAACTGGTTTCAGAAAACTCAGACAGGAGAAATATTTGGTATTTTCCCCTCACATTTAGACTTCTGCGTTGGCAGATGACAACTGTACTGCTGAAGAGGGAAGAGTTGATGAAAGGCTTTTCATCAAGTTTGAAGCCCCTGGAGTAATAACTCCTAATCCTTCCAAAGTGCTGTAACTGAAGGAAATTTTATGATGTTCATCCTCTTCATTTCCTCTGCTATTGCCAGACCTCCTGGGAACACCTTTGCAGAGATGGTGCCTTAGTTTTACTGCATTACAGTTCCTTGTTTCAAGGAGATGCTTTGGCTTTGTTTGTAGTAACATCAGAAATGCACAGCTGGGATTTCAATGTGTACTGAAGGAATGTTTTGGTGGTAAGAGGGAACCACAATTCATAACCAAGATGTTTTTCCCTTGCAAGTCATTTTGGGTTCATCTTCACTGACGAAAATTTCAGGTTTGAATTTGCTGAACTTTCATGTGAAGTCGATGAATTTCAGAGTGAGTGGGAAGGTTTCCTGTCTGACACTGTGGCTACATCTCCAGGTCAAAAGGAGGTTTTAAAAGCAGTTTAGGCAGACCAAGAGCTTTGACCTGTATGTGCAGCTGCTGGTGGTACTCAGGGCTCAAAGCCATTCTCTTGTGAAGAGTTCTGATGTTTGGTTGATGCCTGGAACCGGTGAGCCCTGTCACTGCTGGTCTGTCCAGGCTGCACAAATGAGAAGTTGAACCCTCCCCAAAGTGCTGAATCCCCAAACTGCCTGTGTGTCCCAGTGCACTCACGGGGTGGGTGCGGGTTTGTCTCAGCTGGGGCCTCCCCGAGCACAGACTGTTGTTGCTGTTCCCGCTCCCTCCTGGAGGGCGCAGCTCCTGCCCGCCCTTGGGGAGGGTTCTGCACTGAGCCTGCTTTTCCCAGGATACAGGATGCTCCCTGCCAGATGCTGCTCCACAGCCTCAACCAAGGCTTGACTCATCCTGTGGATTTTGATACTGTAAGGGATATGGAATTTGCAGAGTTGGACAGGGATCTTTTTTGAATGAAATAGGTTATTAGGATGGACTGAAATGTGTAAAAGGGTTTATTTGTGTGTTATCCTAGAGCTAACCCTTGTAACTTGGAATAGGTGTTGCCAAAGTATTATAGTGTTTGCATTAGATGAAGTAGACATTTTCTGTGTACTGAGTTCAGAATTGCTTTTTAGCCATTTCTGTTGAGATATGAGAGTCTGATAAATGGTCAGATTTTTCTGGGTTATGGATGGTTTGCTTTTTTTTTTTTTATTTTTTTAAACAGACTGTACTGGTTACAAAGTGGATCTTCATTAGTAGGTTTAGTGCATTATTGACTTCAGCATTAAGAAATAAATGGATTTTTTGCTTGGTGCCTGTGCACCAGGCTTAGACTAAAATTAACCTCGTGTTTGTCTTGCAACAGAAAACTTGTTAAGGTGTTTGCAATGTGTGTTTGTAGCTCTTCATTTTGCATCAGTACTTAAATAAAAGTACTGATTTTGAGCATTGAGTAGCATTGAAAACGTGACAGTGGGTTTGTGCTACTGAGGTACCTCAGCGTTTATCTTCCTCTCAGCCAGTCAAGGGAAGTGTTAGTGACACGTCTGTTAATGGACTGATTACTAAAGTAATTGTTTCCATGCACCAGCAGAATACATTAAGAATTATTGTCTTAAGTGACTGCCAGATATTTGTAAAACATTTTCAGAATGAGCCAAATGGTGCCTCTCACTGTGATCTCATACTTGAAGGAGACTTATGACCTCTTTGGAACATTCTGTTCTGATCAACCTGTGTTATCTTTTAAAATCAACTGTTCAAACAAACGGCTTTTCATTTTTGTTTTGTGGTTCTGTATTACTACAGCTTTGTGCCTGACCTCAGTGGTACTGGTACCTCACGTTATCTGTGCTTAAATGCCAGACTGTCCTGAGGTGTGGGGATGAATTAAATCTAAAAACTAATTTGATGTTATGTTTAGCAAAAACTGATTGAAATAAAGGTGGTGATATAACTTAGGCAGAAGGTTTGTGTTACTGGTCCAATGTTCTGTGGATAAACTACCACAAAGTTTGAGGGATTGATCTTTTTTCCTTTGGATTATTTTAACCAAACTCTGAAGTTGTTTTATATTGATAAAGGTTTTAGCTGATGCAAACTAGATGGAGGCAAACAAATTAGTACTGCTATTGCTAATTACCAGTGTGAATGTAACTGGATTGGGATTTGGTGGGTATGGCTTTGGGATTTACTGCAGCCCCTCTGCTGTGCTTTCCCTTGGCTTCAGGCTGGGACCCAGACACGGACAGCCCTGGAGGCCCTAATTCCTGCTTGGTGTGGGAAATGCTGTGGCTGTTTACTTTGGTTTGTTTACCAGCCCTCAGTCAGTGCAACTGAAAACAACAGAACCTTCTTGTCTATCACCAACTTCCTTTTCTCGTAGCAAGGATGAAGAAACTTCCCCAGTTCTGCTGCCGTTCAACAAACTTGTTTACCCTTCCTCTTGTTGTCTTTTACTCCCCCAGCGCTTCCTAGAACCTTTATAAACATAAAAACCATGGATCTAGTGCATGGATGACACTTAAAATGATTTCAAATGTTCAGAGGGGATTTCAGTATTTTCCCCCTGTCCCAAATGCCATTTTAGTTTTTAATTGAGTGACAGATATTAGAGGGAGCTGATGACTCAGGTTTTTTCAGAGCAGCCCCGTGCTGTGTAGACACGACTGATATTACAAGCAGGCAGGGGTCTAAATTTGCCTTGATGTCTTTCTGTGGGCTTAGTGAAACTTATCCTGGTCACCAAGAGAAGGTTTAGTGTCATGGGAGCTTCGTGGTGCCATTCAGACTTTTCATAGGATTTGCTCAGAGGATCCTATTTGTACTTAGGGTATTACTGCAGTTAAAATGTTTATCTGCTCAAAGATGAATAGCTCAGAGACAGCCATTGAAGAAAGCTGTTCAGCTATGGTGAGCAGAGCTGTAGTGTGTAACTCAGTACTTTTATTTTTGTGGAAACACTTTAAATATGTTAAGATTATAGTTAAAGTTGAATAGAGAAGGGCCTCGCAGCTCCTCTGTGACTTGTGATGGTTTGTTCAGTGTATCCGAAGGTAGATGGAGGGATGGCTGAGATTTATACTCTCTGGCATGGATCCCAAGAGCCTGTCCAGCAGCCCGGAGTAACTACAGTGACATGCTTTTGCTGGAATAAAGCAAGAAATGCTTTTTCATCCTGCCGGAATTTTAGCAATATTTAAGATTTTATTTTCCTGTTGTGTGTGTGTTGAGGTGAAACTGAGTTTATGGAAATAAATCCTGCCATGCGGAGGCTGTGCCCAGAGAGGCAGAGCAGGGGCACTCAGGCTGAAGTGTGGACAGGGGCTCAGGCTGCTTTTTTGGGGGAAGGAGCAGCTCCTGTGCACTCCGTGCTGTCTCTTCAGGAGAATGCAGAAATTTCAGAGGCTGGCAGTGCATGTGCAGCTGGTGAGTAAAGGCTGGTGCTATCAGTGGCTGCTCATCCGCTGCTTGTTTGCAAACGCTTCCTTTTCCGTCTCACGGAAGGGCCGGCGAGCTTTCGTTTGGGCTCAGCCTCAGGTCGGGCTCGGCTCAGGTCGGGCTCAGCCTCCGGCTCAGCCGCAGCTCAGCTCAGGTCGGGCTCAGCTCAGGTCGGGCTCAGCCGCAGGCTCAGCTGGGCTCAGCCGCAGGTCGGGCTCAGGTCGGGCTCAGGTCGGGCTCAGCCGCAGGGTCGGGCTCAGCCGCAGGTCGGGCTCAGCCGCAGGTCATCGCGGAGGGCGCGGGGCAGGCCGGGGGGAGCCGCTCCTCCTTCCCCGCGATGCTCTTCAAGTTCTGCTCCTGCCACCTCGGGTCAGTGCTGGTGTTTTCTGAGCTGGCTTGGAGCTCTTTAGTCTTATGAACTGGCAGAATGGCGTCTGTTACAAAAACAAACCCTCCTTTTCTTCCTGTTGTAATCAGTTAAATTGGCTGTGTAATTAAATGATGAGCTGGACTGCGGGCATGGCAGTGTATTCAAAGATTGGCTGTGTAGAGGAGCAAACCTCTTTGTTTTAGCCAGTAAATGATATAGATGAATATCAATATAGATGAAATTTTGTTAACTGGGGAACTTTTGTAATTTCTCTGGCCCTACAGAAGAAATAAAACAACTTCCTCAAAAACGAAGACCCCGTTTTAAAAGTTTCTTCCAGAGCCTGTATGAGCATTGTTTTGGTGATGCTTTAAGGTTTCACATCATTAATACTAAATTTTAAAATATAATTATTGTTTGGTTCATTAATTTTGACTAATGCTGAGATAAAAATGAATAATCAGGAGACAACATAATTAGTGCAGTGTGGCAACTGACTACTTGATTATGAGTCTGTTAATGTGGGAAGTATAGCTCTTGCTATGAAATGTTCTGCTTTTTGTCAGGATCTAAAATATTAGAACCATTTTACTCTTTAAATTGATACTGCAAATTGCAGTGCTGTGAAAACATACACATTCTACCACTAATGAAAATGTTCAAAACAGGAAATCTGAAATTATGTTTGAAAGTAATGTCAAAATTTCAGAGAATATTTTTAATGTTCTTTTGATTTATGTTGCTGGAAAAAAAAAGTGATTTTTTTTTGTCATCCTGATGTATGGCATTGGGAAAATGAAGAGGAAATTTATTGCAGGGAATGGTTGTGTTCAATCTTGCTGAAAGATTGTTTTGCCTGTATGTTTAGTAGCCTGTCACAGTTAAAAGAAGTATGAGCGTCCTCAGTGTGCAGAAGGGATATTTTAGTTTTCAAAAGCCTCTGGGAACTGCAGACATAATATACTTTTAAAGTACAAGGGATCAAAAAAAATGGCATTTTCAGCTGAATTTGCTTATAAAATCATACCTGAAAAAACACTGGTATGAAAGAATGACTCGACTTGTATTAGGTTGAGGGTAAAATTCCTGTAATCTTCCTGCTTTTTATCTGTCAGTACTGCTTCTGATGAGGTTAAGTGTCTGATCTTACCATATAATGCAGCAGCTGATTTGCAGCATATTTTATTAAGACATTAATTATAAAGGCTGGGACTAGTGCTGGGAAAGGTCATGGATTGCAGGGGAGTGTGGGAGTAATGCTCATGGGCTGTAGATGAAGCAGATTATATGTTACAGCAGGATCAGTTCTGGCCACAGTAGGAGTTCCAGGAAATTTAATCTTTGGTGGAAGACCATGAAATAATTTCCATGTAGCAGAAACCCTCCTGTGTTTTCCCATGAAGGCTGGATCTTTGTCTCTCCATCGCTGCTGGGTTCTCAGGTGTTGCAGGAACAGCACTGGCTGTGTCTCCTGGAACTGTGGGATGCAGATCTGCTCCCATCACCACTGGAACTGTTCAGAGGGCTGGAATGACTGAGCTCAGCAGAATATTTGCATCTCCTGACAGATGAAATGTGTAGGTGAGGGACCACTGCACTGGGGCCAGAACAGCTCTTTGACAGCAGTGAGGCAAACCAGCAGTGAACTAATGAAAAGGCCGGGTGCCAACTGCACCCTTGGGAAGAGGAGAACAAAGGATGACTTAGGCTTAGACAGAAGACATTAGGTAGTTGTTGCACAAGTCAGACCAGTCTTAACATACTGGCAAGCCCCAAATTATACCCAGCCCAAGTTTTTACATTGAAGTCTAAGAAGAGCTGCCATAAATGTTTTTTTTGGGTTATGTTGACAGAGTCACGGGCAGGAGGGTGAGTTGGGTATTGTTTTTTTTTCTCCTTTTCTTTCAAGAAAGCAGCATTGTTCAGAATTGGGCTTACTCTTTTCAGTCTAGCTTGTTGCAAATTGGCAATTATGGTTTCTTCTGGCTTTGCAACTGATTATGTTAACCTTCAGCAAATTAATTATCTTCTGGCTCATGACTGCACACACAACACTTTGTAAAATGGAATTACAGTAGAACACTGCCAGATCTTGTCACTCCACTTTGTAACCCGTGTGGTGACATTCATAAGGCTCAGTAGTGAGGTGATGACATGAGCATTCCAACTGGAGCTTCCAGCTGGTGAGTTGTAGGCAGAGCTGATGGAGATGATTCAATTTTCAGGTGTACTTATTTATGTGAAACACACAGAAAAACAAATTACAAATTAGGACTAAGTAAATGGACAAGTTGTATTCTATTAGATTATGTTCTCTTTCTGGTTTTTTGCTAGTTTATTCTGAGTTTTTTTTTCTTTCAGTGCTCTATTAACTAATATGTATCAGTAAGGCTCTGTTACTAAAAATAGTGATAGACATGTTGCAGTAACTGATTAATATTGGTAGAATTCCTTCAAGTCCTTTCTTAATTGCTGCTTTAAAGTGAGATAGTTTGGGTAGTTGATTTAAATTCTCTGCAATATATAGGCTACTAAATTCTCATTTCTTGTTTGGACACAGGTTTCTTCTGTGGAATATTGCTTAGCAGGGCTGCCTTGCTTGCCCTGCTCTTGCTTTGAGTCCTTTGGGGATCACTTTAAAATTGCTTTGAGGGAGTTTTCAGTAGCAGTTAATTCTAATTTCCAAAGTGACCATTTTCCACTGGTGACTGTGCAGCGTCTCAAAGGGGATGTTGCAAAACTGCAGGTGTTCTGCCATAGTGAAACTCGATTTTTTCACTAAGAGGAGAGTGCAGTCATCTTCAGAAGAGTTAAATCTTTACTTTCATTTCTTTCACCCATTACTCATGCTGTAAAACTACAATAGGGTCTACTCTGAAGAAATGCTGATGAATGGGGGGAGGGTGCACGTATTTTGCTGTTGGAATAGGGTTTTTTGATGCAGAGCATAGTGCAATATATTGATTTTACAAATAGCTTTGCCTTTTTTCTTTTTTTCCCTTTGGAAGAGAGAAAAAAATTCAGTTAAGCCAAAATCTTTCCTCTGTGTTAAGTCTACTTGGAAACACCCACAAAAATAGACATGCTAAACTTAAGAGATGTCAAAGAAGTGTCAGTATATACAGGTCTAGTGTAACTACAGTGTGTGTGTGTGTATAGATATATACAGATATATATATATATATCTGTAATATGGCTTATTGCTGCCTGGGGGAACGTGTGGTAGAAGAGCACCAGTGATGTTAAAAAGCAGGTTGTTTTCAAGTGGTGAAGGTGTCTGTCAGAGGGTTAACCTGGAACAAGTGCTTGTGTTCATGGAGTGGGAGTTCTTTTCATCCTGACCACAAATACCCTCTCAGGTAAAAAACCAGAAAGTATCTGGTTTTATAAAACCAGTTGAGTAGTTCTGCTGTGAGCAAAGTGGAAGATTATTTCGGTATAGCAAGGGATTGCTGCTGTGGGCATGGGGATGTCAGCACTTAAAGACTGCTTTTGAGGGAAGTGTGCCTAGTGTTGGATATGGCACTGGCTTAGTCTAAACTCCCACTGAGACCAGAGACTAAACTACTGACACCTGGGTTTGGGTGGGATCCATGAGCAGCAATCAGTGGTAAAGACAAAGGAGCTGCTGCTCATTTCCAGGCTCGGTGCTCAGCCAGGCGATGTGGGGAGGAAGGTTAAAACAATTGAAGGAACTTAATTTTTTTTTCAGTCTCTGGGGGGAAAAGAACAGTTTGACACACTTGATCAGATCTGTCCTGTGTTCCTGGCATTTTAACACTTCTCAGAGCACAAGAAAACCACAGAATGGTTGAGGTTGGAAGGGACCTCTGGAGGTCATCTGGTCCGTCCCACTGCTCGCAGAGCTGGTTGCCCAGGATCATGTCCAGGTGGCTTGTGACCATCTCCAAGGATGGAGACCCTGTAGCATCCCAGGGGAACCTGTGCCAGTCCCACTGACCATCTCTCAGTTGGCTTCACAAGCAGCTGGAAGCCCACCCAAGTCTTCCACGCTGGGTCTGGCAGGGTGTGTGCCCCGACTTGCTCAGGCTGAGCAATGGAATTGGCTGGCTCCTGGCTGAGGGCAGCAAACCCCAGCTGACTGGTTGTGGGAGAGAGATGTGTGAGGGCTAAAATCTGTGCAGGAGAATGGCTTCATGTGTGCCTGTCCTGGAATATTTGGCATGGAGATCTGTTTTCCAGGTTTTCAGGATGCAGATGAATTCTACCGGTTTTAAATCTTGAATTTTTGTTCTTTTAGCAACAAAAATGTTCTTGTCAAATTCTGCCACACCAGGTATTTCAGGTCCCCAAGATATCCTGAACAATGAAGGAGTTTAGAGCAGAAAATATGTAAAATCTCCATTCTGCCCTCAGGGAATGCCAAACAGTTACAGAAATTGAAACTATTTTAGAGTTACTCCATTTCATAATTTCTTAGGTAATAAGCCAGAAATAGGGTACTTAAGGCCCCATTTCTAGTAAGTCTTTTCAGTGAGATGCTGTTCCTGCAGCGCTGGGTAAATACCAGTAAGAATTCTTAGCCGAGAGTGTCACAGGAGCCGCGGCCTCTGAGGCTGTTTGTTCAAATCCCTTTGTTTATTATGAGCTGGAATGCGGGGCTGTGGGCTGGGGTGGGGAACACCAGCGTGGTGCCTGCCTGACACTTCCATTAACAAATGGCAGCTTTGTTTGAGGAGCTGCAGCTCCTGGAGCTGTGGAGGGGCCGTGTCTGGAAAAAGGAGCACGTGTCAAGTGGCTCAGTTGTGCGGAGCAAGTGCTGCGAGTGGAGGAGGAGAACTTTCCCCTGGTCGTTTTTGGTAAACTAATTTAGAATATGGTCTAGAAACAAACAGGTTTGCTTCATGAAGACTAAAACAGAGCTCTACAAGGACTGGGAAGAAAACGACAATCTAAAGACTGGTAAAGCGTTTTTATTTTGTGTACTGGTCTTTAATTCTGTATATTGTGCTTGTTTTACTTCTCTCTTATTTCAAATTAGTCATAACTGAGTTTTAAGTACTTAATACTACTAAGATAACGATGTTTAATTGTGGAAGAAATGTAGCTCAGTTAACTTCTGGAAATATGTATTTCTGAGGTGTTGCTACATAAAAGGGATTGCTTTTCTAACTAACTAGTTCCCTTTATGTTAAAACTTTTTCTCTGTGTTAAAAGTTCTCTCTGCATGAGAAGAAAAAGAAAATATAATAAATTGTGCTTGATCCTTTTTGTTCTGAGCGGGTTTAATGTTGATGTGCAGGTATTTACCACGATTTTTCCTTTCGAACATCATGTACCCACAACAAAATACTACCAAGTGTACGTCATGGCTTTTCCTTCGTTGTTTATGGGAATGGACTGGAAAGTAAATAAACAGCCTGAGTATTTAAGGGCCTTTCTGATATGACCAGAGACTTTGTTTGTTGCTCTGATATGTGCTTTGAATGTGTAGATGTGGAGCAGCTGGTGGTAGTGCCTGCAGACAGGAATTTGTGCCAGTGCAGCTCTTTGTGCACTGGAATGTGTAATGTGCAAACAAGCAAGAATTGGGGTAAAGTAATGGAAAACAAATTAGCATGTTTCAAGTCTTTTGGGCTTTTCAGAGTGCTCTGCTGTTGAAGAGACATTATGGTAGGTCAGAGAACAAAAAAGGGAGAAATCTCTTTTCAGAATTTGGGATAAGGTTGTGGGGGATGCTGTTAATATATTGGGCCTCAGCTGCATGGGAAGAGGCATTATTTCTGTGGGTGCTGGTCCACAGCAGCTGAACATGAGCTGGTGTGTGCCCAGGTGGGCAAGGCCAGTGGCATCCTGGCTTGTACCAGCAATAGTGTGGCCAGCAGGACCAGGGCAGGAACCATCTCCCTGTACTTGGGCCTGGGGACACCACACCTTAAATCCTGTGTTCAGTTTTGTGCCCCTCACTCCAACAAAGACATGGAGATGCTGGATCTTGTCTGGAGGAGGGCAGTGGAGCTGGGGAAGGGACTGGAGCACAAGTCTGATGAGGAGCAGCTGAGGGAGCTGGGGGGGCTGAGCCTGGAGGAGGCTCAGGGGGACCTTCTCACTCTCTACAATGCCCTGGAAGGAAGTTGCAGCCATGTGAGGGTTGGGCTCTGCTCCCAGGTAACAGGTGACAGGACAAGGGGAAATGACCTCAAGTTGCATCAGGGCAGGTTTAAATTGGATATTAGGAAAAATTTCTTCATAGAAAGGATGGTCAAGCCCTGGCACAGCTGCCCAGGGCAGTGGTGGAGTCACCATCCCTGAAGGTATTTAAAGATGTGTAGATGTGACACTTGGGGACATGGTTCAGTGGTGGGCTTGGCAGTGCTGGGTTGGTGGTTGGACTCAGTGATCGTAGAAGTCTTTTCCAACCTAAACAAATCTGTGATTCTTCTTAAATTTATGGCACATCTGTAAGAGGCAACTTCTGCTGCTACTGATGCATAAGCACTTGTACCTGCTGCTCCTTCAGTACCTGTAAGGAACCCTGAGGCTCTCGGTGGTACTTGTTTTGTGCTAGGGATTTGTCCCTTGAGGAGGGAGTTGGTTCTTGGCTGTTGTTACCTTTTCCAGGTGAGGTGCCGTCAAGCCATTTTTTAGGCTGTTTCAGAGACCATATTGCCAGTGGGTTTGAGTAACCCCAAAGACTATTCCTGTAAGTTGTATGACTACTTTGGCAGCAACCAGAGGTGTGTGTGCTCGGTGCACTGCACGTGGGGATCACTTGGAAAAACAGGGTGCCTTCCTGGTTTGCAGTTCTGTAGCTGAACAGGATTAGGGAGAGCTCAAACTGAAAGTACTCAGTAAACCTTGTAGAGAGCAACTTTTCTCCTTGTGGGAACGACCAGTGTTTTACTGTCTTTGGCCCTTCCTCCCTGGGCAGCAGCTCAGTCCTGTCAGGCTGTGATGAAGCCCAGGTGTAACTCTGGGCTCTTTATAAGTCACCCCTGACCAGGAGCAGCCAAGCTGCTGCCAGACTGTCACAGGCTGTTCAGCTCCTCCTTGACTGCTGGAAACACAAGGGATAGTGCTACCATCTCCCCATTCTTTATTTTGGAAAACTGAGCTACTGCAGGGACTACAAGAAAAATCCTGTGGTTTTCTTGGTGATTTAAATGAATACAAAAATACATTGTTGCTAAACTTATTTTTTACCTTTTTTTTTCGTCTTCTTCCCTACCCCACTTTAAAAAAAATGTATTTTAGGTGCATTATGGGGGGACCTTGGATCAGGGTTCCCTGGTGTCTGTACATGCCTACATACATAGCTGCCATTCCTCCCTGTGGAACAGGAGGGAGAAGATGGCTCAAAGGCAAGAGTAAGACAGGATTATTTCTTTTTTTTTTTTTTCCAGTTCCATCAGATCTGCCAGACTGTAACTCTGCTTCTTGCAAAAATCTCTATCCTTGAGAAGGTTTACTACTACTCAGAATTTAATATTTGCATGTATTTATAGGCCACAACCTTATTTTTTTCTTTACTAGTGTTTTCTTTTTACTTGGATCTGTTGTTTGGCTGTCGAATATTTCACTTATGGCAGTTGGTCCATTCCACTTAGTCTTGCATTCATTATAGATCATAAAGTTATGTATTTTTTGTTTACATTGTGTCCATTAACATTATTAGTTCCTCACTTAAATTTACTGCATTTGCCTTTCTTCCTGTAGCATTGGAAGAATATGGAATTCTGGAAAAGTAAGCTGTTGTCCCCAGTATTCCTCACAAGCTGCAAGATACTTAGAATTGCAGCTTCTTGGTAGGAACTGAGAGTTCTCAGTTGGTTTTCCAGTTTGTGTAAGAAGCTTTTTTATTAATAGTCAGTTTTAGGAATTTATTTTAATTTTGTGTTATGTTTTTCCAATTTTTTGTATCAGTTGACTGAGCTGGACAGTGGTTTTGAAATTTAAAAAAAAGTTCAGCTTTAAAAATGTGGGTGTTTATTTTAAATGAGATTGTGATGCACAGAGAGACCATCTAATAGTGAATAACAAGATAACACCCAACATTCATCTGTAAATTTGTTCTTATGAAACAAAGCTGGTGTCTCCAGGTCACTCATTTCCTCTCAGAAAATACTGGAGCCTAGCAAGGATTGTTCCTTGGGTAGGACTGGGTTAATTTTTTGCCTGTGCCATGTCCATCCCTCACCACTCTGTTCCTTTTCAGTTCTTTGGTAGTTGGTGAGGGCAGGAGAGACTCATTAGAGTGCCAGAGGAGGGAAGCTGGTGCTGATGCTGGGAGGGCTTGCACTTGGAAGGGCTGTGGCATCCACAGGTGGCTGATTCAGCAGGCCTGCCTTTGGAGCAATTTCAAGGCAGGGAGCTGCAAAATAAACCCACTTCTAGTCCCATCCTTCAGCATGCCTTTGGAAGTTTGGATCTGGCAGTTTATCAGCCATCTCAGCAGCACTGGCAAGTAGAACAGTCTGATTTCCAAGTGGAGCAGAACAGCAGGGTCTGGCTGTGCTGTTGGTCCTTTTCCACGTCATTGCAGGTTGGAGTTTTCTGTTTGGTTTTCTGTTTCTAGTGATGCTTCAGTTCCTTTGCATGGTGCTGTTCAGAACTTACACATTTTGTAAGTGTGCACACATTTTGTGTGTAAATTTTGTAAATACAGCAAACAGGTCAGCGTGTCAGAGTGCTGAGGGGCAGATACTCTCTGATGTTACAGGCATCAGGCAAACAGGTCAGAAAAGGTTGTTCCTGGCCTTTCTTTCTAGGATTAACCTTTCCAGGAGCTCGATGTGTGCCACCTCCCTTTTTACAGGGAGTCACATGGAAAAGACGAGGGGGGATGGTACAAATTACGCCTGAGGAGATTTAGGACATATGGAAAAATGTTCACAATGAGAACAGCCAGCCATTGGAATAATGTCCCCAGGGAAGTGGGACACCTTTAAGATTCAGCTGAACAGGGTGCTGGGCTATCTTATCTAGGCTGTGTTTTTGCCAGCTTGCACCAGAGGATCCTGGAGGTCCCTTCCACCCTGGCATTCTGGGAGTGCTGCTGGGCAGGGTTTTAACCATGCTGCTTGTACCTTGTAAGCCTGATTGGTTTTTGGGGGGACTTAAATGTGCTGTTTACCTTGCCATCATTGGCAGATTTTGTCATCTCCTTATTGATAATATATTTCCTCAGTTTTTAGTTCAAGTCAGTTCTCTGTACTAGTTAATTTGCTATATATTAATGCCAGCCTCATCTGAGATTGCATTGTTTCCTGTGTAATGTGCTGTTCATCATCTGTCCTGCTAACTTTTAATTAGAAAATTTAATCATACTTGTGTCACATCTTTAACTTTTCACTGAGATAACACTTACTGAATAAAACTGATAAGACTTTAGAGTACCAGTTATTTGTCTTCAATTTTGTAGTGATGTATTTTTGTGCCTAGGAAGGTGTTTCACAAAGAGTTTTCCTTGTTCCCATACTTAGCTTTTACTTTATCAGGAATCATTGTGCAATTTCTAACTTGGAGGTATTTAAATATTTCCTCTTAAAAGAAAAATCATGTTTAATGCTTATCTCCCAAAATATAACCTCTTGTGCCCATCACAAGCTGTTTTCTGTGTATTTGGTATGGATGGATTAACGAAACATCGAACTATCTCAGTGCAGCTGGAAGGTTAAGATGGTTCTGGCAGAAAGCAAAGAGGATTACTTGAAAGGCAATGAATATGATAATTTCCACACTAAATGTAATTGAATTGTCATGAGACACAGAACGTGCCAAACTTTGATTCACACATTCCTTCTGCAGAAGAAGGGAAGGTAAGGCAAGGCACAGCCATGTTTTCAGCATAAACCAGGAACTTGGTTTCTGGTGCAGATAACATTTTGCATTCTTTTAAGCAAAGGTTTAAACTTTGTTTCAAATTATGCCACTTATTCCATCTGTGGTGTTGAAGAGCTGTGCATGTCCTTTTGGGTACATTTTAAGATAAGGTTATAACCTATTTTTAAATTCTGTTAAAGTACTGGCTACATAGTCCTTGAATGTACCAACTACTATAATAAATATTGTCTATTTATTGTTCAGCCATACTCTTTCTCAAATCTAATCTCTCTTTTACTTGGGACCCAGGGCTGGGGAGGGGCTCTGGGGGGCTGTGGTTGGTGTGCAGGAGCTGTGTCGAGCTCACATGGACAGCTGGGGTGATGCAGTCCTGCAGTGGCTGTAAAGATGCATCAGAGAAAATCTAACCTGAAACCAGACTGCTTTGTGTCTTATGCTCCTCTTTAAGCTTAGGAATAAAGGTGCATCCAGCACCTGAAGGAGCAGGAAGAACAGTGCTCTGTTTGGGCACACCAGAGTCTGAGCAATATGAAATGATTCCACTCACCCCTTGTCTTACAAGGAGGAAATTATTTATCAGTTTTGTGGCTCAGAGATGTAAAGCTTCCAGATAAAGCAGATGGAATTATGTTTTTTTTTTTCCCCCCAAATAATTGTGTAAATACGTGTGTGCTGGTTCTGGTGCACACTGGGAAAAAATGACAGAGCATTGACATCCTCACTAATAAATGGGAGTAATAGGATTGGCAAATGGTGATGATAAGCAGAAGGGGGCCAGAACTGGGGGTAATGAAGTGTAACTCCTGGGGGTCATAAAGGAAAGCTTTAAAGAAGCAGCCAGGCTTTCCCTCAGGGGGAGCTTAGGACAGACATTGCTGTTCCCTGAATGTTGGTGTTTGTGTCTGTGCTGGGTCACACTGAGGGTCTCTCTGCATTCCCCCAGAGAAAGTTCAAGTGAAACCAAGCAGAGACCATGCTAAATCTCTAACAGATGGCTTAGAAGGCACCTTGGCACAACTTCTTGTCTAAATGTTGAGAAATATGTAGGCAAAGTTTATTAAAGAAACACTGGGTTTGAACAAATAATTGTGTTAATGTCATGTGATAGAAAACTGTAATATCCAGTCTGTTTTTCTATTTTGTGGCCCAGATGGTTGGTATGTACAATTCCTGAAGTTCATTATGCTGCCATGAACTAGATAGTGAGTGCTTGGAGTTATTTTTATAACAGGGTGTGCTTGAAAAATATTTCAAACCTTTTTAAAGCTTTGCTTTATCGAAAGTTCATTGCTTTTTAATAATAAAAACAAATTTAAAGTTTGTTGATTTTTAACAATCGAAACTCTTGAATCTTTCACAAACTTATTAATTAAAGCTGATTTGCCTCCTTGGTTTGACAAAATCACACTTGGGATATCAAAGCATGTTCTGTTGCTGGATATTCAAAGCAGCAACTCTTCCTTTATTTGATGTCCTCTTTATGTTCCTGTCCATATCCTAGAGATGGTTTCTGCCAAAGGAACAGGACTTAGCAAGACTTTTACTCCACTGGTGTAGTAAATGCTGCATCTGCAGTGTCCTGGGGCTTCCCCACACATCCTTTTGTTCTTGCCTGTCAACCTTCCTGTTGTCATATCCTTATTCCAGCTCTGGGGCGCCCAGGTTGCACTTCTGACAATATGACAACATCCCTCCCTGATTTCTGAGAAATAAGTCTGAGGCAATTGCTCAGATGAAGCCATGCAGTGTTTCTTCAGTATTCCAGTACCTCTCTACAAATCATGTAAATGGCTCACACTCCTGTTCTAAGCCAGTACTGTACATTTTGGCTTTCTTTGACTATGAGAATGTTTGTGGAACTGGCAACTAGTAGCTTTTACTATTTTCTTCAGTCTTTCAGTTAGTGGATTGTGAAGAATCATTATTTTACTGTATTTATTGGTGGAAAATCAGCATCATTCTAAACTTGGCAATTAAGATGCCATCCAATAACTGTACTTTACTCTGAACAATATTCAAGATGTGCACTGAGGTAATATTTTGTTTTGATACAATAGCTTTGGCATTTCTCCATCCAAATTGTCTCCCTGAAGTTGATTTTTTCCAAGTATTTAGCTGCAGTTCTTTGTTCACAATGGAGCAAATCTGAACAGTGTTATTTTAATTCTCTGCAGGTGCAGATGCTGAGCAGGATGCTGCTATCAAACTTGCCCAAGAACGAGCAGAGATAGTTGCCAAGTATGACAGAGTAAGTGAACTTGTTAATAAACTTGTTAACTTTTAAAGAACTTGTTAAATTTTAAAGACATTTTATAATTAATCTTAGTAATATGTCTGTCTTAAAAAATGAATCATTGTTCCAGCCAGCTGTTGTTTAAAATACTCTAGTACTAATCTGATGGTTTCATGATACATTGGCCTCTGGGTGAATTAAATTCTTCCTCCACGAGGGATATTCTGGATAATGACTCAATCAGCTAATTTTTCAGGTGCATGGCAAGTTGCTTTGGGGCTATTTAAGGGGGTGTATTGTATTAGAAGTAATGAAAGTGGGGGGTTTGAGGCTGCTTAGTATATCTGTGAGATTAGAAAGATACTTTTTATTTCTTTAATTTTTGGTTATGATAATAGAAACATTTAAATCATTACAGACAAAGTAAAAGGTGAGTGAGCTGCAGTGTTTGTCAGGTTCTTGTGGGCAGTTGAAGTGCCCTGATCATATCCTGTTACTTCTTGAACCAGGTGTCAAGTAAAAGCCTGGCACAGAGTGTGCCTAGAGAATGCCTACAGTGTGTTCAGGTATTTTTGTAACACTTGATGACTTTACAAGTGTTGCTGGGGTACTGAGCAATAGAGGAAGCAAAAAACTTGTTTGTAGAGTTCATGAAACATTTTCCATGCCAGACTCACTGGTGGTTTGCACGGTGTGCAGGTGAGTGGCTGTGGCTGTTTGAATAAGGAAAGACCTGCTCATGTGTGGCAGGTTGACCCTGGCTGACACCAGGTGCCCACCAAGCTGCTCTGGCACTGCTCCTCACCTGGGCAGGGGAGAGAAAATACAAGGAAAAGCTTCTGGATTGAGATGAGGGCAGGGAGAGATCCCTCACCAGCAGACCTGGCTTTAGGAAATGGGTTTAATTTATTACTAATCAAATTAGAGCAGGATAATAAGAGAATAAAAATTAAGACCTACAACATTTTCTCCCCACCCCTCCCTTCTTCCTGGGCTTAACTTCACTCCCAGTTTTCTCTGCCTCCTCCACCTCAGCAGTGCAGGAGGATGGGGAATGGGGGCCCTGGTCAGTTAATCACATGTTGTTTCTGTGGCTCCTTCCTCCTCACACTCTTCCCTTTCTCTAGCCTGGGGTCCCTCCCACAGGCTGCCCTTCTCCATGAACTTCTCCAGTGTGGGTCCTTCCCATGGCTGCAGTTCTCCATGAGCTGCTCCAGTGTGGGCTGCTTCCACAGGGTGCAGTTTTCCAGGAACAGGCTGCTCCAGTGTGGGTCCCCTGCAGGGTCACAAGTACTGCCAGCAAACCGGCTCCGTGGGGGCTCCTCTCTCCGTGGGGGCACAGTTCCTGCTGAGAGCCTGCTCTGGCATGGCCTTCCCATGGGTTACAGCCTCCTTCAGGCATCCACCTGTTCAGGTGTGGGCTCCTCCAGGGGCTGCAGGTGGGTCTCTGCTCCTCCAGGGACTGCAGGGGGACATCCTTCCTCACTGTGCTCTGCACCACGGGCTGCAGGGAATCTCTGCTCCGGTGCCTGGAGCAACTCCTCGCCCTCCTCGACTGACCTGGGTGTCTGCAGGGCTGTTTCTCTCACAGGTTCTCACTCCTCTCTCCAGCTGCAATTTCTGTTGTGCAGTTTTTTCCTCCCTTCTGAACTCTGTTGTCCCAGAGACACAACCCCTGTTGCTTGACAGCCTTGACCAATGGCAGATCCATCCTGGAGCCAGGCTGGCATTGACTCTGTTGGACAGGGCAGAAGCTTCCAGCACCTTCTCACAAAAGCCACCCCTGTAGCCCCCTGATACCACAGCCCGGCCATGCAGACTCAATACACTCTGTGTTCTGAGTGGTGGCCTCTCTTCATACCCAGTAACCTGTGCAGAGCCCACACCAGAAGCAGATACAGCTGAAATATATTTAAATTTCTGCCAGCCTTAAGTAGATTGGCAATTGGAGTGGGAGAGAGGGACATGAATGAGCACCTCATTGAGAGGAAAACTCAGTGCTGCATTCTGTCTGTGGACATCAGCTCAGGATTTCTGCAGGATGTGCTGTTGCAGGTGATTGTTCAGGAAAGATGGACTTTGGAAATGAAATGAGTAGAAGGCACTTTGTGGGGACCTTGATGGACTGTTGTGGAGTTTAACAACAGGTGTGGGTTCACTACAAGTCTGTGGTTGAAATCAGTGGTTTAAGTGTATTCTGTGACAAAAAGAGGTTTCCTGTGATGAAAGTACTGTTCCCAGGGGCTGGGAGGAGTGTGCTGCAGGGCTGTCCTGGCCAGTTTAGGACTAGTGTTCTCCTCCCCCTCCTCTGACCTACTGCCAGCATGTCCCAAAGGTTATGCTTTGAGTGGCTGAATCCTGTCTTATGTGTCTTAGTTTATTGTGTCATAAAACATCATTTGGCTTTTTATTTTTTCCTTTAGGGACGTGAGGGGGCACAGATTGAACCTTGGGAAGATGCCGACTACCGTCTGTACAAAGTCACAGATAGATTTGGGTTTCTACAGTAAGTAGCAACTTTGTAAAGAAAATAAGATTAAGAGTTTGCTACTATTACTATTTATGCTTTTTATTGTATTGCCTATTTGGTGAAAGTAATATTATGCCTTTTAATAGATCTTCTGGAAGCTGCTGTGTAAGTGTTACTGCTGGGTCACCTTTCACTGTGCTTTTCAGTTCAGTTCCTATCTGTTTATTTATTTCTGTAACTTGATCCTGCATAGGGAGGGAAATGTTTTAAATTTTTTTGTTTGGGGGGAATGAAAGTTGACAGTCTACAAAAGAGATATTTCAAGCTGAATTGCAGTTGTGAATAACTTAGTTGGATATAAACAACCTTGAAGTTCTTGGAAGGATTTATAAAAATTTTGTTGAAGTGTTGATTTTTAAAAAGCTCCCAGCACATTAAGGTTACTTAATGGTTATGTATGAGCAAATGTATCCCAGTCCCTCAAAGATAAATATCATTTGACTTCATGTATTTAATAACCTTAGTGAAATCTCTGCTGATTTGGTACCTAATGTTGAATCTTAAAGTCAAGTCAGAAAATGCCAGAATCCAGATCCAGTTCCCCTCTAGGTACCTCCTTTGTAACACACTCTCTGTCTTTTGGCAAATAAAGGATTAGAGTATTAAATGGTATTAGGATTTTTGTGCTTTGCAGGTGTAAATATTCAGTTTGTAGAAACTGAACACAAGCAGAGTTGCCACTTTTGATAATATCAGGACTGGTATTGTTGTTGTTTGGCATTTATGTTTGAACACATGAAATTCAGTTAAAATCCAGAAAAATCAGTGATAAGAGGAAAACTTATTAATAACTATGTAATTTATAGTATGGGGGAGGGACGTGTGTATGTTTTGGTTTTTGGGGGGATTTTTTCCCCCCCGTCTTCCTTCTCTTTTGCCATGTCATTGGTTTTATAAGCTGTCAGTTAAAAAGTCATCTTCACCTGCAGACTGCTTTTGCCTCACTGGAGTGAGTTAATTTGGGGTATGGCATCCAAACAGTTGTGTTTTACACAAGGAGGTCCTTGTGTGGGTAAAGTACAGCTGCAGCACCACGTGCCTGGTGTTGTAGCTGCAGTTGGAGCATTTTTAATGGAGAATGGCTGTCACAGTTATTCCTTGTGCAGGAGTAATGGGAACTGCTTCTGAGTTCACCATGGACTTTGGGATCCTTATGAACTCCTGAACTTTTCCTGGCACTTGGTATTTTTGTGTGTTAGGCATGGAATATTGTTACTCCAGTCCTCTCCAGTTGCTGCTGCAGTCAGTTTTCAGGAATGTTGCTGTTCCACAGCTCCAATGCCTTGGCATGTTTGGGATGCAGTTGGGCACATCAACATGCCCCAGGCTCTGAGCTCTGTCCCTGTAACTCAGAGCTGCTGTGGGCACCCTCAGATCCCACTGCAGTCATTCCTGGGGTGTGCCAGGGGGATGGACCTCAGTCATGAGCCCAGACCTCCTCCCTAGGCTCATCTTTACTCACAATGCAGAATTAATTGTTGTTACAGTCAACTTCAAGGGACGAAAACAGAGATTTATAATGCATGAAGACTGCACAGGCTCACAGTGTATGCAGATAATCTCTTCACTAATTGTGTCTATTTGTAGCTCATCCATGTCTTGTTACAAGGCAGATTTCACCTGAGAGTGCTCAGGTTTATGAGAGGCTGCTTTATGATTCTATAAGACAAATCCATTGCAAATGATGCTTTTACTTTCCTGGGAAATAAAATCTCTCCTTTTAGAAGAAATACACTCAGGATAACCATATCAACTATCTTGCCCTGAAGAGACAGTTTATATGGCACTGGAGAGTTGAACTGTGGCCTGGGTTCATGTGTGCTGCCACCCTGAGCCTGTGCCACCTGCTGTGTCTGAAAGAAGCTCCTGTTCTGTGAGACTTTGGAATCAAGCAGGATGTACCAAAAGCTTCCAATGATTATCATCCCTGAGAGCCATAATTCCCTGTGGTCTATCAGGTGTTTAAAGTAAATTAATTGTACATTGGCAAACAGGCCTGATGCACATTGAAACCTGAAAATCTGAGAACAGCACCAAGCTTACTGTGCTCCAGTCAGAGTCCACAGTGATTTGCAATCGTTTGTATTGACATCTTAAAATACTCAGTAAAATGTCTTTTGTGTCAGAAGGCTGCTGGGTGTGAGGAACAGGATGGAAAATTAGGGCTTGTTTTCTCAATCACAATAGGCTTTTATTATCATCAGTAGTTTTCTTTTTCCTTGACTGTGTCCTGTTTGCAGCTTTGCTGGACTCTCTGAAGGGGCTTTCAAGGTTCTGTTGATTGCTGATAAGGCAGAAAAGATAATTTTTGGGGAATGAAGCACTCAGGCTGCCCGTGTAACTTGCCACCTGTTTAAAGATGGGAGAACATAAAGACTAGAGACACTCTAAGAATAGTTTTGGTCTGGGTCTGCACTACTTCTGGTGTCCCAGTGCCCTTATTTGTGTGTCAGACTGGGAATTTGTAAACTTGGGGAACCTGAAGACACTTCAGTTGTCTTCCTGACATACCAGTAGAAGTGGGCTCAGGTTTTCTTAAGAGAACACAGAGGCAGAGGGAAGGTGCCTTTTTATTTAACAGTGGAGAAATTGGGTGGTGATTGGAAAGTGCTAGGACCTTCCCTTTCAAGTGAAATATCTCACTTTGACCTTCTTTTAAGACCCACAGCTGATGAACCTGATATCCCTGGTCAGTTCTAAGTGTTGTAGTATTTATTGTTTACAATAGCTGGGACCATCTTTACCCAGCACTGTCTTAAATTTTCAGTAGCTGCTGCCCTAAGAACACAATTTAATTTGTTTGCTGCAGTATTTTATTTTGGAGTTCTGCAAAATGTGTGGATGTTCTTGTTAACTTTTCGATATTAGAAGGAAATTGGTGTGGACAGGTTATTAAGATAGCTACTTAAAACAAAAGAAAAAAAATAGCTGAGTTAATACCTAATGAATTTAGGGAACAAGAAAGGAAGTTCAGTGAGACTTGTTTGAAATGAATAAAGGGAAGTTTTAGAGGGAAGTGTGATGTGAGAAGGTTTTCAGCAAAGCCAAGCTGTAAAATAACTCATGGGGAGCTGAAGGATTCTGTCCCTTGAGATGTTTAGGACCAGACTGTGCAAAATGCACCTATGGGGAGTTTGGTCTGTAGGACTGACTAAATTGTAACAGCTGCTCTACTGAAAACATAAACTGTACATGAGAGGTGTGCAGGAACCAGAAAGTGAAAATCTCATTATTGGCTAAAATGTAGAAAATTTGGCCTTAGCAATTGCTGTTGTTGCCAGGCTGTGGTGGGTCATGGTGTCTTTAAGCCATGTGGTTTGTGGCAAACCAGTCTCAACTTGGGGATTTTTTACATAATGTATTGCCAAAGAACACAGCTTGTGATTGCTGATTTGGATACAGGGGACACACACACTCCAAAACATGAAACTTTACCAGACACCTGAAGGAAACCCCTGTCTCCCCTCTGCCTCCAGGCCAAACTTCCCTTGCTTGGTGTTGTGGGTTACCCTTGGATCACCCCAGTTCCTTTGGTGAGGCACAGGCAGTGCAGGAGGTCCTGCATGGAATGGCTCCTTTCTGCTGCTCCTGGTTTCTTACTTGTTTTCATCTCCTGTTCCTTGTGTCTTATGTGTTTTCTTCTGCCCCAGTGTGGGTCTCCCATGGGCTCCAGTCTCCTTGGAGATACATCCCAGCATGGTGTGCCTCCCTCTGGGAGTGTATCTGTGGCCATGTTCCCAGGATCTCCTTCTGTGGATCTCTTCTGCCTCTCCAATTAGTGTTGCTCCTCTTTATTAATATAGATTTGTTTCTATCAAGTACTGTTGGCCTTCCTCACTGTCACTGGGTGCACATGGGGTAGTGCCTGTTAAAACTTGACTCTTCACTTCCATAATGTTTCTCTTGGAGAATCCCATGTCAGGGGCTCATCTTGTCATGACCACGAGTATTGAGAGAGCAGATCAGTGTATTTTATACAGGTGCACTGTGGTTACCCCCAGACATAAAAATATTAAAAAAAAACCCCAAAAAGACAGCAAAAAACCTTCAGGCATAGTCCTTGTTCAATACAATTTATTTCCAGTAAAAATCCTGCTGCATTCCTGATGTCACGTGGTAGTGCAGGAATGCTGAACAGTAGGGGTGATGTGAAAAGTGCCACTCAATTTTAAAAGGAACATTTTTTTCCTCTGGGAAGTCCAGCACCAGTGTCTGTATGTGCAGTCTGCAGGGGTTTGATAAGATCAGACACTCTTGTCTAGAAAGTGCAGGAGAGGGAGAGTTTGTGCTCTACCTGTAGTTGCTGGAAGTCCAGCAGGACATCTCAGGGGACTCTGTAGGGCTCAGATAAGCCTGAGTGTGTGATAGGTGACTCTTGCAATCAAGTATTTTAGGAATGGGAGAAATGCCTGAGATCTCTTCACAGATAGTCATAACAAAAACTGTTTTAACTGTTTTTGGAAATGAAAAAGGCAGAGTGTGTTTGGTATTCATAAAAAATAAGGGGTTTGTTAGTTGATTTTTTTCCTTTTTTCTCGCCTTTTTGGTTTGTTTTTTTTGTGTTTGTTTTCCTCTTCTTGGATATGTTGTGTCTTTTTGGTCAACATTGTGTCAAGCTACCTCTTTTTTTTTATTATGTTTCCTCCAGATTTAATCACAAGTTGGGATTTCATGCTCAGAATACACACACATACACAAAGCACCAGAATCTTGCAGTTAAAAAACCCAACAACCAAACTAATAGAAAACAAAAAATTAAACCCTATGCCCAAAAACCAAACTCCAAACACCCTGCACCCCCCAAAAAAGCAGTTCCTTTCTGTCCTATCTCAGAACCTGGCTAAATTTTAAAGTAAGTGTCCTTAGAATTTTCACTGTGGACTGTTCTTTTCTCCACAGTTTGCCTTGTAGATACTTGTGTTTGCAGTTTTTCTGGCAGCAGTCATTGATAAGGGAATAACTTCAGGGAAAGAAACCTGAAGGAATTTCTGAGTGTCTTGAAGCTCATAGCAGGCATTCCAGTAATGCCTGGGATCTGGGATTGGACCCTTCCCCCTCCTTGAATTCTTTAGTTGATTTGGTACTGTTTTGGGATGGTTGAAAAAGCTACTGAAATAAATGTGTCATTCCTTGGGTGGGGGCAAGTTCCTTACTACAACCAGGAACATTTTCAAAGGTGTTTATTTCTTTAAACTGACAATTTAAATAATATCTATATTAATTTGTCAATTTGGAAGTGACAATGATATGAATAATTTCTATAGTCTAAAAATTATTAAAGGTCTTAAAGCAGCAAAAGAAAGCAAGAAATCCAAATGAAAGTCAATATTTTGTAAACAAATAAGGATTTAAGCTTTATCTGAAGATCATTGAAGCACATACTTAAAGATTTTTTTTTTGTGAATATATCCTTGTATTTATTTTTTGTGAAATTCTCCAGTTAGCTATGGGGACAAAATAACTTTATTCCTTCCCCTTGCTCCTTGCCCCAGATAATTTTAAGGCTGAATGACCATTGACTGATTGGGGTTTGCAAAACAGCCTAAACTTCCTATGTGGGCCTAAAGAAGGGTAGAAGCTGAAACCAGAATTTTGCAACTCTAAAGGTCAAGACCAGTGTGAAGAGCTGGTCCTCTTTGGGGCCTTTGAACCCAGGGAAAATCAGGGAGCAGGATAAGCCAAATGGCCTCTGTGTCTGCTTAGGATGGCTCAGAAAGCTGGAATTTGAGCACATGCAAACAGCTCAGAGGCATCTTCCTGTCCCATGAGGATTTACATTGCCTGGTCCCTTCGAAGTGTCCTTGTGTGTATATTCTCAATGGTTCTTTTGTATTTGTCTCTGGGCATCACCCAGATGTCAGGGAGGCATTTTCCTTTATAAAAAAAACTTTTCAAGGCCACAGTTGTGCTTTCCTAAGTAAGATGAAAATAACATTGCTTTTTGGAATTTGGGACAGGTACAGCTCAAGGCCAAATTGTATTACTCCTCATAGATTCTGACTAAAATGTGCTGAGTAATAGATTATGGAAAGCATTGTAAGTGTCCAGATCTCAATAGATACGAAGTAGAGATAACAGAAGAAACTGCAATTTATTTACTGCAACTTTTCAAGAGCTTTTTTCTTTCTATTGTTCACTGATGAATGCCAGCAATGGAATTGTCCTGGTAACTTTTGGTCATGAGCTGTGTAAGTCATAAGCAGAAAATTAAGAAGTTATTTCATTTCTCCAGCTTGCACTGCATGAGTTCTTTTCAGGCCTTGTTGTTGTCAAGGTCTGTGTTAACTTGTATTAATAATTATCTTATAGCAATAACCAATATTGTCAAGTTTTGTGTCTAACTTGGGTGATTCAGTTTAAACACTTTTTCTTTTTACTAGCTGCTCAATAATTGGAAACTGGGGATGTATGTGCAGTGTGGCAGATGCTCTTATGGTGATAAATACCCTGGGATCAGCATAGTGATGTTGGAAGTTTGTTTGTTTTTTAGAGAATAAAAAGTTGTACAATAAAAGTACCAATGGTAGAAAATACAGATGTGATCCCATTCATGAGACTCCCTTCAAAATTCGGGTTAGATTTTCGTGCTGTTCTTACAGTAGCTCAGTGCTGATTCTGATGGAATTGTACCAATTCACAGCAGCTGAGAATGTGACTCATACTCTTAGTCTTAATCCCCTGAGTCTATTAAAGCACTGAACATGCTTTGAGAATAGTTTGCTAATGATGGAGATTACCACGGGGCCAGAGGCGCTTTTCAAAGAGCAGAATTCCTTCTTTCCTTTGCTGAGAGAGAGACCTGCCTGCTCTTCTCCATCAGCTTTGCTCCTTAAAAACAGGTATTGCATTTTTATTGGCTCTGATGCATTTCTGCAGCATGCTCCAAAAAATGAGCTAGGGCAGCTAAGAAGTGGAGAGCTCAATCAAGGATTGTGAGATACTCTATTAAATGAAGTATTGATTCTTTTTTTTGTTTTTTTTTTCTTTTTTTTTTCGTTAACCCTGAACTTTTTAATAGGGAGCAATATGATGAACATCCAGTTACCTTCTCTCTCTCATTCTGTTTCTTGGTAGTTTATATGTAGCCTTGCTGGAAAACAGTCCTTGTCTCTGAAGTATTCTTTATGCATTCTTTAATATTTTCTCCAATGTGCCTGTTGCACCACATGTCTCAGAGCAGTAACTCTTGCACAGCTCACCTGCTGATTTGGGTGGGTCCACAAGTGAGTTCTCTCCAGATAAGAGGTGTAAGGACTGGGCTCTGAGGGCTTTTGGCAGCAAAAGAAGTTATGCTGAGATTTTGGGTAACAGAAATTAAAGAAAGAAGCATGTTAGCTGTAATTTGATAATAATCAAAGTAGCATTAAACAAATTGAGATTTTATATTATTTTAATTTCAAATTTTTAGTAGAAAAGTCGTAGAATCATAGAATCATCAAGGTTGGAAGGGACCCTGAAGATCATCCAGCCCAACCCATCACCACCACTGTAATCCCTAAACCACATCACCCAGTGTCAGATCCAGATGCCTCTCAAACACCTGACTCCACCACCTCCCTGGACAACCTGTTCCAGTGCCTGACCACTCTAATAGTGAAATTTTTTTTTTTTCTAATATCTAATCTGAATCTCCCCTGTCTCATCTTAGGGCCATTTCTGTTTAAGGCCATTAAATCTGCACCTCAGAGTTTAAGGAAAGAGCACCAAGGGTACTGGGAGAGTTGCAGACTTGTTGTTCACAGTGACATGCAGCCACCATCCTTAATTTTCTTGGTGCAGTAAATATTGCCAAACCCATTACATGATGTTCTAAAAGTGCAATGAAATGTTTATTCTTAACAGTTCAATTATAAATGTAAATTTTACCGCATTTTATTTATCATGGTAATTCAGGAGGGAGTTGCTGTCGTTTTCTTCTCCTCTTTTCTTCTCAGCTTTGTGAGACAGGGTCAGAACTGCTTGTCAGGAGAGTGGCTTAACCTAACTCTTCCCTCCCTTGGGAAGAAGTGTGCCCAGTTCAGCCTCTTTCAGCTGTCAAGGACAAAACTTTATTAAAAAAAAAGTTCAGATCTCAGATATTACAGAAAAGTCGTGTTTTTCTTCATTCTCTTTCTCCTAAATATATAAATATGCCTCATTTTGTCCATGTAGAGTTTTTCATGTGGCATTATAAAGATTTAGCATGAGAACTCCACTGGAGTGTTATATTATGTGCCGTGGATTTTACCCTCTAATATGTGATACATTGGTCTGGACTGATAGTGCTCTGAAATATTCATTGCTAATCATTGTATTAAGGAACTGCTGTAAAAAAAAAACAACCACAAACTCAGCTCTGTTTAACATTCTTTCCTTTTGCCCTAATGTACACTGAGGATGTTATCTTTATTTAAGGAGAGAAGTGGAAGTTTTCCTGGGTTAGTAATTGAGATTCAAATTGCTTGTTTTAGTTCCATCTTCCTGGCATTAGACAAATACTTTTTTTTTTCTTTTTTTTTTGCCTGCTTCCACAAGGAACTAGTTTTAAAAGAATATTTTAATTGCATTTCTGTATGACAAAGCCTGTTTTTTGAAAACACAGCAAGACCACTATTTATTGCAAGACCACTATTATTATGGAATTCCTGATAAGCTGAAATGAATCCCTGCTTACCATGCAATTGTGAAGTGATGGGGCTGAGCTTGAGACCAAGGTCAACACACAGTTTTATTTAAACATCACTGACAGTGGAAGAGCACATTGGACCTGCTGTAAAATTCACTTAGTCCTGTTCATTCTGGCTGAGTTTACAGCTCTGCTTCTGTGATGGACAATGACCTTTGGCCTCTGAATTTGTCTCCAGTTATGGTGGTGGTTTTGTTGTGATCCTTCTCTCTGTGTTCATGCATTTGAACTCATGTCCAAAAGCATGAGATGTGTGTGGCAATTTGCTTCCTTAAAACGATGTCTTATTTTGCAACAGCAGATGTGGTCAGACACGACGCTTTAAAAGGTGTTTTGGTTGCTACAAGGAACTCTTCAGTGCTTTTGTTGTTCACTTTTTCTCACACTTACTGCTCTAAGAAGTATTTTTGCCAACCTGATGGTGAAAGTGGTTGTTTATTCAAAGCTGTTTCATGGTAAGTGTCTAAACCAGACCCAGCAAAGGGACCTTCTCTCTTGGGTGGTCACTGGGAGCTTCACAGTCTTCCAGGGTCTTACAGTATTTGCACATCAGTTGTGTTCCTGGTGGTAGGATTTTACCAGGAGAAGGTGGAAGTGCCTCACTCCTGGTTTTGGCCTGGTCACTGTCCAAGCCAGACTTGCTTTAGAACCTCCTAAAGCCAGGGAGGCTGTTTGAACCCCGAATCACCTCATTTTGTGTGAGACTCGAGGTCATCTTGGACCATTTGAAGAGAAGCCAACGCCTGCAATTCAAACAAGAGCTGAGAAACCCCCTCCTGGGCTGGTGTTTACAACCACAAGAGGGAAGTAGGAGGACTTCAGGTGTACCTTGCTCTGCCAGTTTTTGTTGAGTTAATTTTGGATTCCATTGGGGAATAAGCAGCTTTGCCCACCTGCTGTGCTCTCATGGTTGCAATAATTTTTTAACATCTACGTCTCTACAAGTTACCAATGAATTTTTCAGTGATTTGGACTGCGAGTGTCAGTTCATGTACAAAAGTGTTTAAGATGTTCTTCTCTTTAATTCAGTTTTGTGCATCTTAGTCTAAATTGGATTGTTAAAGAATAACTTGAAAGGGGTTTTGGTTTTTTTTTCCTTTTAAATTTTATTTTTCCTTTGTGTTATCACGGTGATCATGGCTTTTCTACTACTCTCAGGCAGCTTCTTCCTGTGGAAGGAAGAAATATTCTGTTGTTATTTGTTATAATTCAGAATGGTGTGGACCTTTTTTCCCCTCAAACGGTGTCACAAGGGTACCCATTTCTTTAGCTTATTCTTAGGACTAGAATTGAAATTTGAATTTTAAATCCGTTCTTTTAGCTGAGTTAGTCCAGGCTGTCACTTCAACAATCCTCTGCAGATACAGAAGGTAACAAGGTGAGTGCAACCCTGCAGATTTGATGGCAAACACAAAAATAAGCTGCAGGAAAATTCTGCCAACTAAGGACAAATAATGTGTTTTTGTTAACAGCTGCTGCTACTTGATTTGAGTAAAAGATCACCCACTGTGTACAAGGAATTCATAAAGTACTTCCTTGTATGGAAAGAGCTATTAGGCAGCAGAACTGAAAAAAAAAAAGATTGAATATGTTAATATGGTTTAATTTATACATTCATAAAGCAATACACGATGGCTTTGAGTTACTGCTTAAGCTCTAAAACGTGAGTATTCAGCATAATCATTGTTACCACATATATTTCCTACCCAATTTAGCATTTATAGCAGATTGAAGTAACTGAATGTAGGGAATGGCCAAAGTGTGTTTCATTGGCACACATTAAGGATGCTGTAAGATGTCAGGGACAGCAGTTTTTAGAAGTGCAAAAATGCTTCTACTCTGGACCAGATGAAGGACCCACCAAAATGGGGTTTGACACCACCCAAGGTTATTTCCTAAAAGAACCAGGTGCAGGTTCCCAAAGCTTGGAGCTTCAGCAGTGAGCAAATCCATATTGCTGGGACCTCCCATCTTAGTTAGCTGGGGTTAAACACACTCTGCACAGCACATGAATTTGAATAGAGATGGAGCTGCCAGCCTGCAAACCCTGGCTCTCCCTGGATCTGTGCTGGGAGGGACCTGCACGGGAACTCCCCTCCCAGCACCACTGGAATGCAGCAGATGTGTGTTTAAGGGGTGTTTTAGACATTATCACATGTAAATTAGAGGCAAGGCCAAGAGGCTCGTTCTTTTTCGTTTGTCTTTCAGACTCTTGAGAGTTTTGAGGTAGCTTAGATTACTTTTTATCTTTTGTTAAAAACACTTGGCACTGATTCTGGGAGGACACTCTTAACCCCAGCGGTCATTTATGCACCATTAAAGTGGCGTCAAAAATCACAAGAAATGCTGACGTGCCCAATTAAGTGGATTATAGATTTTTCTCAAAGGTTTTGTGATTCCAAGCTGGGAAGACTTTAGAGTTTGCATATAGAACAAATCTCTTCTACTAAAGACTCAGGAAAGCACATCTTTTAGCGTTTGGCTGTGAAATCACAGATATCTTTTTTTTGCTATGAATTTCCTGAACATTTTTCATATTGGCAATAAAAACTTTACAGTGAAATCATCTTCTTCCAAGCAGCAAAGTACTTCACTAAAAAGTCACCATTTTGAGATTTAATTGAATTTGATAAAACTTTTGATTTTATCTTATTTTTCTGTACTACTTGAGACTTTCTGGACAGGAGCTACATGTTCATGGCACTGTGCTCTGCATATTGGCAGCTACAGCCACAGAATCCACAAATAATAATTGCAACTAAAACCTAGTCACAAAATCACATGTGGTCCATTTTTTTTGCCAGCATTAAATTCTTTTTGCAACATATTTCCTGATAATTATATTGTGGAATATCACATTGGCTGATCCCATATGTTAATTAATTGCTTTGGCTTGCTTATGAATTTTAACAAAACTTCTGAAAGCTGTTTTTTAATCTGCTGTAGTCACCACCCCCATACTGTGCAGAGGTTGTTCAGTGAAAATTCAAAGTGGATGATTATAGTAGCAGAGCTCCAATTATTTTGAGAGACAGACACAATCAGAATTGTGAGATATGTAAGTAAATTGTGAAATGGGAAGAAGTGAGTGAGCTATAGAGTTTTAGCTGTGGAAAAAAAGTAGTTTTCTTATTTTCTCCTTAATATTTTCAGAAACCTTTTCCATGTACTGTTGGTTTTGAAAATGACACTCTTGCCTTTAATTTCCTTTGAGAAGCTGGGAGATTAAAGCAATCATTCATAATCAGGATTCCTCTGAAAATTACCTTTTTGGACTAAAGGGTCTGAATTAAGACCAAGTTGTGCTTTAGATTTGTGCTATAAAGAGTAGAATAACTTAATCATAGGCCTAAAGAAAGACAAGACATGGAAATAATGTTTTATTTCTACTTAGAATGGTTAATGAGGTTTTTTAGTTGGCTTTAGAAAAGAGTTTGCTGTGAGCCCACCTTGTGCCATACTGCAGACATAAACCCAGTCCTTACAGGGAATGATGCTGGTTCCTGTGATCTCACAATTGTCTTATTTATATTCCCTTCTATCAGGTGATTGCCAAGCATTTTTCAGCTAACTTTAGAACAAAGATCAGTGTGCATATACTTAGAACAGGCTGTATGTATACATCTATATATATTTATTTATATATATATAAAAATAAGATGTGATTGTGTTGCAAAGCACTGCTGTAAGTATCCATAGTACTGTGTATTGCCCTGACAGCTTTATGTGCCGTGGATCAGACCCTGAGGGGGAGGCAGACCTAATAGAACACCTACTTAGTGTGTTTATTGCTGTAGAATTGGTTTCCCAGTGTGAATATACTCTTTTTTTTTTGTCTAGTAAAGCTATAGACTCCTACAACTCACTTCTGACAAATTACACAGCCTAAAAACTGGTCTTACTTGGGAAGATTTACTCCTTCCCAATACACCTGGAGACTGTAAGGTTGCAATTTATTACTCAGCAATCTGAGTTTGATATTGTACAGCAAAACAACTCCATTTTTACTAAAGCTTTTTGTGTCCAGATACTTCTCAAGTGAATTCTTCCCTTCTCATACCTTACCTGTGCATGAATTTATTTCATGTCATTTTTGAGTTTTGTGCCTCACTAATGGTTTTGTGGATGTTTCACTCACAAATTTCTTAGTCATGAAAGTTTCAAAATTATACAAATGACTGTTTTTAATTTTTTTTTTTAAAGAATTCCTTCAGAATAAGTCTCCTGAATAGTAGCATGTATGTTTTCTTCATGGATTTAAACACTTAATAGTGCATCACAAATGACAAACTGAATGCCCAGCATCTCTTTCTTCATGATTAACTCAATGAGACCGTGAAGATGAGTGTCCTGCAAGAAACTTTTCCCATATTATATTTACTGTGTGAAACAATTTTGCATAGGCACTGCACCACAGCCTTTATGAGGATCCAAGTTCTTTTAATAGTCATGTTATACTGAGCTCAATGATGTAGGAATCTTGAATTTAGTTGACTGTTTAATTAAATAATGACTTGAATTTATTACAGTTATTCCTGCAAATGTTTCAGGATAAAGAGCCTCAAATTCTTCACAGTGCACTGGCTAATTCTCCCTGGGGCAAGAATACAGCAAGTAGAGAGGGTTTTTAAGCAAGTGCTGTGTTTTGAAATAGAATTTATGAGAAATGACAATAGAGCGTACCAAGAAATTTTGAACATAACAATTCTTTGGGCAGTTCAGCTTTGTAGGAAAGATTTTTAGTCTTATTGTGGTCAATTTTTGCCACTTGTTTTTTTTCTTTTTTTCCCCAATGAAAAATTGATTGCCAGGCTTTATCCAATTTGTAACTGTGAAGAATTGAATTGATCCTCTGGAATTTAGAGTTCTGGGGTGCTGGTGTATCAGGGCTGCTGATCATTGCACTAAACATCTTCCATCCTCAACTGAGGGTGCAGAGGATAGAGGAGGCTTTAGATTTCTTAAATTTAAGCCAAACTAGAAGCAGGAAAGTGCTGTGATTTGAGCCAGCAGGGAACATACTTGGGATTTAAATACACGTGTAAGAAAAGGGTAAATCTGATAAGTGACTAATATAAGAACGTCTTTCCTCGTGATTGTATTGAACAAATATATCAAAGTGATGTTTAAAGATTTAAACAGCAGCAGTGGGTAGGTGACTGTAAGCTTGTTAAGTCTTAGGCTTTTCAATTCATTTAGGCTACCACTGTTACTTGAGGAAGCTAATTACAACACAGCTTAATGGTCAAAACCATAGATCTGCATATTTAATGTTCTGAAGGGACAGGTATTTATGCATTTAAGATCATTATTTTAAGTTATCTTGAAACATTCATGAAACCCTGTGTTAGCCATCGTGGGGGATTTAAAGATGTAAAATCCATTCATCCCTTAAAATGCAACTTAAAAAATTTCATTTTCTATCAAGTCCTTGTTTTTCAAAATGAAATCTTGTTTCTTTGATCTCACAGCCATTCTCACCAGACAGTGGGAATAGTCTAGATGGGAAGATGGGAAGACAACTTTGGGCTGGTGTTGCAGATCAGCACCAGTGAGGACCATGGGTAGAGGTCCTGAGTTCAGTCAGACCTTGGAAGGAAGTAAGCCCGAGATTCCAGTGAGATGGCTTTGAATTCTCTTGCTACAATTCCCAGCGTTCACCTGATTGGAACTGGCATTTGGACTTGCAGTGTTTTGCAGCTCCCAAACCTGGTGACAAGATCTTTACCCCTTTCTCTCAGTGCTGTAACTCCAGAGCTGCTTGGCAGTGTCAGAGCCCTGAGCTGCTGTTGGGATCAGTGTGGGTGCCCAGCCTGGAGCTGGAGGCTCCTGCCTTCCTGCCAAAGGCACCGACCAGGGGAGTGATTCTTGATCCCTGGCTGATGCAACAGGTGACTTTGCCTAGTTTGGGTTTTTCTTGTGGACAGTAGAGAGTTAAGATTTCGTTTCTGGTTAGTGAAACCTTATTTCCATGAGTTCAGTTAAAAGCTTCCCTGTGACTCCTCTTTTGGATAACCAAGGACTGTGTGGTTCCAAGCTAATTACGTTAATCAGGTCTGTTCTCTCTGTATCCCCTAAATGAATATTACTTGAGCTATTAAAGGAAAACAGTCATCTTAGGGGCAGGATATTGCTATATTATGTTAATATTGTTTACTACTTCACATTATTATTTGGTGAAGTGTGCAGATGAAAATCTGGAAAAATGCAAGTTTAAATAGACTGGGGATGATGGGAGAAGATTCAATGTTAAAAGAAATAATGAAGGTATAACAATGTTCCATTGGTTAGGCTGGGGAAGGAAGGGGAAGACTTGTCATTATAAAGAAAAAATAGAAGGTGCAATAAAATAACATTGATTAATAGGCATTAATTGATTTTGTGTCTGATCCCACCTAATCATGTAAAAAAAAATCCGTAAGGTTCTTCTGCACAGAAAACACATATGCTAAGGGGAAATGTATTTATTTAAAATACCTTTAGGGGCTTGAGAGAGTTTGTGTGCCCACTGTGCCTTTCCTCAGTCCTTGCAGGATAGATTTGAATATTTAGCTGGGTGAGCACATGGGTGTAGTTGGTGCCATCTCCTTAATTGAGAGGAAGAGCTCCAGGAACTTGGTGCATTCCAGTCCTGTGAGTTACTGAGCAGCCTGGGGCAATTCCCTCAGCTGCTGCTCCTGCAGCATCAAGGGGAATAAAAACATGGGGCTGGCTTCAAGTGCTCCTATGGAATTCCAGTGGAGGTACATGGAATTAGGGCACAGCTGTGCAGCTCAAGAAATAACGAGGAATGTGGGCATAAATTTGCTGCTGGATGGATTTCGTGAGGGAGTGCAGTGTCTGCTTCCCAGGGCCTGCCAGGAGGTTCAGCCATGCCTTTGCTCTGCATATTGATGGTAACTTGAAAAATTAGCTGGTAAATCATTGCAAAATATTGTGAAAAATAAGATTTGGTTAGTCTTTCATGTGATCAGCTTCCATGCTGGATCTGCCAAGGATAAGATAGCCTGTCAAGTGGTACCAGGTAAGCAGAGGAGCTGCTGTGTCCAGTGAGTCCCCAGGGATGTGGAGCTGTCCCATCCTTGTCCTGCACACTGCTGGCAGCACTGCAGGGAGAGGAGTTATTTGTGTGCACAGCTGGGGGGATCTCAAAGACTGAGGCTGGTGGGGGGTGGGCAGGGCCTGCAACTGTCACTGAACAACTGGAAATTTTAAATGACATGGAAAGGCTTAGAAATCTTTGTTCATCAAACCAAACAGCAACGACCCCAAGCAGATTGTATTAAGTTGAATTTTTACTTCCCCTTTGTTTCTCCACCTGCCCTTCAAATAAGCTGGATTTTTAGGTCATATTTGGCATACAAAGGACCTGCTTTCAGTTGTTTGGTTTAGTTATATGAGAATGTGGACAATAATTTGTAACATTCCAACCTCAGGTAGTGCTGAATATAGGCTGTTTCTGGTGTGTTAGATGGTAATCAAGAGGTTTTTTGATTTTGATGTTGCTTGCCAAGAAAACTTTTAGATACCTGGAAAGTGCTTCTAAATGCATGGGCTGTGCTTTTTGCAGTGCTGCTCAAAAGGAACAGTGTTTTGGTTTTAAAATTAGTCCTGGGCTGTGTACTGGAAACTTTGACTTGTGTGTGTGGTCTCTGAAAAGGTGTTGATTGGAGCAAGCTTTTCCATTAGATGAAGTAATTCAAAGGTGTTTCTTTATTCAAATATAACTTCTGAATCTGAAATGACACCTTTTAAATGAGATAAATGAGATTGAATATAATTCCAGCCTTTTGCATCAGACTGTGCTTGCATTAACATCTGTGGCCTTCCCCACTGTTTCATCCTGCACAGATTTGATCCAGGTCTAAAATACTGTGGTTTAATGACCTTGCTGTGGAAGGCTGTAATGGTGTGGGTAGGAGGTTTTTTCCATAATATCAAGGCTCAGTAGGATTTTTTTTAGAGTGTTTCACATGGTTCCTGCTTGTTAGTCCTTTTAAAACACAGTTTTGATGGGTGTGTTATTTATCTGACCTCTGGAGCAGAAGAAGGGTGGTTTTGCTGCTTGCAGATGAGCTGCTGTGTTTTCAGAAGCTTTAAAGGAAGGCTCATTTGGCATCAAAGTGGTCCAGTTACTTTTGATATGAAAAACACAAATCTCTTTGAGAAAAACAGAAGTTGGAGCCCTCAGAATGAAACTGGAGTTAATAGAAAGTCTGATTAAAAAGCCTGAACATGTATCTGTTCCAAGGTTTCTTTTTAAGCTTTCCATTCCTAAACTGCCTTTTTATACTTAGGCTAAGAAGTGTTTAAGGAAAAGAGTTTAAGTTTTAGTACTAATTGGATACGTAGTAACAAATCTGTTTTTTTTTCTTCTTCCTACTTGTTACTGAGAGTGAGTTTTGTAGAGTTTTGAGAAAATGGAAGTTAACTCTCCTAAGTCAAGCAAAGTCTCAGCACCTTTCCTAGAGCACAGTAGTAAAGGAGGAAAACCTTTATTTTTATTGGTCATTCTCCTAATAATGGTATGGTCAAATAAACAGAGTAAAAATCACTTAAGTTTCAGTTCAGTACAGCACAGGGTGCTTTTACAGAAGAAAAAATGAGTCCTTGACTCTTATTAAGCTATGCAATGTTTTTCTTAAGCTATGCAACTATTTTGATTTAGAATCCTAGTTCTGTACTTAAAATATTATGAGTTTGACTTTGTTTGAAAAATAAATTCCGAGGATTTCTGTGTGAATCTTAGTTCTTTATAGTTCAGAATTCTTGTTTGCTAGTTACTATAAATTGCTGCTGTAAATGATGACTTGTAAGAACTTACACAGAAATGATTTTGTGCCAAGCATTAACCAAGACTAACATGAACTTTGTCTTTGTTTTCAGTCCAGAGGAGCTTCCTGTCCACGATGCAGTGATAGAAAAGGTAAGTCCACTACCTTCCAGGTTTTTTTACCAGGAAATAAAAGTTTACAGATTTTACAGCTTTTTAAAATATAAATCTTGGAGAAACGAGTTGATGAAGCCTTTTATTGATTTGCATTCCCAAGGCAGCACGTTCCAAGTGCTGTAAGAACTGTCGTCCTTGAGGCCACATTAATTTGCCCACAGATCCCTTGGGGCCCCCTCATTGTTACATTTACAGCTGGTGCAGGTGGGAGTCCAAAATTCCTCCTGCTGCTGCAGGATTCTGCAAGAGCAGAGCAGTTTGACAGCTGATGGGTTGGGAACGTGGAAAGCAGTAAAAATAATGGGGAACTGAATTGCTGCTTGTCTGGGCCTGGTTACTGTTGGTATTCCCCCTTGGTCAGTCAGGCCTGGTGTTACCTCCAAGATCCTTCTTGTTGGTCCATATTAATAATCTGTATAATCAGAAAACTCAAGATAAACTATTTAAAGCTGTATTTTTAAGTTACCCCTCTTGACTGCACAAATCAGTGGAGTACATGGAAAAGGGATGGGATGACTTGTTCCAAGGCAGCTCAGCTCCTTGAGTATTAAGAGCAGCAAAATAAATTAATTATTGTAAGCTTCAATTATATCCTGAAACTAGTAAGAGATGCTCTCTGTAGAAGAGTGGAACTTGTGAGTCCCTTTTGTTTTGTGTTGGTTCCTGTGTCCCTGCATACACAGCCTGGAATAGTTGTGTTTTCCTGCCATGTTTCATTACATTTAATAACACGGTGAGGGGATGTATAATTTCATTTCCATCAGAAGGGCACAGCAGGGGGCTGAGTCTCTGAGCATAAATATTAGGCAGCTTGCAGTTGCTGTGGTGGGTGTGTTTTGAAGCTCTGATTCACTGTGGCTTTGTAGTTAGCCTTAAATTATTGAGGGAAAATTAGTCTTGGGTCTCTGTCCCATATTGTGTCTGTGCCGGCTCAGACAATGTGTCAGCACAGAAACTGTATTTATTGAGCTGCTGTTAAATTGCAAATCTGGAGTCTTTTTATAACCATCCAGTGATGCTTCTGTGTTAAACTCCTGGTTACACTCCTGATGGTATCCTGACCTCTGCTGGTCTGAGGTTTATCTGCCTCCTGTCAGCAGGATTTTCAGGATACCATTCATGGGATAATTAATGTGTCATGTTAATGCAGGCTAAGACTAAAAGCTTACTGTACAATGCCTTTTGAAGTCACTTGGCAGAACTATTTATGCTTTCTTTTTGCCTTGCTTGTGAATTTTAAAAAATATTCCTAAACCATGTTTTCATTTCATTTGCAACTTAGGTAAAGGGTTGATATCCTGGTGAATTTTGAATCTTTGTTCACACACACACACACACACACACACACAAAAAAAAGCTTAAGCTGGGTTTTCTGTGTGTATATTTGTTAATTTTTGGTCATAATACCTTTAGTAATTATTACTGTGAGTGTAGAGTAGTTTTGATGCTTCATTACCTTGCTGCACATTTGGTGACTTAAATGCATCAAATCATTGTCCTACACTATGAACTACTTAACCTTGAGATGAATCATCCAGCACATCTGAGATAAAACCAGGGGAGGAAAGATTTTCTGGGGGAGGAAAGGAGAGAGAACTGACCTCAGGAAATCTGGAGTCTGTGTCTCGCTCTGGGTTTGAAGTGTTTTGAAAATGAATGTTTTGTAAGTAATTTGCAGTTTGTTAGGCTTTATCTTTTGTTTATTTGATTGTAAATTCTGTGGTGAACAGTTCAGCAAGTTCTGGTGTTGTCTGAGGCTTCTGCTCTCCAGGCAGGTGCAGTGCTGCACACAAGATGGATGCTTGCCAACTTAACTCCATGGTTTTTTTGCTTTCACTGGTGCATCATTTACTGACATCAAAATAAGAAACCCTCTCTGCTTCAATTAGGGATTCTGTTATTCCCAGTAGCAAAAATGCTTCCAAGTGTAAAATGTACTCAAAAGACAGATAAATGGATTTTTTTTTTCTTCTTTTTTGGTGACAACTACATGGAGCTTGCCTGAAAGAGCAGCAGCAGCTCTGAACACTGAGCTGCCTCAGATCTGTCCACGTTTTCAGTGTTGTACCTGTTAGACATGAAAGGGAACATAATCCAGACTGGGGAAGAAAGAGCTAAAAATTTTCAACAACTGAACACAGAAATAATTGCTATTTTGACTACAATAGCATCACTTGAGAATGGGGATAAATTGACACAGAGACATGAAAGCCTGAACAAACATACAATTGAAGTGAGCTCCTGGCTCAAAAGACCAAAAATCTTGAAAGCAGATCAAACATACAAACAAAAAGACTGTGGGAGCAAATAGGGTTTTATTTTTTCTTACCAATTATCTGAACAACCTGTTGAGGGCAGAGACCTTTCCTGACTTCCTGTTATTCCTGCAGTCCAAACTCTGCCTGGAGGACATCTGCTCTTAGAGATGGTAAAAATGCCCATTGCTTAAAGGGCTTGCAAACTGAAGGAGAATCAGCAACAGTGTTGTGAAACTCCTGACATGTGGGAAGCAGTGGGTGTTCTACCCTTCCCCTCTAACCTAACTCTTAAGAAATGGCTTTTACAATTCTTTTCCCTGCAATTTTCTTATATCTGTGTCAGGCTTACATCAGTTGAATTCAAACAAAAACAAGTTGTTTTGGGTTTTTAAGTTATTTCCAGGCTGAAGTGTGGTTGGGATGGACCTAAATGGTCATCAAGTGCTACTCCTGCTCATGCAAGGCTTTGGACTCCTGAATTAAAGAAGTTCTTTGCCCATTTTGTTGCATTAATATCCCAGAAAGAATGCAGAAATTCTGATGGATAAAAGCTAGTAGTAAAATTAGTATTCTGTTGAGGTAGTAAGTAATAATTTATATATCCTCCCAAGATTTCAGGCTTTATAAATACTTAATGAAAGTATTAATAAATTTTCAATATCCTGCAGAGCTTTAAAATTAAACTTTTACATTGTTACCAGATTGAATCACTAACCATATGAATATCCTTCCTGTCTTTATTAAGCCCTTTACAAGAAAACTAAATATTTGTTTATATTCACCTTTGGAGAGAAAGCAATAGCCACACACAGACATTTTTCTGCTTTAACTTTTCCAGTGTGGATCCTCAGCTCCAGAGCACTATGAAAGAGTTGGAATAGTGTCATTAAAAAAAATGTAAACCCACATAGTTAATAGTTAACTTTGTAACATAATCAGAGACACTTGTGAAATGTGAAACTGGGCTGTAAAAATGATACTAAAAATCTTATTGTTGGAACCAACAAAATACAGATTTTTGTCTGTGTAGAGCCAAAGTGCCTTGAAATTCCATGAACAAAGGTAGCTAATTCCAAGGGCTTGTTTGGTTCCCAAATTCTAGAAGTTGATGGCAACTGTACCAATATTTTCATGGACAGAGTGGCAATCTCTAAGGTAGTAGGGTTGTCCCATGCTTTTAAAGCTGTATATAATAAAACTGAAGTGTGGAATTCACATATTTATGATTGTTACACATTATACTACTTAATATAATGATTTATTTTGAGAAGATGGGGCTTGCTTTGTTTTGAATTCTCGTTCTATCACCCTGTAACTGAAATATTCTTGCCAGTACTACAATTCAAACAAACAGATCTTCAGAAGAAATCCCTGATGTTAAAATACAGGAAAATTTAGGTAAAAATGTACCAAACCAAGGAAGAGAATTATGGCAAGGCTTTGCAGCTCTTAATGTCCAGAATTAGAGCGTATTCCCCCTTCTGCTCCTGCACTGTTGCTCTTGTGTGCATTTGTTTTTGTTCCTCTATTTTGTTCCCTTTTAAAGTTGTGCTTTTTAAGAAGGGGTGGTTTGTGTGGTCACTGGCAAACAGAAGCTGGTTATGTTTAGGGCAGGTCTGGGTAAAGAAGATCATTTCAGAGGCAACTGATTTTTAAATGGCTTCAGCAGAAATTATTTGCCTGAAAACCTACTGAGTATAAAAACAAATGGAAGGCTTTTTTACCTGTCAAAAATGTGTAGAGAAGAAACTTTATAAATTTGTACTTAACTTCTTCTTACAAAATACAGTTCTTCCATAGTGCTGAAAATAAGGGTTTCTGCTTATTTTCAGTTGGTTGTTTTTAGTGAACTGATGTTACTCTTTGCTGTTCTTAGATGACTGGATAAAAAGTTGATGATGCTCTGTTAAACTTTTTCTGAAGGTTTTTAGAAAAACATTAATAATTTAAAATGTATTCATTTTGAAAATACTGAACATTTCTAATTCCTTTTCAGCAAAAGCACCTTGAAATTGAAAGAACAACAAAATGGCTCAAGATGCTGAAAAGCTGGGAAAAATACAAGAATAGTGAAAAGGTAAAGTTCTGCATGGCTTTGTCACTGGCTGTCACTTCTGAATGGTTGTGTACCCTGAAATTAGATTGCCTGTGTTTGATACCTGAAAAACCCAAACCCCACAGTGAAAGAAAAAGGCTTTTTATTCTTCCAAAAAGCAAAATACATAATAGCCCAATGGTAATAATAATGACCCAACAAAAGTGGTGGTCAAATGCAAGGAATTGTGTTCCCTTTGTTCATGTCTGCAAAACAGTCTGTGGAGAGAGTGGGTTGTGTCAGGTGGGCCATTAAACACCAAATACTTTTACTTGCTTTAAAAGCTGGGCAGGGACTTTCATGTGCACAGTTTATTTGCTGCAGTTGTAGTCATGATCATGTTAAAATTACAGAAAATTTTCAGCTGGGAAAAACTTGCTGGAGAGGCTGCATTCCCAACACTGTGTTCTGGGGAGGTTTTCATAGCTGGTCTTGTGGCTGTTTGGTGGCTAATGCACAGAATATGGAGTTCCCAAGTTCAGATTTCCTCTGCTTCTCAGTAGGGCTTAAAATTTGCATTTTCTGCTGGGGACTCTGTGTGTATATTCTGATGCTGCTGATCCAGCTGTGGACTTGAGGACACCAGTTACCCACCCCAGGTTCCTGCAGATGACTGGCCTGCAGTGTTGCTTTACTCCCTTACTGGCCTTCAGCAAATTATCTGTGCAAAGTTGAAAGCTTTAAAGGGAGAGATTGAGCCCAGAATCCTTGTTAGCCTGCTGGGCAGGGAGCTGAGATACTACGAGTTAAGCACAGGGAGAAATTCTCTTGGCATGTCCCCTCATCCTGTCTGCTCACTGCCTGTGTTTTGGATACCAGTAGCTGTGTTTGCACTTTGCTTTTGTTAAAAACCACAGCCAGTGGTTGATGTTTTTCAGGGTATAGCTAAGAAGCCATTTTAAAAGTCCATTTTATCAAAATATGACGTCAATCCATGAAAAATAATTATTTGTTGCTGAAGTTTTTCTTACGGTCCTGCTTTCTGTCCTGTCATCTTTTCGGGAAGGAGAAGCTACAGGTCATAACACCTGTGACTTTGTTTCTTTACTGTGGCAATAAGGTGATTTGAAGATCAAATATGTATCCAAATCCAAAGGGATGATAAAAAAAATGAAATCTGTGTAACAGCTGCTTTGTTTGCAAAGAGAATGTTAAATATGACCTTTCAGGTAACACAGTGACAACTCCAGCAGTGGTTGTGCTCTTCAGCCATGGGTGGTGTGGGTCCATGATACACTGACTTAGGTGAATAATCCTCTCCTCACCAGGCATGCAGAAGGTGCAGCAGACCAGCTGAGCAGAAAGAACTTCAGTTCATGTAACAAATTCTAGGCTGAACTATAAATAGTGGCAGGAATAATTCAATATGTTCATAAAGGGATGAACTTTGCTTGAGGCTAGGAAAAATTCTCACTCATTGTTGAACTCTAGTGGAGCACATGAGATTTGAAAAACAAGGGTGTTTTCCTTATTCTTTCTCACATCTTGTGTGGTAAGTGAACCAGAACATACAGAACAAAGAATCAAAGCCAGACATTATTTGTCACTGCTCTTTATGAAAAGCCTGGCCACATTCTTAGGGTTGTCCAAAACTCACAATTAAAGACAGTTTTTATCTGGAGGTGTGTTGGAAGAGTGCACCAGTTTTCCTCACTCACGTTCTTGCAGCACAGAAGCAACAGTCACAAGAACAGTTCCTGGCTCTTCTGTCTTCACTTGACTGGATAAAGTGGTTAATGTTAGAGGAACAAACTGCTCAAGAAAATGAACAGCCTGTGTGTTAGACTCACTTCACCTGACACTGCCATGGTTTCTGTGCAGTCAGGCTGCTCCTGAAATCAGTGTTCTTTAGAAATAGCACTGAAGGGAACATTGCAGGAGCAACAACAGTAATAATGTAGGATTATAGAATGTAATTGTAGTGATGACTTGGTTTTGGAAAATGGCATATTTGAGAGGTGCTTGTGACCTTAAAAAGAGAACAAGGGAGACTTAAAGATGGTCCCAGGGATACAGCAGGTATGTACAAAATACAGGACTTACTTCAGACAACCTGTTTGCAATGAACCTTCATAATTTACAGCTGAGAGAGTTTTGCCTTGGAGGAGTCTATTCATAGTGTACACATACTGTAAATGAACCCATATATTTGGTTACATTATCCCAAACTGTCATAGGCTTAATTGCAAAATATAGTTTTCATTTAATACTCTTGCAGAGCTGCCTATAGGCTGCTGCCTTATTTTTTTCTCCTGTAACTTCACAAGAAGAATTAATGAGAAAACATTAACACATGTTAATGTGTGCACGTGAGGTGGTTCTCTTTACATCTTTCCCTGACCTTTCTGGAAGAAGAATATCTCAAGAAAGAGATGAGGGCTCTGGGAACCTCACATGGTTTGATCATGGACATACCTATAGGAACTTGCCTTGCTGACCTTATGTCCTTGTCCAGTCTCTCTGTATTCCTCCCAGGCTGCCTGTCCTTGCTTCCCCCACACCCCACAGGTTTCCTTTTTCTGTTTGAGGTGGTCCATGCACTCCTTATTCACTCACAGAGGCCTCCTGGTGCTTTTGCCTCACTTCCTCTTTGTGTATAAAACTCCTTGATTCCTGTGTGATTATTTAGGCATCTTTTTCAATGAAGTCATCGTGATTCTTACAGACACCAGTGTCTGAAGTGTGTAACTGCCCTTGTGTCTTTGTGTGATTGATATTTGTCAAAACAAAGCTTTCATCTCCCCATCAGTCACTTCTTATGCAGGAAGTGTCACAGAGCAGCAAAGTTTGTGTTTCAGTGTGGTTTTCTCTAGCTTGTGCTTTTATTTCCTATTTGTATTCTACTGCTCAGTAGTCCAGGGTACAATCAACCACCCACAGATAGTAAATCCTTCCTGGCTTAGTATGATCATAACTTTCAGGAAAGATTAAATAAAACTGTTATATGTTGTATTCCCATTTGAGTATTTCCACCAAAGTATTTCTGTCTTTCCCTGTCTTTCCCTGTCTGCCTTCATCTGTCTGTGATTGAAGTTGCCTAAATTGAGAGGGAAAGGAAGAAGAGAAACAATCAGGGTAGCTGCCATTTCCAGCTGTTCTGGCATTCACACAGAGTGTAATAATCAAGTCTCCACTTCGTTTGGAGTCTGAACACAGAACCTTAATGAAGAACCCTCTTCGCATTCCTGGGAATTTTTGAATGAGGTGGAGCAACTGTTGTATTTGCAGTCTTTCTTCCTTTTATACAACCCACTGAAGATGAAGAACCTCTAAAAGCAGCAGGCTTTATACATATATTTTCTTTTCATTATAAATATACTTTCTTGTGAGACTTCAGATTTTAATTCCTATGCTTGTCATCACTGATTCTTTTTGAGCTGCTTGTGCAGCTCTTCCTGACACAGCTGAGAAAGTTTGATTTTTAAGAATACCAGTTTTACATCTTTCAGGAGCAGTGATGACACTTCCACTCTTCAGGCTGATGCTGTGTGACAGTGGCCTCATTTCTTGTCCAGGAGCCTGCTGGGTTCATAAGCTGGAGAGATTGGGGCAGGGGAAGGAAGGGGAGGTTCTATGTTTTCCAGGTTTTCTTCATGGAGGCAACATTGAATGTTGGAAGTTATGGACTTCATTATTTGAGATGATAGCTAGTTTGGAGTATTTAAAATTTGAGAGGGTTTATTTCCTTTTGATTTGTAAGGATTTTAGTTAATTCTGTATATTCTGTAAGTTTACAAGTGTGATTTCTTTTTGCATTAGAAGAAGCTCCTTTTGAATTCCCAAATGGTAGGGCCTCATCTAGTCTCCATTTGTCATATCCACTTCAGGATCAACAATATTAGTAATAATAGCAAGAGTTTACAACAACTGTACTTGGCTGAATATCATCTTAGATGTGATACAGAACTCAAACCTGTATTTTTTTGTATCCTGTGTTTATACAGTTACATGTATCAAGGATTACTTTCTTTTTTCTATGCCCTATGCTGATGGAAACATCCCAGATCCCATATCCCCATTCTTGGAATGATGCATGCTTTTATAGATGTACATTTTTATCTGAACTCCAGGTTTATATACTTGTGTTTTGTTTTGAGCTACTATCTTAAGAAGGCCTAATTTTAAAGAATTTGTTGAAGATTGACTCGTTATTTCATCTTCCCAGAAGCAAAAGAAAAGAAACAAGTTTCTGAATTTTCTACTTTATATTTTAATTATTAATTCAGAGAGAGCAGAAGAGTAGATTAGGGTTCTGCAAGTATATAGAGCCAATCAGTATTTCTCAACAGAGTTTTCAACCTTGTGTTACATAAGGAAGTAAAAACCAGCAGAGGGCACTAGTATGGTGCTTATGGTAAAGAGATTGTTAGCTAATAATCAGTTTACTCATTTATATTTTGGTGACTGAATGGTTATAAGAAGTGAATTCTGCTGTGAAGTGTGTGTGGGTTCCCCCCCTCACTCCCCAGGATGTAGCACAGCAGTGTCATTTGCACAGAACTGCAGCACCAGGAAGGGTCACGGAAAGGCTGAGGCTGGAAGGGACCTCTGGAGGTGCCTGGTCCAGCCCCCTGCTCAAGCAGGTCCCCCACAGCAGCTGCCCAGGACCATGTCCTGATGGCTTTTGAGTGTCTCCAAGGAAGGAGGCTCCACAACCTCCCTGGGTGACCTGTGCCAGCACTTGGTCACCCTCACAGTGAAAAAGCGTTTGCTGATGTTCAGAGGGAATCTCCTGTGTTTGTTTGTGCCCATTGTCTCTGGTCCTGTCACTGGGCACCACTGAACAGAGCCTGGTTCTGTCCTCTTTGCACCTTCCCTTAGGTATTTACACACACTGATGGGATCCCCTGAGCCTCCTGTTCCAGGCTGAACAGCCCCAGCTCTCTCAGCCTTTCCTCACAGCAGAGCTGATCAAGTCCCTTCATCTCTGTAGCCCTTTGCAATATGTCCATGTCTGCCCTGTGCTGGTGAGCCCTGAACTGGACACAGTGCTCCAGGTGTGACCTCACCACTGCTGAGTGGAGGGGACCTGCTGGCAATCACAGAATCACAGAATGGTTTGGGTGGGAAGGGACCTTAAAGATCATCCCATTCCAACTCCCCTGCCATGCACAGGGACACCTTCCACTAGATCAGGTTACTGAGTAGAGGGAAAGGATCAACTCCCTTGACCTGCTGGGAATTCTTTTGTCTGACACTGCCCAGGATACCCTTAGTCATCTTTGCTTCCAGGGCACTGTGCTGGCTCCTGCTCAACTTGGTGTCCACCAAGACCCACAGGTCCTTTTCTGCTTCCCAGCTGGGTGACCCCCAGCACGTTCTGGTGCCTGGGGTTGTTCCTTCTCAGGTGCAGGACTTTGCACCTCTCCTTGTTGACCTCCAAGAGGTTCCTGTCAACCCCTTTCTCCAGCTTGCTGAGGTCACTCTGGGTGGCACCACAACCCTCTGGTGTATCAACCACTCAGGTCTTTGTTGTATATGAAATGTTTCACAGTTGTTTCCATGTTATTGTCTGTGCAGTGGAGCCTATGCCATGAAAGGTTCTGTTCTTGAGTGACTTTTCTCTCTCCTATATCAGATAGACAGTGAAAGTCTTTGGTCTTGTGTTCTCTGAGTCTCTAGGCAGGATCTGGTAATGACTTGGGATGACTGAGAGCTTTTTCTCTGCCTCAATAAAAGAGTAGTTGGAATAGCAGAGTCAGCTGAAGACAGATCTAAAATGGTTTGTAAGAAGCTGTGACTGTTATTTGGGTTTATTCTGTCAGGTAGTGCAATAATTCAGAATTTACCTACTGAAAATGTTTACTTTCCTCCTGGGGTTTTTTTGGCATATCTGTAGTAGGCTGCTGGACTCTCTGTCCTTTCCACTCTTTTTAAAGTTATATTTGCAAACTCACTTTTCAAACTTTTCTGTAAAAAGCACCTCCACAGTTCTCTCAGTTTTTACCTACTGCTGCAAGGGCTCTTGTAGTGTTTGGCTGTTTCAATCCAGGCACCACAGAAGATGGGAAAACTGTAAATACCATAGACACCTCTGAAACTGGTGGTTCTTCTCCTTCAGGTTTATCTCCCCCAAAAAACCCCTGGAACAACCCCACACCTTGGATGGTTTGAATTATTTTGATTCTTATTTGAATAAGAAGCTATTGTTACAAGGGCTTATTTCTGGCCTTTCATATCCACCTGATCTTCTCCCAAAACATTAATTTACAACAACAGTAATCCTGAGAATTTATTCTTCAGCCAGTTTTCTTCATTAATAAACTTTTGTTCTTGAAGACATTTGAAAACAAGTTACAAAATTATAGTTAACTGACAAAAATGTTTGTTGTGAAGGTGCTCTGTTGCTGTACCATGGGGCTGAGGGATAAAACCACCTGTCACTGGGGACAAGATCACTGCTTTTTTTCTCGTTTGGCTTTCACAAGACTGAATTTTCTCCCACAGGCAGTTACCCCTGTGTCTGGGCTGACACACACTGAATTCTCAGTGTGACCTGAGCTCTGGGTATCCATCTACAGAGGAGCTGCTTTGTAGCTCTGTATGTTCTTTATCCTTACAGAAGAAACTGTACTGACATAGCTGTGCTCACAGTACAAGTGTTGCTGCTTTAGCATTCTTAGCATTAAAGCAGCAAAGTTTTCTTTCTAAAGCACAACATTTTTTTTTGTGGACAGCCTCCAGGATTGCTGTTGTCTCTTATACAAGTTTAAAAGTTTCATTTGAAAAGGAACAAGGGAAAAAAGTCATGACCTTACTTGTGCAAGACTTCTGGATTTTAAAATCCAGGCACAAATCCTTGCTGGCATTAAAGACACCTTTAAAGATCTGATATATCCCAAGCAGCAGGAGGTTTGCAAATTTACTGCAACGAGGGGTTCATTAATTTTCCAAAACTGGAGATGTGAAATACGTGAAAAGAAAAACGATCCTGTCTTTGAGGAGGACATTTCTTTTAAAATATTTCTTATGTTGCAAACATAACTTCTATAAAAATGTTTGAAGGAAGTGATAACTTTTTCAATTGCAATTTTTAAGGTCTAACTTTCATTGTAGGGTAAATGCAAAGAATGAAGTTTTTGGAGAGCAGTTGTGTGTTTTATTCTCTTTTAAATCTAATTGTCTCCCTGTGTAACATTACAATGATGATAAAAACATAACTTCAGAAAGGTTCATTTCTTTTGTCAGAGTTCTCTTTTTTTATTTTCCTTTTCTTAGACATGTCTCCAGAAAGATAACATTTTTTGGTGATTTTTATATTGTTTTTGTGCAAATCCTTTAATGTGCATTTAGAAAACTGACTATTGGTTTAGAAATATCATCTGAGATTTGCTAGCTTTAGAACTGGCAAATTCTGGGTTTTTTTGTGATCTCACAGTTTGTTTCGTTGCATACATACATTTCAGCACACTGCTGCAGTCCTACAAGCATTCAAAAATCAATTCTGCTTTTGTTTTTTTACTGGTAATCTTTAAAGCTCTGTGATATTGCTGCTTGCTTTTCACCATTTCTGTTTATAGATTTTAATTATAGTGAGTTATTTGTGGCTTATCCGGAAATACTGTGTTGCTAAAAATTTTGGGGTTTTTTGGGTCTAAATCGGAAAATTTGCTCAGCAAAGGTGATACAATTTTGACAGACCTTCCTGCATGCAGAATGTTTGTAAACATCCCCTGCACAGGTTTGGCTGTGTCCCCATTTTGTCCCTGTGCTTCTGGATTCTGTCAGGAGGTCCCAGATGGAATCACCAGACACCTTCAGTCCCTAAAAGACACGAACTCTGTCCCCCAGCAGGTCAACCTTTTGCTGGGACAGTTGATGTAATTGCATTTTTCTCTTTAGCATGTTGTACCTCACTGTTCCTTTTGTTCAGAGCATTGTAAATTCTGCTGCATTCATATTTTCTTTTTGTTTTTTACAGTTTCATAGGAGAATTTATAAAGGGATCCCACTGCAGTTCAGAGGACAAGTCTGGTCTTTACTACTTGATGTCCCTAAAATGAAAGAAGAAATGAAGGACCTGTACAATGTGAGTTTGTAGAATTTCCACTTAATTAAAAAAATATCAAATACTGAAACTACAGCCTTTATTAAGCTTTGTTGTTATGCAGCATTAAAAAATAAATTGAAAATTACGTTGCACTCTACTGCTTATTTTAGCTAGGGAAAAAACTCTGTGTTGAAAAGCGCTTTTCCAGCCTATTTTTTGGTTCTGAAATTCATGGAATTAATTTAGTCTTCTTTCCATTTCTTTTCCCATTCTCAAATACTTGCAAAAACCCTTTTAAAATCAAAGCAAAATAAAGTAAGAAAAATCCCCTGTCAAGGTAAGAAGGCAGAACCCTTGGAAACTACAGCTCTTTGAAAATGTCTATTAAGGAGGTACCTTGTTAGCTGAGTATCAGTAAAAGAAGTTTCAATATTCTGGAAGGGATGGTGCCTTAATCTTGGAAAAGCCAGAACAAGCTGGCTGTCTTTGTGCCATTTCATGTCCAGGTGAAGCTCAGCTTTCCAAATCACTACCTGGTTACTTGGTTGTATTCCCAGAGGTGCAACTGGTGACAAGGGTGTTAACCCCACAAAATTCCACAGGCATAAATCCATCACTTAAGTGCATCTCCTACTTGGAATATAAGGAAAACAGCTGTTACTGCCCAGCCCTCCTCCTTACCCTGAGTAGCAGTTAAAGGAAACTCTAAATTACTGTGGTTATGTTCCTCTCAATTTTTCCCTGCTACCTCTTAGTTTCTCTGTGGGTGTGACTAAGCTCTTGGCCATCAGAGCTGGACCTCAGACCCCAGAGTGGAGAGGAAGGTTCATGTGCAGGCTCATAAGTTGGGCAGAAGGGGAATTGAGTCCTTTAAAAGTCTGACTTTTCCTCTCTGCTAAAGGATTATAGGAGAACTTGCCTAACAGAAAGGCAGTTTAGTATTCTAGAGTGTTTCATTTTTCTCCCCACAGCAATCTGAATGTTCACTGCCTTTTAAAGGAATAATGTCCAGAGTTTCAAGGAAATGCATTGCTGGTTTGATTTTGACATTTTGTAATAGCACTTTTTTGGAACTGTGCTTAGGATCTGAGTAGATGAGAAATCTTATATGGTCATGAAAGATGGATGTTGACATTGATGTTATCTAAATTTTGGTGTCTGTGATCTTCCTCTTAAATTATTTATTGCTCTTTAGTCTGACAGGTTACTCTTTCTGACTTTTATGGGGTTTTTTAACTTCCTGGGTAAGACTAGTGGCAGATCCAAAAGGGATAAAACAGAGTTAATGCTAAATAATGTAGTTGTGGGGAAGAATGCTGAATAAAACTAGAAGTATTTAAAAATAGGTGAATTCATCTTCAGAAATGATTAATGCCATCTAATGATCAATGCAAAACAAAGAAATGTTTGTAGTTCAGATATAGAAGTAGAAAGAGTTTCTTCCATCATTATCCTGGGTTGTTTATTTATGATAAGCTCATTTTGCTGCTCTCCATTTTCCCATTGAATTCAGGGTCTTGTAAACTCAACTTTTAGGAACAGAAGTGAGAATAAATGAATGAATGTCAAGAGAAAATTATCCTAAGTGCAGAAAATAAGGCGTCAATCTAACCTGTGCAGGCTTCCTAAGTATTCAATTACAAAAATGGATTTAATTATAAAACACTAAAGCAAGTGCTAAAGTAGACATATTCTACAGCTAAATTAGATTAGAACAGAAAGACAGGAAATTACTAGAGAAATGTCCATTATCTATACTTAGATAATAACTGGCAGCTCTGTAGCTACGACTTCTGCTTAGAGAAAAAGGCAGGAAAACTATGAAAACCACACTAAATCATTTGCTAAAAGTCCAGTCTGGAGCACTTGGATCTCAGGTTCTTGTTCCTGAGTAGTAAAATTAATTTTCTGTCTTTCTCCAGTGCTGTGCCTGCCTGAGAAATGGCAATAAGAAATTGGAAACGCTGAAACAGCCTTAAATATGGGTAGTGAATGATGTGTCAAAAAGAAGTGTGTTATGAGAATGGTCTTTTTACATCTCTGCTGGGTGACTGTATCTGACTCTATAGAATTTGTGTATGTCTCTGCATATTTTGCAAGTTAAAATTGTGATCTTGTGAGTTGCTATTCTGTGTTGTTATAAATCACGTTAGCAAATACTTCAGTATGGACGTGCAGTCAGACAGGTTTCTGCTGTTTTAGAGCTCACAATTTTAGACTTAATCTGTGTTCTTTGCTGTTTTCCCAGAAATTGAAGTGGCAAGCACGAGGGTCTTCCTCTTTCATCAGGCAGATTGACCTGGATGTGAATCGCACGTACCGGGATCACATCATGTTTCGGGACAGATACGGGGTGAAGTGAGTACAGGGGAAGGGTTTGTTGGGCTTGTCTCAGAAACAGCTTCTGATCTGCCCTGAGCCCCCTCTACCTGCTAAATGTGTGCTCCAGACTTTCAAAGCAGGGTTACTTGTGTGCAGTGATGGAAATAATTACTGTCACTAACACACAGCTAACCAGCTTTCCCTTACCACGAGGGGGTCAGTGGCCTTCCAAAGAAAACCATTTCTAAGCTGTTCTCATCTTATTTCGTATTAAAAAAACTGTCTCAGGTATTATAAATACAAATGCATGGGAATTCCAAGCTAATAAATGAATTAAGATTTATTACACAGTTGTTTCATTTAACTATTTCTTTGCAAAAATAACTTCTTGCATCTCTAATAACATTTATCTTCCCAGAGATTTTAGCCTTCCTTTGGATTTTGTATTCCTCTTCTTCTATCTAACTCAGAACCAAATGAGGCAGTATTTTTATATGTGACCATTTAATTATTTACAAATGTAGGCCATAATGCTTTTGGATTTCTTCAACATGTTGGTTTGGTTTTTTTTACTGCCATTGGATGAGGAATATTAGGCAGCTGTCATCTTTAAAAATGCTTAATAGTGAAAACTATTGTGGTGATACAAATATCAGCATTGTTGCTGGCTTGCAGCATCAGCACCCTGCAGAGATGAAGAGAGTATCTTCTCCCTTCTGTCCCTGTATTAGGTTCAGTTTTTAATCTCCTTTTCTTGCCAAGGCAGATTCTATGGTAGTCTGCTATTTTCCAAAAGCAGCACTCAGAGCTGTGCACTGTAATGTGACAATAAATGAAACATTTTCTTATATTATTATTCTAGGTATTTTTGTGGAAAAACTCTAAATCAGGGGAGGTTCTGTGATGGCTGTAAGGAAGGAGCCCAGAGCAGAGATTGCCAGGCTGGGCTGTTCTGTGCAGCCCCTGTGGCTCAGATCCCTTTGTGCAGGGCCGTGTGTGCAGGGCCGTGTGTGCAGGGCCGTGTCTTGTTTTTGTGCCCAGGGGGCCAGTGTGTGCAGGGCCGTGTGTGCAGGGCCGTGTGTGCAGGGCCGTGTGTGCCTTGCTCTGTGGGACTGACCCAGTGCCATCCCACACTGCCTGTGCTCTCTGGGCCTCCCTGCATTCCCATACACGCTTTTCCATGTCAGCAGAAGCTCGTTGCTCCATCAGTTTGGGGTTAACACAAGCAGAGCCAGCTGCAGTCCCTGTGGCTGTGCTGTAAGCATGCCCTCAGAGTCCACAGGAAAGCTTTTGGCTGCCTGAAGCAATTTCACACTTGGAATAGATCTTGGAATTACTGTACATATATTATACATTTCCAGCGATGCCTCGATGAAAAATTCAGAAATCATTTCACATAGCAGGGAAATAAAGTCCCCTGGGTATGTCAATAGCTTGTTTGACTTTTAAGTAGACTGTATATCTTTGAAGGTTCGTTCTTTTACAGGTCTTTAGTGGTCTCATCTAGTGTAAATAGTACTAAAATTGCCATTATTTTATGTATGTTACTGTGAATGAAATTGAGCTCTTATGTTAGGTTTCAAATGGTCAGCTGAGGATACAAGAGGTTCCTGTGTACATTTGGGACCTGTTAATTTGTCCTTGTAAAATAAAATTCAGGCTTAATATCTAGGACTTCAGGTTAAACTTTTCTTTGGTTCCTGAAGAATTGCCCTCTTCAGAATTCAAGTTTAGCCAACAAAAATACCATAATGAAAAGGTTTTGGTAAGTTTTTCCAGGTGTACATCCTCTTCCCAGTATAAAATAAGCACCTTTATACTTTCTTTTTTTTTTTGCCTGCTAATATCTGTTTCCATACATTGATTAGTGTCAGGGAAGAAATTTCACTGGACAGGAAAAGGACAATATGCAAAACTCAGCAGTTATATTTTAGCAGTTTTACTTGCAGATGAAAGTAGGCATTCAGGTGTCCAAATTCTCCTGAACAAACCACAAAAAGTGCGTGTCAGTTTAAAAATTCATTATGAGAACCCTCCACCATTACTTTGGTGGCCCAGCTGAGAAGAGCAGGGTTGTGTTGGTTGGTTTCTTGGTTTCTGTCTTGTTACCTTCACAGTTTTACAGAAAGCAAAAGACTTTTACAAAGCTTTTTTCAAGTCTAACCCTGAAGTACTCGGAGGTCAGCACACTCAGAGGACTGAGCACGGGATGCCAAGTCAGAGTTAATATTACTTTTCTCCAGTTTGACAGTAGCAGCCACCAGAGCAGACTTTAATTTGGGTGCCAAGATTAAGACACCTTTGTGGCTGCTTTGTGCATTTCACATCTCCACTTCTACATATCAGTTTGGAATCAGTAACAGCTGTTAGTGTTCTGCAAGCACAGAAACAAGTCTGGAGGGTTTAAATTTTGGCATCCAGAATAAATCAGTGTTTGAAATGTAGCTCCTCCTGTGTTTCACTTTACCTGTTGGTAAAAATGATGATCTGACACCGTTGCCTTCTCAAAATTCTGTAGGTATTTTTTGAAACCTTTGAACATGTAAAGCCTTGTAAAGGTGCTAATTACAAAGTTAGCTTGAAATCAGAAGTGCTTATCATTGTGAAGTGTTGTTTATCCTGTTCTTTAGTGCTGGACAAGTTGAATTGGGGAAACACATTTCCGAAATACAGTTCACTACTTCTAGGTTTTTCTGTTTTTACAAAAGACAATATTATGGTATTTTCCTTTTCTGCTCTTATTTCTCCAGGCAACAATCTTTGTTCCATGTTTTAGCTGCATATTCCATGTATAATACGGTAAGTTGTGTCCCTTCACACAAATCTGATTTCTCTGAATGTAAGATAATAACTTGCATCTCTATCTTCTTTCTCCCTAAAAAAAAAAAAAAAAACGGCAAACATTTCAGAGGCCTTTGGAAGTGTACAGAAATGGATTATTTGCTTGTTGACATGTTTTGAGCTGAAGTTAAAATAAAGCATCTTGATTCTGAGTATCTGATTGGACAGACTGCACTGTGCACACAGTTTGGCTGAAGCTCAGTATCGTGTCCAATAAGGGGAATGAATTTGTGCTGTGCTGGAGTATAATGCACTGATATTTCCCCCCATTGCATTATCTGCCTGCCATTCATTTGAATGATAGGGAGGAAAATACTGGAAAAAGATGCATGTTGGAGTTAACAGGCACATTTCATAACCTGAAAGGTTCTAGAAAATGGAAAATGTCTTTAAAGGTTGCATCTTCTTTACGTAAGCCCTTGGTCTTGGCTGCAGTCCTGGATGGGGATTTATTAGAGTGGGGTTTCTAGACTGTATCATAAGGGTTCAGAACTTATGTCTTTTGGCTGTATGCTAAAAATAGAAACTGAAATGCTGTTGTGTCCACGTTTAACTGGGCTTTTAATGTAATATCCCCTCATTCTTCGAGCCCATTTTGAGCATTTCCATACATCTTCCATTTTATATCCATCAGCAACTCCCTAGCATTCAGTGTGAAAATACAGAAAGTTCAAAAGAGGAAAGTAAAATTAAGCAGTTACTCAAATTAAATACCAGTTTGTTTGATTTGTTTGCAAAGTTCCAAGAAATGTAACCTTTCTGTCTGGCCTTTATATACCTCCTATAAAACATTGGACTAGTATTTTCAAGTTGCATGAAAAATATTGTTTAAAATCAACCATCAAAGTGTAATGATGAAAGTACTGCAGTGAAGTCTTTATTTTGCACTTATGTTATTGCATTTTTCCTCTTAATATGCAGCAGTTCTTATGCTTTGCTTTTATCTCTAGAGCAAAAGTTCTGCTAAGAACTTGTAAACTCGAAAAAAACTTATTCAACAATTAAGTCATTATCCTTACAAATATTTTATTGGTGGGGTTATCTGAGCAGCTGAATGATGGTGACAGTTGGTTCCTGCCATAAAAGTCAAAACTAATAGTAGAGGAAATACTTGAGTTCAGTTTTGGAACAATAAAATTTTTCTTTGGGTTTGTTACAGTTGCTGGTTATTGGGCTGCTAAACTTCAGCAGGTTTATAGCTACAGGTCACTCTTGACAGATCCTGTGCTTATCAGTGGTGCTCTGACTGTAAACCTAAACAAAACCAGATCCTCTCCTCCCCCTCAAAAAAACCAAATTACAACTAAATGGTAACATGTCCATTCAGAGAGTAAGATGATACAGTTACTTGAAGATATTAGTACTGACAAGGATTTTGTGCATCAGTAGTGAGTTCTAATGAACAATCAATACTTCCAGGTTACTTTTCAGCTGGAGGGTTGTGCATCATTCCTTCTCTCTATCAATATTTTGAATGTTTACATATAAAGTGTTTGGTGGTGTTATAATTAGGGAACCTGTGCTATCAGGACAGGCATCTCCACTAACTAAGGGAAAAGATAAGAGCTCGTGGTTACAAGGCTTTTGTTCCCAGCAGTTTAATATTTTCACTGTCTGATTCTCAGGAAGTTGGATACTGTCAGGGGATGAGCCAGATCACAGCTTTACTCCTCATGTACATGAATGAAGAAGATGCCTTCTGGGCCTTGGTGAAGCTCCTCTCTGGCCCAAAGCACGCTATGCACGGTATGGGTCCATGGCTTTCACTATATTTAGGTTTCAACCTGTCCTTTCAAGCTGTAAATTATTCAGAAATTGAACTAAGCTGCTCTGTCTGATTGGTAAAAGTAAGACAAAATGGGAGCTTTATACTTGGGAGGGGTATTGGATGTTACTGGAGCTCTCACCCACAAGGGTAAGTAATTGTTTTTATATGTGATATCTTTCAAATAATTCTAATGAAAATCAGATGGTTTCCTCTTCTCTTTGTCTCTCAGGGAATGTAACCAATTGAAGGCTGGTTATGCAGACATCTATGTGGTAATAAAATAGTAGTGGAAACCTAATACAGAATGTGTTAAATAATATTGCAGCTGTGCTATCACTTGGCAGGACAGGAATCGACAGTAAAAAATGGACTTGTGTCTAGGCATGAACTTTGGGCTTCTCAGTTTTATCTCTTCCTCACACAGAAATTCCTGCTGTTGTGCTATTGTTACTCTTAGGTTATCAGTAGTTCTCTCTTTCCTGCCAGATTTAGTGTGATCTAAGCGTGTTCCAGGGCTATTGGTATGGGACAGGTCCAGGAATTCCAGCATCTTTGTGATGTTACTGATGTGGTGATTCAGAATAGCTGTAGTTCTTGGAAGCCTGAAAAAGTAAATGTTGTTTAGAACTTGGGCTTTTTAGCAGATTTCCAACAACCTCCAGCTCCTTTTCCCTGCTCAAGACTTTCTCATACTGTGATACCTTCCTCAGCTTTTCAGTGTTCCTGGGTGTTCTCCACCCTCAAGACAAAGGGCTAATTTGTTATTTTGCTGCTTATACTTCTGCAAAACTATCACTTTTTTGGGGGGGGAAAAGTGTGATCTGATGTGAGGATCAGTGTCTTCAGTGAAATTTTGAAATCATCAAGTGTCAAAGACTTTCTTGAAGCTTTACACAGTAGTAACAGACTAAGAGCATCTTACAAAAAAACTATAGATTTAATAATAATCAGAACCTGTGCAACTGCAACTGTGTAGGATTTTGAGCTCTTCAAAGCTCGTAGGAAATTCTGGGTGTTTTGGGAAGTAAGTCAGAAGCAGCTCCTTATATACCAAATCACATGCAGGATGAACAAGAGGGTGAACACGGGTAGACCTCCCTCTCTCCCCTCATTCCTGTCACACACCTGTCAAGTGATGGGAGAGGGAAGGAGGGAGCTTTGGGTAGCCCAAGGCTTGATGAGTTCCTCCTCCACAGGGCACATGAACGTTTATGTTGAGTTTTTGTCACTGTGCATCTGTAAATATCACTGTAGATTCTGGAAGGGAAACTTTAAAACTGACTTGACTGATATCATATAACTTTGCCCTTTTTCTGCATTCTTAGGGGAAGTAGCTTAAAGCACTGTTTGCCAACTCTTTAAAGCCAAAATAATTTCAATTCTAAATTGCCAATATCCATGAAGAAAAACTTTTATGGTTACACTTGATGCTACTCACCATGAAATGGTTCTCTGAAATGGGCACCCCCCAGTGGAAATTATGGTAGGGGGCTGAGTAATTCAATTGGAATCATATTGACAAGAGTAGGGTGGTGAAAAGTTCTTGTTTTTCTCTTCTACCTGTGATCTGGAAATGTAGAATAATTTCTGGGCGCAGCCCATTAGCTAGACTTATTTCTAGCATAACTCCACTTAAAATCAAGAGATGAATTTGACCTCTCTGATGTTTTATATTCTATGGATGATGTGAAGTCTCTAAATGATAAAATACAGATATCTGATCCTGAAAATTATCTACTTTTTTGGAAGCTCTTTCCATTGATCTTTCTGTAGTCTTAAAAATTCAAGATAATGAGTTGGTGTATATAAATTTAAAAGAGCAACCTTCCATGGAAAAAGCACCTTTGAATGTTATTGCAGATGGTGAATTAGCTTTGAGGGAGTCACTGTTTACAATAAGAAAATACCAAATGCCTTACCTATGTTAGTAGAATTTCCTAATATGCAGCCCAGCATTTAAGTATGATACAAATGCAAATTCTGTCATTTGTATCTATGAAACACTAAACCTGTGTGAACCTGAGATAGTAAATTTTGGGCCTTAGTGGGCATGCACTGAATTCTGTAACCGGTAACTAGAAAGAGTTTACTTTTTGGTTTGGGACTTCTTTAGTGATTGCTTTGTTCTCTTTTTTCTGAAGTGACATGTGTTCTTCCAGTTTCCATACTGCTTTAAAGGTCTTGGAGTTTTCTTTTGGTAGACTTTTTCATCCTAAGAATGTGGAATTGCTGTACTAGCTCCATTTAACCTGGTGTTCTGTCTGTGACAGCGACCAGCAACAGATGCTCAGTGAAGTGTCTGTAAAAAAAAAAAGGCAACCAAAGATCAACACCTCCACCTCCTGGAAAATGTTCTGAAGGAACTTCCTGAGATGAAAATTTGTTTTACCTGTAATATGGATTGTTCTTCCATTTGTGTTTTGACTCTGCCATGTGACGGTTTCTCCTCTGGATTTGTCATAGAGAAGATGGTGAATGTTTGACCAGCTCCCTGCTGGCACTTGGTTTGTCACTGCTCTTGACACAGAAGTGGTTGTATACCTTGACTTCTGTGGCTTCTTGCCTTTTCCAGACTTCCCAATACTCCCTCAGGGTGGCCAGGACTTGACTGATAGTTCACAGTGTGGACACATGGCACGTGTCATCAGGTCCCAGCACAAACTCCTGCACAACTTTGTGGGCGAAGTCTTTTTGTCTTTTTTGTTTTGCTGTCTTTTAACCCATTGGATTGGCTGCTTTTGGAGGTGGGCTGGAGAGAACAAGCTACTTTAGTGATAGAACCTATCAAGTGCCTTTGCAAAGTTAAATAGGCAGTAGCCACTGCTCTCTGTGCCTGCATGCTCACTGATTTCTTCATGGGAGCCCGGTGGATTTAAGAGATGTGACCTCTCTTTGTAAAAACCATGTTGATTATTCTCTGCATTCATCCATCTGGGCAACCACTTGCCCCAACTTACCTTATTATGCTTTCTATCAGTCTTTTCTTGGAATAGTGATGTGAGTATTGCACAGATACTGGACTGAAAACCAGTTTAAGAAAAGCTGATGTCATTTCAGCCCTTCTCAGACTCATGGCAAGAGGTTTCATAGAATCCACGTTTCGGGGAGTTCATCTGTGAGTTCTTTTTGAGCTGTTTAGGGTTTAGCAGGAACCTCTCCCCCATGTCTTCCATGCAAAAATTTAATTTGCTTTTAGTATTGACTTCATCTTCTCTGAGCACTTCTAAAAATGTTCACAGACCTACAAGCTCTGTCAGACTTCCTGTTTCCAAGTGTTTGAAAATAGGTCCATTAGTATTTTTAATGTCTTTCATGAGTTGTTTTTTTGGTGGGGCAGGCTTGCTTTTTCACATTTTTATACTGTGAGGGTTTGATCATCTCTGTTTTTCTGATCTGAACACACCTTCAGCTGTCTGAATGATCTTTTGTGGATGGTTTCCTTTCCTGCTGTGTAGCTGTGCTAGCTTTCCTTTACATTTTTTTGCCTAGTATTATGTGTTTGCTCTGAGCCCGGTTTTTAACTCCGCTGATAACTCAATGGAAAGGGGATCTTAGTGCTCTCCTTTTCAAGTATATGATCACTAGAACTACTAAAGATTTTTATATGCCCTCTGTCTCGGTTGTGTGAGCTCACAGTCTTTACTTATAGTATATAATCATGATATTTGTCTTGGTTGAATATCCCTCTTGTCTTTTTTTTATGGTCTCTTCTTCAGTGCAGACAGTCCTAGTAACTACCTGTGCTGTTTGCCCTTCTATCATGAATTTTCTGGGCAATAATTCCAATTTGTCTTTTTGCTTTTAAAATTTTTAATTGGTGTGGGTTGTGGTTCTTTTTTGTGGGGTTTGGTTTGGTGTTTGGTTTGGTTTTTTTGTTTGTTTGGTTGGTTTTGGATTTGGTTTTTTTTTTTAGAATAATTATAAATGTGTTTTCCACATGATCTTATATTGGGTAGACTAATGTATGACTGATGGATCTGCTGTCATTTGTCATTCTAATCTAATAATAGTCACTGAGGGGGAATGTATTGATGTTTAACTGTAGTTATTTAGGCAGAAGTATGTGCACATTTGTACATAGACATCCTAATATTGTTATGAATATCTGTTTAGATCCAATGGTCTTATAGAAGGGTAATATTCTTGGAGCCTCAATGCCTCTGTAATGTGATTTTTGTACCAAATACACCTTTTAAATGGTCAATTTCTTTTCTTAGGTTTTTTTATTGAAGGTTTTCCAAAACTGTTGAGGTTTCAAGAACATCATGACAAAATACTGAAGAAATTTTTGTCCAAGCTTAAGCAGCACTTGGTGAGTATTTATATTGCAATACAAACAATGCTGGTTTACAGCTTTCTACCTTGTTTCAGTTCAGGTGAACCCACTAGGTTGAGAATACTCAAACCTCAGAAGAGAAATGCAAAGCTGTAAGAGGCAGAAGTGCTGTTGTTTTCATTAGAGACAAAGTTGTGGTGCCCCTCAGCAGAGTTGTGATAGAATTGGATCATGAGAGTAAGTAAACTGGGTGCCTGGCTCACTTTGTGGTTGTTCTGCTTGGCCTTGTGCAAACTGCTGATGGTAAAACATTTTATCAAGGGTTTTTTATATGTAGAGCTTTGTGGTTCACAGAGGTGACTTTATGACCAGCCAGTTTTAATCTCTGTTTACAAAATAACCTTTATAAGAGGAGTTAATGGTCCTTTTAAAATTTGCACATACTCATGAACCTAAATTTAGAGGTTTTTGTCTTCTAAGTCCTCTTAAGTAGGAAATAATTTGCCCTTTTCTGGCTGTATTTATTCTAAGAAATATGTAATTTTTCTAATGGGAGAAGAATGCCCTTCCAGTAGTCATCAAGAATTTCCTTGTACAGTGCATTGGTACCGCCAGAATCCATCTGCAGGTCTTAAAAGGTAATGTAAGAGATGCTCACTTGCAGCAACATCAGCTGAGAGTGATGGCTGCCTACAAGCACTACCTTCTCAGGACTGTATTATTTTCTGCTTAGTGTGTTTCCCTCCCTAGAAAAAGAAAAAAAAGACAATTTGGGAGCAAACTAGCACCTTGGCAATGGTGAATTGCATCTCATGTGTGCTTGTTGTATTACAAAATAGAATTTAATGTCTTTTTTAATTTATTTTTTTTAACAGTGTACTGTAAGAACTGCTCATAACAGGCAGTTAGGCAGATCTGATTAAAAAAACCCCCACTCTTCTGTTAAAAGGTCAAGTCAGAATTAGTCATGCAAGATTATCTTTTCACATTAAAAAAAATTCAAAACCAGTTCTGTAACTAATTTGACTCTGAAATTAAAATTGTAGGTTTAATTTTTACAGTACATGCAAGATGATGTACTTAGAAATATGGTGTTATTCTCATTTTTGAGGTTGTCACATTTCAGAAAGAAAATATAGAATAATCCCAAGAAGACAGTAAATGGTAAAAGGCCGTTATACTTTCTAAAAATTCCAAAATCATAATACATGATTGAGATGATAGAACCTGAGGCTGGCACATTATTAAATTTTATATTATTGTTTATACACCTGTTATTACTGCAGCTAATAATCAAGAGCTTTTTTTTCCCTGTCATCTGTCCCTGTATCACATCTCCCCCCTCTGCCTTGGGTCACTTGAAAAAAGAAGGTTTCAGACAAGTGCAGAAACTGCTTTTAGTAACTGAAAAAAATAATTAAATTAAAATGCTTCCATAGCGCTCTCTTCTGAGGGAATTCTTGCCTATTTGTTTAGAGGGATGCAGAAAACATTCAGTCTCCCTATTTATTACATTTTTTCTTTTAAGTTTCAATTCAGAACTTAGTTCTGTTTTTGTATGAATCAGTTTTGGGGGCATTGAATTTAATAGCAATTTGGTTTTTTTGTCAGAGAAAGCCATGGACCATTATATCTTATATTTCAGTAGGCTGATGGCCAGGTTAGAAAACTAAGGTTGTTTTGGTTCTGTTTGCTTTTTTCAAGACTCTCAACATGAAAATCTCATTATTGCAGTTATATGAAGGATTGTTTTTCTCCTCTCTTACTGTGAATGTGTCACTAAAATGAGCCCATGTTAACTTGCTGAAAGACAAAAGCAAAGCCTGCAGATAAACCAGAGGGATTGGTCCGTTGCTTATTCAGTGTTTTATAACTGAAATTTTTGGAAAAACTGAATCTGGCAAGCCTGGAATATGATATTACCCACAGTTAAAATTCAGAATTTCTTAACTTTTCATCTTTTCCTCTAACTATGCTAAGAACTTTGAAGAGCTCCATGGAACTGCAGAGAAGCTTTAGCCATCTTTGAATGGATGGCACACCACCTGGATTATCTGTGTCTGGGGGAAATTAGGCCCTTTAATTAAGGAATAAAATCCCTTATGAGTCTTAAGTCCTGTTTTGAGACCCTGTGTTTGAATGATTTGATAGTTTTGTGCTGGTTTCTGGTAGTTAATGTATTTTTGTCACAAAATCTTTTCAGCCTTTGGTGTGAATTGGCAGCCTTGCTACAGAGAAATAAAAGACTGGATGGACCCTGTGCCTGAACCTGGGTTGCTCCAGAATATGGGCTTATTTTCTTGATAGAGGATTTTATCCTCTGCTTCCTCTGTCCCAGGAACAAGATAAAGGTGGTGTTAATACCTCTGCATCTCTGTGTGTGTGTTCTTCAGGTGGTAAAGTTGATGAAGGAAAACTATAAAAGAAATTTGTTGGATTGAAGTAACAGTGTCTCATATGGTTAAATTAATTATTTATGGTGAATATTGGGCACATTGGCCTCAAGGGGAAAATGTTGTTTCATGGACGGTGCAAGGCACTACTTGGAATTTTGTAAGTATTTTTAAACTTCTGCATTCTTTGCAGGACTCCCAGGATATGCCCACCAGCCTTTACACAACCAAGTGGTTTTTCCAGTGTTTTCTTGATCGTGTGAGTATGTTTTCCTTTCTGTTGCTGTTTTCAGTTGTGACTTGGGGCAGACTGTTTTCACAGCATCACCTGGTTCTGTCATTGCAGACTCCCTTTACGTTAAGCCTCAGGATATGGGATATCTACATACTTGAAGGAGAGCGGATTCTCACTGCTATGTCTTACACAATTCTGAAACTACACAGAAGTAAGAAACCTCTCAAACATTTGAAACCTAAACAGAGATTCAGCAAGTTTTGTTCTCATTTGTGTAGTTTGACCTTTATGTGTGAAAATCTCAAGTTTCCAATTTGCCCTATGCTGCTTCTGCCAGGTCTATGCACAAAAAGTTAAAAGCTTTTGCTTTATTTATGTCTGTGTGTGTGGTGGGCTGACCTTGGCTGCATCCAGGTGCCCACCAAGCTACTCCCCTTCCCAGCAGGATTGAGGGAAGGAGAAATAAGGGCTGCTGTGGGGAAAATTAACTCCCTCTCAGCCAGGCCCAATACAATGTGATTGTCAAAGCAAAGTATTTATGACAGTAAGAAAGTTATTTAAACATGGACATGAGGTGAGCTGTATTGCTGACTAAACAAGGGGGAATAACGTTGTAGGGCTGTGGTTTGGAAATGGCTTACTAGCCCCTGCAGGATTTAAATTAATTGGAAAAGTGCACAAAGAATCCAGAGTGTGCCACTGTTACCAACAAACAAGTCAGCAATGAGGAATCACAAGTCTTCTCTCCTTAAGCTGTTGTTTATCCAAGAATGTAATTAAAATCCAGACTTTCTGTAGTCTACCTGTGTGACCTTCTCTTTCATCTCTTGCCTTTGTGTATAGTAAAATTTGAGATTTTCAATAGAAGAATTGTCTAAAGCACCTGTGCTTGGTTCCCTAAGTGATGTAGCATCTTAAGTTCCAAAGGATTGAAAAAGCTTTTGAGGATGCATTTTAGGTTTGAATAAATTTGAACATTTCTCAGGGTGATACCTTTTAGCTCAAGTTCAAGACACTTTTACTGTGGGACTTTGGCTTTCTGAGTGAAGTCATTTAACTCTGTAAATTCAGAGTCTGCATGGAGCTGCAGAATTCACGGCGTAGTTTCCTTGCACGTTTATTCCTCTTGAACTGTGGTGATGCTCCCTCACTGTCTCACTGGGGTGTGCTCACTGGTTTGTTCATAAACTGCCTTGAAAAATGGAAAAGGTTCCTTTTTTCATTATTGCACTTAAGAAAGCTAAACATTTTGAGGCAAATAATTAGGCTTAGCATTTTGGTTTCTCTTCTTTACTTGCAAATAAACATCCACTTGAATTTTTGTTTTTATTCACCGCTCTTTATGGGAAGACCTGAGGAAAAAGTCTGAGTGTGGATTTGCTTGCTTAGCAAGTAGCAATGTCCTCCATGATCAAACACCTCGAGTAGCTCAGGGCAACAGAGAGGAGATGAGAGGGCTGGCAGAGAAGGTGGCAGAAGACAGGTTCTGATTTGTTTTCCAGTTTCTTGTCTACCCTTAAAAACATTGATGGTATAGCTATCCAGTCAAAGTGTCACTGTGGAATACATGCCAAGGGCATTTTTATTACGGTGCAAAACTATCTTTTTTTATGGTTTCTGTATAGAAATTGTACATTCTGAAACTTTTGATGACATGCAAATGATTAAAGAAGCTACATAGGTGTGCAGTTACAGCCTTGCAAGCCACATGGCCTTACTGCTGTGTAAAAAGGGAAAGAAAAATAACCTGATAACTGTAAAATGACTTTCAAAATATGACCTGAATTTTCAGAGAGCCTGAAGCAATGGTTCTGAAGTGTGAACTGCCATCATCATTTCATTGGGAGTTAATTCAGTTGTGAATGAGGATACTGTAAATAGCGACTTTTAAAATGTTTTACTGCCTTTCAGAGCTCCTGATTAAGAGAGATGGTGTGTGTTGTACAGATCTACAGAGTAAGTTGAGGATGCAGGGCTGAAAAATAAAGACCTGAAGCTGTTGGACATAAGAAAGCTGTTGTGAAGATGCCCCTTTTTGGAAAACACTGTCCTAAGTAGAGAATGATACATAGAAAGCATTTCCATAGTGATCTGCAAGTGAATTTTGGATGCATTTTACAGATTTCTGGTGTAGAAATCAGTTATCTGCATAATTAACCAGTATTTTTCATTCTACTTTGAAAACAAAAGCACCTAATGACGGAAATACGTTTTCCAGTGTTCATGATCAAGATATCTTAATGTGTAATATAATATTTTCTCCTTATATAGAGCATCTGATGAAATTACAAATGGAAGAGCTTGTGAAATTTCTGCAGGAGACTTTAGCCAAGGATTTCTTCTATGAAGATGACTTTGTAATAGAGCAGCTCCAAAATTCTGTAGCGGAATTGAAACGAGCAAAGCTGGATTTACCAGCAGCAGGTAAGAAACTTGAACATATGCACACTTAGATATTTGGAGCTCTTTACACATTGTTCATTTTTAAAGTGTTAAGTAATGCTGTTGAAAATAATGCAAATGTTTCTCTCTTCATCACTGCATAGATTTTGGGGTTTTTTTACCCAGAAATACTTCACAGTTTAAAATCAACACTTTTCCTTTCATGAATTTGTTCTTTTTTGGTATTTTGTTTTAAGCTAATGGCAAAGCACTTTGAAACATCCTGTGTTCTGATAATTTCAAACTTAAATTTATAAAACCTTTCAGGTAGAAGTGAAATTTTTTGAAGCAACAGCATTGTCTGGGAATCCAGACTGTTTTGTAGCTTGATTAGATGTGGAACAAACTACAGGTCAAATAGTTTCTTCTGTTAGTCAAATCCAGATTTTTAATTGTGTGCAGGTGATAGACCTGCTGGGTGTTTAATGGAATCATTTTCTTTTTTTCTTCTCCATCTTTGTGGGTTTGGTTGCAGAGCAGAGATGGTTGTTTTGTTGCATTGCTTATGAAATGTGTAGAATCTTTGTCCTCTATTAAGATTCTATTCTTTTTTTCTATCCCCACCTCCACAATGTTTAATTAGAATTTTTCTTGTGATTACTCAATGCTTCTTTTTTATCCTTTAATTGTAGAATAGTATCTGAGAGATGTATATTTAAAAAAAATTACAAGCCTTGCAGAAATTACCTTAAAGTAGCTTTAAATAAAGTTGCTGTGGTTTGCTTTCAGAAGTTAAGAAGTGTCAGAATAAAGGTTGCCTGTGTAGCATTGTTGTGATAATTTGTTCTTTCATTAATGAACTTAATTTTTCTGTTTCTGTAGACATTATTTATTGCATTCAGTATTGGACTGTGTCAACTGCCCACCACAAATAAATACCTGTTTCATCTGGTTCTTCAGCAGATCTGTTCCTATGCAGTGCAAACTTCTTCTGTTTTTCATCATCTTGGCTTCTTGTCAGCTTCCTGTTTCTCCCTATTCCTGTGCTCTGCCCTCTTTCTGAATTTCTGTACAATCTCTCCAGCTGACTTTCTTCCACCCACAATAGGCTGAAGTCCAGTTCCTGCCCTTGTCTTTTCATCTGTTCCTTCCCCTTTGTGATTGTAACCTTCCCATCCCACCTTCTTTCCATCCTTTTTCCACAAGCTTCAGTCTTGAGAAATGTTGTGCTGCTGAAGTTGGTTCCATCACTGCTCTTCAACCATGAGCTTTATCAGACCCCTTGTCACAGCTGGTGCTTGGCCAAGGTGAACAACTTAATCCTTTGGCATCAGTTCCACTCCTTCACAGAATCATAGGATATCCTGAGATGGAAGGAATCCTTAAGGATCATTGAAGTCCAGTGGTTATATTTGAACAGTGAGGGGCTTATCCCAACAACTTCAGTAGTTTGTAGATGTGTAGATTTTTCATGGATGTGGTAAAGTTAAATTTCATCAGTGAAAAGTTCCTAGTTTCCAAACTGTGGTAGCTGAAGAATTGGGTAAGATTTTTATGGTGCTGTATCTTCCAGCCTAGAAAATCATATCCATGCAAGTCACGTTGAGAGTTTCTGTGGAAAATACAGAATCTACTGGAAATTTTCTTGGTGCAGAAGGCAGAAAGTCTGTTCCTAACTTATTTATGTTTTAAGGCTTTTGTTTTTGTGGAATATAAAATGCCTTCAAGTGAAATTTATTTGAGAATACTCCGGATTTTCACAGAAAGTTTGAGGAGGCTTCAGGTGACATGAGAGCCACCACCCACCTTGGAACAGAAGGTGTGAGACTCAAGGAGTCTTCTCGTGGGTACCAACAGCAAAGGACAGTGACTGTATCTTCTTGCCAAGGCAGTTTAGCCATGAAATGCAAGTTGTTTGGTTTCATACTGGGTACACTTCAGTGTGACTTCTGATATGACAAGCTGACAGGATGCTAATTGTTTCAAGCCATATTGGTTCTTTATTTTGGGTAGCTAGAGCAACATCAGTAACAAAATGTATTGTGTTAGTTGTTTTTTTTTCCCCCCTTCTACATGAATGTGGGAGATTTAGCTTTGAAACAGGAAAAGCAAAGCCAAAGTGAATTATATTTTGGTGCTGGATGAGAAATTGAGCTTTTTTTCCTTCTTAATTTCAAAGTAACCTGGGAAAGCCTGTGTGTGGTATGTTTTTGTGAGGGGTAGAAGGGAACATTCCTTAACCTTTCACAGAATAAAAATAAAGTGCCTTCATCCTAATCCTTGGGAATCTGGCTGATTTGTCTGCTGTTATCTGTACTTGGGTGAGGCTGCCTCATTTGTTATTCATATGAATTTTACCAGCCTTTGGTTTTATTTTTTTAAATTTTTTCTCTCTAAATTTTAGTTTTATTAATCACTGTCTTCAACTAATATTTTTTTACAGGTTCTGAACAATTTCTAGACGTTCAGCTTTGCTCATATGTTCTGGCAGGACACCAGGTGTCCACCAAAACTGCTCTTGTCACTGCTGTCCTCAGCTGGGCAGGGGAGAGAAAATACAAGGAAAGGCTTCTGGATTGAGATAAGGGCAGAGAGAGAACACTCAGCAGTTCCCATCATGGGTAGAACAGACTTGACTTGGGAAAACTAATTGAATTTATTACTAATCAAGTTAGAGTATGATAGTGAGAAAAAGAACCAAATCTTAAAAATCTTTTCCCCCACCCCTCCCTTTTTCCAGGGTTCAACTTCACTCCCATTTTTTTCTATCTCCTCCCCTCCAGCAGTGCAGGTGGACAGGGAATGTGGGTTGTGGTCAGTTCATCACATGTTGTTTCTGCTGCTTCTTTCTCCACAAGGTGAGGACTCCTCACACTCTTCCTTTTCTCAAGCATGGAATGCCTCCCACAGGCTGCAGTTGTCCATGAACTGCTCCAGTGTGGGTACTTCCCAAGGGCTACAGTTCCTCACAAACTACTCCATCGTGTGTCCCTCCCACTGGGTGCAGATTTTCAGGAACAGGCTGCTCCAGTGTGGATCCCCGATGAGGTCAAAACTCCTGCCACCAAACCTGCTCCAGCATGGGTTCCTCTCTCCATGGGTCCCCAGGTCCTGCCAGGAGCCTGCTCCAGTGCAGACTTCCCATGGGGTCACAGCTTCCTTTGGGCATCCCCCTGCTCTGGTGTGGGGCCCTCCAGGCCTCAGGTGCTGCGGGTGAATCTCTGCTGTGGCACGTGGAGCACCTGCCCCTCCTCCACTGACCTCAGTGGCTGCAGGGCTGTTTCTCTCACATGTTCTCACTCCTTTCTCCAGCTGCATTTGCTCTTGAGCAGGTTTTTTTTCTCTCCTTCTTAACTGAGTTATCCCAGAGGTGCTGCCACCATCCCTGTTGTGCTCAGTCTTGGCCAGTCCTGGATCCAGTTGGCATTGGCTTTGTTGGACATGGGGGAAGCTTCTCCAGCTCCTCACAGAAACCACCCCTGTAACCTCCCCTGCTACCAAAGCTTTGCCACACAAACCCAATACAGATGTCTTTGTGACTCTACTGTCTTTACTACCTTGACTCTTACTATTTTTCTTCTAATTCCATCTAAAACATATGAAACCATTCTGTGTCATGCAACCACAAAAATACCTGTTCGTTTAAATATTCACCGTAACCTGAGAAAATAGTGTTTATTTTTGTTTTCTCAGCTGAAATCAAAGCACTACTTCCTATCTTGTACTTTTTTTTTTTTCCCTGAGCAACAATTACACCTTTAAGAACTAAAGTAAAAATGCATGTTAGGAAAAAGAAAAAAAATCTCCATCTTACAGTTGCATCAGTATCAGTCATCCAGGAATAGCAGTGAGCTAATTAAGCTCAGTGGAATTTTCCATCTGGCATCCTTTGTTAGGCTGTATAGATTTTCCTGCCCTAGTAGGGTAAGCTGCAGTAGGATATTAAAAGAGGTAATAACTTTTGTGTTACTTTAAAGTGGATGTCTGGTTATGTCTGATGTAGCTTTCCCTGGCTTGCTTCCTCCATGGCTTCTCCCAGTGAATTAAGGAGCTCCATGTTCCCTTCAAGCACAGAAGGAAGACTCTTTCTCACTGTTAAAACCCTTAAAAGGCTCAGCCAGAAAACATGGATGTTAAGGGGATCTTGCTAATTTTGTATCTCTGTTCTTGCCAATACTGGGGCTGTTTTGCAGAAAGCAGACCCTGGATTTTCCCTCCTCTTAGTGGTAATTTCTAGTCTAAGTGCTTACCAGTGTAGGGTAGCCTGTACTTAGCAACTGCAACGTTCAGAGCATGGCATGCAAATTCAAGTGCTGTTCCTCAAGGCAGGCATCCCTCTCTTCCAGTGACTCTGTGGAGACAGTGACTGTATGAACAAGAACATTTCTTACTGGGAAGCCAAGTGGTTATTGAGCCCTAGAGAGGCAGGCTGTGACAGCTAGACAGTAAAAACTGTCCTTTAAGGTATTTCTCCTCTGACATACCCTCAAGCAAATTTAGTAGGAAAGGCATTTGGTATTTTCTGGATTGCCTGGAATGTGGTGCAGGGTGTCCACACCACAGCTGGTTCCTGAACAGCACACTCACCTAACTCTGTATGACTTCACATCTTCTCCAGCTGCCAGATCAGATGTAGGATGGACAATGTCTTCCTTAGTTCAAGGATGATGTTTAGAGCATAATGAGAGGAATTATCTTGGGGTACACCATTGATTTCCAAAATTTCTTGATGCAGATTCTTTCCATGTCTATTATTTAAAACAACAGCAAAATTCTTTAAGTGCTCACAAGATAGGGATAAAATTTCCAGCTTTGCTATAACTTGTTCCTGTAGAACTACGTGAATAATGCAATGCTTAATAAGCAATATTTATATATGAATAGATTTTTATGGTGTCTGACTTTAATAAACAGAAGTGCTTGCCAGTAAAAGTTTCATATTAAAAATACTTTGCTGAAAATAGTTTATTAATACTTTCCTTTGTAAACAAGGCAGCCAGGCCCACCTTCAAGACTTGGAGCCTCTCAGGTCTGTTCCTGAGACAGTTTCTCACCTGTGTTTTGATACAAGGTGTCCTGAAAAGGGAGGGCAGAGAGCTCCTGGGTTGGATTTTTTTTTTGTAATGACTGAAAGTTTAATAGACCTAACAGCAGGCCCTAAATCAGACATAAAGCTCTTGTGCTTAATTTTAAAACAGTATTGGCAAATTTTGAAATCTGCTGCTGTTGTTGTGATCAATTTAACTACCTTGGTGCACCGTAACACCAACTTTAAAGTCTAACTCAGTTCTAGTTTTCCCAACCTTTTCGGAAAACTAGCAAAATTTGAATCTTGCATTTGCCATAAATTTTAAAATGTTTATTTGATATTTATTTTTAAATTTATATTTCATTAAATTTATTATCGGTATCTTTTATTCAATATCCGTTTCACATATTCATTGGTGACATGCAGAAGTGTATACTACCTTAATAGAAATATTAATCATAATCTATTAAATAATGTCTATTCTCCCCTGTTCATGTGCCTTTTGACAGCCAAAACAATAGAAATACGTAAGTCAGCTTGACTTTCCTGTTTCTGATGGTGTCTTTCTTTTGGTTGTGTTTTGTTTCAGAGGTATTATGGATTTTTCACTTGTGCTTGAAGAATACCCAAGTAGCTATTTCAGACAGTGCATTTTGTGTTTTAATCAACTAAACTGTTTTTTCTGCCTTGTTTCATGTGTGGTACAACTACTCTACAATATTATGAACTAAAATAATATATGGAATTATACTAATATAATTAGTGTATATCTTTGGCAGTTTTAGACTTAGGATTTCCTTTGTTTAAAAACATTTACTGTTTAAAACTTCCATGATCTTTAAATATATGACCCAGATAGTTATGTTGGTCCGAATCTGTTAACATTTCCATTGTTTATCTGAATGCAGATGTTTATAAAGTAAGTTTTCCTTACTGTCAGTACTACAAAAGCGACACAGCAGCAGAAAGGCAAACAGTGTATTTTGTTCTCCCTTCAAGTTGTCCAGCAGGATTTCATTTAGTAACTTCTTTGGCAGTGAAGGCATATAAAGGAGGAGGAGCAAAGGTGGACTTACAGAGAGCAGCCTGAGCTTCTAGTGCAGGCACTTAAATTTCTTTAAAATTCTCTTAGACTTGTAAACTGCAGAAGATGGCATGTCACTGATGGAAAATAAACACAAAATTTCAAGATGTCATTTCAAGAGTTGTTTTTATGACCATTACCATCCTTGAAAATTGTGTTAGAACAGTCAAAGTGCATGTATTCTGGTGCTGAAATTAAGGACTAGACTGTTATTCACCGGAGAGAGCACTTAAAGCACTTTACTCCAATTATATGTCTGCTACTCGATGCATGAGGCTGTTAGTGCCTCCTGAAGCAATTATCTGGAAAAGTCTTGCAGTGGAGACCGACTTCCACTGGGTGGTGGCCAAGGCTTGTTTGAGCAGGAGGAAGTCAGGACACAAAGTTTCTTTAATATGACTTGAACGTCTTGTCTTTTGGGGAACAGTCAGACCTGCTCATATTTGCTCTGCTGCTTTTCATGTCAGGGAATATGTTTACCAACAACAAACAGGCACCTGATTCTTCTTGTTTTGCTTAAATTGTCTCCCTCACCTTCCATTTCTCTCCTTCCTTACCCGTTTTTCACCCTGTATTATTTGTTTGCTTATTTTATGCTATACTGCATAGAAGCCAACTAAATCACTGCCTTTCTTTTAAAGGAAAAATAGAAAATCCTGTAGTTTCTGATAGAAACTGATACAATGTTTGTCTTTGGGAAAAGCCAGTAACTAAACTGTCTAGGAACCTGTTCTGTTGAAAGAAGGGAGGAGAGAAGGATGAGAGCTAAAAGATTCCCATCTCACATAAATACTGGCAACTCGGGAAAAATCTGATAGCCCAGATCACTTCAGAGGACAAAGGCACATTCAGTGATTGCAGAGGTCACTGCCAGAACAGTCAGAGCTGAACTAAACAGCTTTGCCTTAACTTCTAGTTTTAAAATGCTTATAAACCTTGTATCTAAACACCATGGATTTATAGAAAAACCCTTGTCCCAAAAATACTTCTTGTAGAATTCAGTAGTTTTTCCCTTTTTCAGTACGACAGGTATGTCCAGACAGTGAATAAACTCAGATTTTGGATCAACAACACAAACAGATATTCAATTGAATGTCCTTGAAAAGACCCACATAAAATTTTTTCATGCTCAAATCTAAGGAGTTTGAACAGTGAGTTTAGTTGAAGTAGTAAAGATGGTTGAGAGCTGTGTGTGAGGCTTTAGGCAGATTTGGAGTGGAAAATTGGTAGATAAAAGAAATGTGGCTTGAAGGAATTGGTGCTTTTGCATGCTTGTCTGGCGAGCTGTGTTTGTACCTCTTAAGGCAGAGATGTTTGTTGTGACTTAGTTTCTTTTGTTTGCCTTTGCATTGTGTTTTCATTTCTTCAGCTTTTTGCTTTTATTACCTTCTTTCTTTCTTTCTTTCTTGCCAGCATGCAGCATCCTGGGTTTCGTGCTGTTCTTACTGACAGTGGACTGGTTTAAGCACTCCCAAACTCAGTTTGCATGCTACTTGTGCATTTGAGGAATGTCCCATGGCAGTCAGGTGCATGGTGGTAATGTGGTTATCCTCTACCTGGTTAATTTTGTGAACTTTTTTTGAACTTCAGGAGTCTTTATTTGTTTTTTTGAAGTCCTTGGTAGTTTCACTGTGAGTGACAGCTCTGTGCATGTGTGTGTGGATATTTATGTATGAGCTGTATATTTCAACTAGAATTAAATATCCATTTTGCATTTTCAAACAATTTGGTTTTCCTTTAGAAGGTGACTGGCTTGCGGGGTTCCTATTTGCTGCAGCACTGTAGGTCCTTACACAGCTCAAGTTGGGTTTATGTGCTTTTTATGGCAGGAGGTGATCAGTGCTCAAGTGCTTTTGATCCAGAGCAAGGCCTGTGCTTGATTCCTGAGTTGGTACCTCTGGCAATGTGGCCTTTCCTAGTTGGACATGCAGATGTGGTAACTAAACAAGGCTGTGTCAGTTGTTTCTTCCAAGGTCAAGTTAAACCAAGTTTTGTAAAGCCCTGTGGCTAAAATTTAGAGCTGTATTTCTTCTGTTCCCCACTTGTTGTTCCATATTTTTGTTTTTCCTGAAAGCACAAAGCTTTGGCATTACCAGCCTATAAACAGAGTATCGTGCTGTTACAATGCAGAGCTTTTCTTTGGAATGAACTGTTGTCTTGCAACGCTTTGCTTCTTACTCAGTACATGAATTAGTGTTGAGTTTTAACAATTTCACTTCCCTGATACTCATTTTACAGCTGTAATTCATGTTACCCCACACATAATCTAGACCATGGAGGCCACATATGCCTGGTTGTAGTGTATTCTTTTACCCTGAAATGAGAAGGAAAAGTGACAGAAAGTAACCTTTAAAGCAGTCGAGGTAGAATCAATAAAAATATCTGCAGTATTCTCACTTGGGTTTATTAGAGCTTAATGGTAATTAAGAAACCTTAAGTGTGTGAAATTAAAAACCAAAAACTGACACAAACCCCACCTTTATTGTGCAACCAAGTATATTTAAAGGATCTCCTATTGCTCTGTAGGCATTTCTTAGAGTAAAAGCTGGAAGAAAGGAAATCAGTTCGTGCTTTTAACATCTCTGGCCAAATGAAGGAAGCATTGCAGCTGCTAGAGGAACTGGTCTTCAGGGTTTTTTGTATGTATAACTAGAATATTTTAACTTCAAGCATAGAAGAAAATAAACAATTTTTCTAAAACATTTCTTGCATGCAGGAACAGAAATTAAAGAATTTGGGGATGTTGAGGAGCCATTTTCTTATAGTATCTTATAACTGCTCTGGGTCCTCCTGGAGGTTATAAATGGATTGGCAGCATATACAAACTAGTTCTATATGATTTAGATGACAAGTTTTTGGTATTTACTTTGTTAATAACAAAGTATTGTATTCAGACTTCATGCTGTTTTAACATTCAAGACTGGTAAGATTGAAAGCACTGTCACATGTAGTGCCAGTATCAGGAATATTTATTATTCACTTTTGTTTAGAAGACAAGATCTTCAGCTTTGCCTAACACTGTGTGTGAGGAGGCAGATGGAGTTAAATGGTACAAATGCCTCTTGCCAAACTGAAGCAAGTTCAGAGAGTGAACTCCTGTTCATAAAGACTAAAGGACAATTTTGGAGAGGCTGTTGCAGCAGTCAGTGTGTTGCAGAGCTGTTAAATCACCCATTTGCAGCATCCATGCAGCTCGTTCCTCTGTCCTCTCCTCTGTTTCTCCACTGGTGTGCAAGGCTGCAAAGCCATGCTCCAGATTTTAACCTGATTTGGGAATAGCAGGGCCCTTCATTGGTAGAGACCAAACATGAGACTTGCCATTCCAAGAGCCATTCCTTGGAGCCCAGTGCTGAGGCCCTGCCCTGCCGTGTGTCCTGCTGTGCTGTCTGTGGGGTGTTCATCCTGGAGTACAGTGTGCCAGGTGTAAACCCTGGGCTTTAACGTGGGGAATCTCCCCTTTGGAGACAAGAAATTGAGGAGAGGGCTCAGCAGGAGGATCTGCCTTTGCCAGGTTGGTTGCAAGGTGGACAGTGAGTGCCTGGGGTGTGAGAGGTTTGTGTATCTATGTCATTGTATGATCGTGATTGAGAGGAGGATAACTGGGGGAAAATTGGAGTGGAGGGCTTTTCTACAGAAAGCCTGGGTATGCTGTGTGTGTTATATGTAAACTGAGGTTTCTGAAGTTATTTCTGAAGCAAAGGATAGGTTCCCATATGACCTTTGGCTGGTTTAATTGTTTGGCCAAACCAGCCTGTTTCTGTTAAGTGCTTTTATGTAGTTATCTTGTCATGACACACAGCACCATTGTGTTCTTCCCTGCTGTCCTCCTGCTATGTCCTGGCTGGCACAAACTCCTGAGTTTTCATTTAGTTTATATAGCAACTGATCCGTGGTGGTAGTTTGTTACACTGTTACAATAAATAACGCCGACCTTGGCTGCTGGCTTTCCTCTGTGTGTCTGTATCATGAACCAGTCATCAAAGATTGAACTGGGGCTCCTGCCTGTGTAAATGAACATCAGTCACTTGTAACCACAACACTCCAGTCAGGGAGAGAGACATTGTATGTCTTAACTCCTTTGAACCCATATAGACAAAGAATTTTAATTACAAATAGCTAGAAGGTGAGGTGCTAACTTTATGATCTTCGATGGAAAAAGATTCTACAGCTCTTGTCATAGGAAGAAGGAGGGATCAAACAAGATTATTTTACCAACAGCCATTTTGCATAATTTGTTTTGTGTAACATTTGAGCAAGGGTAGCCATTTCTTTTTTTTTCTCTTTACAACAGAGCTTCTGCTTAATAAATAGTTACACAGTGAGTAGGATTTGTTTGGTTATGCTGACTTAAAAAGTTTTGTGGGTTTTTTTTAAATGCTGAAGATCAAATGAATTAAATCTAGATTAATACATTTAATGAGAAGTGTGTGACCTTTTCTGCTTTTAATGGGAAAGTAATGGATTGCACAGTTAAATAAGTTATATGCAAGTGGATATGATAAAAGACTTTGGCTGAGATTATGAAGGGTGGTGACTGCTAAGGAGAAGGATTGCAGTGGAAAATTTGATGTGAATTTTTCTATGAACCATGAAACACTTCTTTATTCTTTCTGTAGTGTCAGTTTGGGTTGTTTTGGGTCCCCACATAACTAATGTTTACCACTGGCTATTGCAATGTGTTGAGCTCCAGTCTGGGGGAACTTTCCCTTAATGTCTGTGTTCTGTAAGTGATGTCCTTGTGTATGGCAAAACTTGTCCATGGAATGCTCGACTGAAACCATGGCATAGGCAGTATTAGTGTCAGCTATTTCAGTTGTTCTATATTGATAAAAAGCTGAACTGAAAAGAAAATTATTCTGTGTAGAGCCTTTTACTGAAGTTTCTTAATACTGAGGATGAAATTTCTAGGCAGGGGCTTAGGGGGAGCAAGGTCTTAACTGTGCAGATGTTAATGGGGAGCTCCAACCAAAAAATAAAGTGAGAGAAAGTTTATAGTGTAGCTTGCCATAAGTGAACATTAAAAGATGAATGAATGGAAAATAATAGATGGGAGAGGGATATTGGGAAGGATTTTAAGGTGGGGAAAAGTAGTTTGCTTAATGTGAGGAGGATTATGTACAGAGTAGGTACTGTAACCAAAATGTCATCTAGGAAAATCATTTTTTGCAGCAGCGGTGTCTAGGTAGAGCAAAAGCTTGACAAGGTTGTGTCAGCTGTAGGAAGGAAGACTAGAATAACTGGTTGGGATGAGAGCCATAAAAAAATCTCTGTTCAGTGTCAGTGTACAAAGAACCTTGGGGGTGTTCAGCAGAATGGCGACCCAGAGAGAGGCCCTGTTAATTTGTAGTTATTTTTTCTTGCATGACCAACAGATCAAAGAAGACTTTTGCACAAAGGTGAATTTATGTTATTCCTGTTCTTTTTTTAGGTAAAGAAGATGAACTTCCAAAGAAGCCATTGGGGCAGATTCCATCAGAGCCTCAGCCTTCTGTGCTTAACTCCACTCCAATGCTTAATGGACAGAATAGCACTGGTACACAAGCAGCCAGAAGGACAGAGAGGAGACCATCCATAGAAGAAGAACCAGGAAGTTCATCAAATGACCGAAAAAGAATTAATTCAGTGGAAAAGAAACCTTCCTTAAAACAGCAGAAGATTCAACCAATAGAGACACAAAACAGTTTGCCTAAGAACGAGGTGGATACCAGAAAAAAGCCTCAGCCAGCAGAACCAGACACCCAGAGTCTGTACAATAATGCAGCTGCTAATCAAAATTCTAATGCTACTTCAAATACAAGAAGGGAATTTGTACCTAAGTGGAATAAACCGTCTGATATCAAAATAATTGAAAAGACAATGCAACTTACTGCAGATGTGAAAGGGAGGCCAGTAAACCATTTGGTTTCAGGCCCACCACCAAGTCCTGGAGAAATGCAGGCTTTGAATGTAAAGCAAAAGATGAGGGTTTTGGATGCTGATGAAGGTAAGCGAGGGTCTAATGCATCTCAGTATGACAATGTTTCAGAAGATGAAACTGAGAATGAGAATGTTGTTGAAGAGATGCTTGAGAGAGCTCTTCCACAGAGCCCTAGGCATGTAGCATATTCCAATAGTCCAAGAAGGCAAACGGAAAAAGTACCGGCTCCGTTAAAAATAGCCAATAATTACACCTTCGCTTCACAGCCCAGGTCTCCAAAGTATGCATCTCAGTCTGATGGCCCACCTCATGGACTGAATGCAAAACAACCACTGCCATGTTATAGTAATCCACCTACTTACCATGGGAATTCTCCAAAGCATGTTTCCAGTATAGGCAATGCAAGTTCTGTCCCTCTGCATTACCACGGGAGTCGAACCAGCCCCTCTGGGAGGCCATACGGGCCTTTTATGTCAGTAGATTATTCCCCCAATAAACTACCAATGAATTCCTATCCTGCCAGTCGACAAAATCCTCTTCCACCAGCCCCTGGTCACGTAGAAGTAGCCCCTGTTGATGCTTATACCAGCAACTCGAGGTCCTCCCCGGGTGTCAGGTTCATAATCCCTCCAGCGGATTATGTGCCAGAGGATAGGAAGTGGCCGGATGCTGCCTATGCCTACAGACATGAGCCCTACAGGCAGCCCTGGAGCCAAGACCTTAACAAAGGCCACCTGGATAATTTCCAGAAATACCAGCATTTTCAGCCAACACCTTTTCAAGACCACAGTCTTCCTGCTGTTTCCGTGGATAGCCCGGTAAGATACAGGACTTCACCAACCTTTGAAGAGAACGGCTCGGCGCAGTACCAATATTCCAGCCCGCCGGCTCCAGTCCAGCACTATCGGAACAGATCCGATGGATTGTCTGTGCACAAATCCGTGCTTCTCTGAGGAGCTGGCTGTGCTCAGTAAAGTGGCAAGAACCAAACCCAGTTGAATGTCACTGTGTTAGTGGTGGTCCAGCTCAGTTCTTCTCTGAAATGCGGACAGTTCACATGAGTTTAGAAACAACCACACAATTTCAGAGATGTTTCAGACTTTGGCTGAAGGCTGGTGGAGTTCTTGGGCTTGGATTGGAGCTGTTGGAAGTGAATCTGATGCACACAGACATAGCAATAAGCTCATACACACCATGTGGTTTATGCTGTCATCGCTCCTTACTTTTAAATAACTTGTGTTACAATCCTGCCTAAAACCAGTAAAACATTACAAGTTTAATTTTGACTGACATTGTTAATGCACTGTACAGATGTGTGTGTGTGTGTGAGAGTGTGCACTTACAATACACAAACTCATATGGAAAAGAGCTAAAGAGTTTAAATGTAAATGCATTTAACTTTGGGCAAAGCTTGTGAAGTACTTTTATTTCATATTAATTTTTCTTTGTAATTTATTTGAGAAGCCATTCATTTTGAATGGGAATTTCTGTCATTTTTATACAACTGCCTCAGCATCCCAGTATCTGTTCTGGGCAGGAGAGATGCTTTGGGATTATTAATTTAATCTTATATGAGAGTTAATTTCCTCTCCTTTGACTACTGTTTGTTATTTTCCTCAGCAGGAAGGAGCAGGCAGGCAAAAGCAGAAAGCCAAAAATGTGTCTCTAATCTGGCTAAGTAATGGTGCTTAAAATTCAGGGCAGTGTTTAGGGGGTTTTTTTAGGGGCATAGAAAGTGGAGAAGTTTTACCTTCTCACCCAAGTCTACCTTCAGAATGTCGTCCTATATGCAAAATACTGGAGCAGAGTGAGAGTAATGCCTGATGCAGGAATGGTGCTGCACCCTTCCCTTTTTGCCATGCTGTGCTGTCAGACTAAAACTGGTTGCAGGGCCAAATGTCACAAGTGTCAGAGAATGACCAACTCCTTGACACTCCTGTGAAGCGCACGCAGGAGTCCGAGCTTTGCTCAAGGCTTGATGTTCCCAGAGCTGTGTGAGCATGCAGTGTCCCTTCTCTTGAGCTTTGTCGAGTCAATTCTGTTCTGTTTTGCCCTTTTTTACCCCAAAGAGCCAGCAGGGTTGTGCCTGGTGGAGCTTGTGCTGTTGGGCTGCTCACACTGTGCGGTGTTTTACACTAAAATGATCCCGACTGTTGTTAACAGGAACCTTAAACTCCTGGGGACATAAGTAATTTTAACCAGTGTTTGCAGCCTTTTCTACTTCGTGTTTTCCTTGCCTTGACTGTGAATTGGGGGTGATGAGAAGCTGGTGAAGTGGCACATTTGGGATGCTCCTCCTGGGAGCTGCTGGTGCCGTGTAGCAGGTGCTGGATGCACCGACCCCTTCCTGGGAGCTGAGGCACAGGAGGGGCTTGCCAGAAGAGGTCCTTGGAGTGCTGAACAGAGATATTTTTTTCTAATACTGAAGTACTAAACGTTGGCATCAACACCAGTTTAGTATGGTTTGGAAGGTTGTCCTGTTGTCTTTTGTTCTGTAAGGTTTGTTTAATTGAAAACATAGAAATGGATTATTTTTTTTTTCCTTTAAAAAATGAGCTTTAGTGCCTATTATTGCTGCAGGTTGGCTCGGTAAGTTTTAAGGTACAGAAGTAAAACAATTTTTACGAATGGAAGTAACATTTACTTAGTATGTTTCAAAACATTTTTTTTTGTGTGTATATAACGTGTCTGATGTAATTTTTAATAACTGGGCAATTTTATATTTTAAAAATTGCAAACTGCAGCGAAGTAACAGTTAGCAAAGCACTACACTGAAACTAAAATAAAATTGTGAAGATAAATATGACTTGGGCTTACTTTAGTTCTGATTGCTTGCAGCAGCTTAGAAATGTATGTATATAATATTGTGGCTAAGTGTAATAATCTCAGTGTTTAATGATGGTTCTGTAATTGATAACAAAGCTGTACAATTCATTTGTGCAAGCAACGCAAGGCTCCAAAATATGTATCAGCATTAGTAAATACTGTAGATTTTTATATATAAAATATATACACACTATTTTCTTATGTCATCTGCAACAGTTTTATAACTGTGTATCCTATTTTGATGTGACTGTATTTTTAACATGTTAAAATAATAATAATTAAGCTTATGTTGTTTTGTCTTTATTCTTAATTATTTTGTTAGTTCCAGACTCCAAACTTTTGCTCTTCTCAGCACAAATAATTGCTTTTCATAAATGAATCATGTATAGATATGATGTATGTCCTATTTAATCTGTATGTGTTTATTTTTAGACTAAGCAATGTGGATACAATCTATATAGTGCTTTTGCATTATTACACAAGCAGGAAGGTTATTGACTGTAGTTTATTACAGTGCTAAACCTTAACCTGTCATTTGCAAAAGCTGGGAGCATAAACTGGTTTTGTTCTGATAATCTCACCCAATACCAGTTTAAAAGAGGAGGATTATTGACCTGAAGGATTTGCAAAGTCACACTGATCATAGTGCACAATAACAGCCTGACTGTGGCCACTGTGTCTCACATGTTTGGAGGATTGGACACAGTTGGGTATTTTTTAAAAAAACAGCCTTGTGTCACCTGTAGTGCAAAATACATTTTTATCTTCATTTAACTGGACAAACCAAACTGAAGGAACAGCCAGATTTGAGTCTGTCATTCGTACCAGAAGCAAAACCCCTCTTGATGTGGAGTGAAGTGAGACACAGCTGTGCCAGTGCCTTGCTGGTGCAGGGAATCATCTCAGTGTCATGGATTAGGTGTCCTTGTAAGAGCTTTTCTGTCACTGTTTTCTTTGATCTGCAAACAGTGAAGCACTAAGTATCAACATAAAATACTTGAGACCTTTTTTTTTTCTTCCTATGATTTCATAATTTTCCAAAATCTGTCTGCTTTGAGCTGCATAAACTGTAGGTTTCTTGTCCAAGTTAGTTGTCACTGCTCTCCTTGTGGTTAGTGAGACACAATCAGGGTAGGGCTTTGGAGAATTAACACAGGAGACTGAGTAAGGAGAGATGTCTAACTTATTTATGGCAAAAATTAAGTGGAATTAAACTAATTAGAATGTAAGAGGAAAAGGAGTTCACTTGAGTATATGCTGTGGTCTTCTGTGGTTGTTTTTCCTTTCACCCTGATGCCATGCTAGATTAAATCTAAAGATTCAGTGTTGGACTGAAGCATTTCAACCTTCTGCAGTACAAATTGTCATGGCCATGGAAGAAAGACAGGAAGGATTGTGGTGTCACTGGTACTCCCAGCCTTTTTGGTGAGTGGGATGTGATTACATGATCAAGCTGCTTATCTCTGTGATCAGGCCATGTGTTATGCACTGCAAGTGAAGACAGAAGCCATCACTGCTCCTCCTTCCTCAGCTGACCCAGGGGAAGATTCTGGCATCAGGTTTGGTGATGAATTTGAGTCTAAACATCCACTCTGTCAGGCAGCTAAGGAAGAGAATCTGACCTCAGGAAAATGCTCTTACCCCTTCCCTCTCCCCAGACCCATCTGTGGCCAGTCTGTGGCCAGTCTGAACCGCTCCAGGGAAGGCAACAGAGGAAAGAGAAAACCCGTTTAGCCAGAAGTCGATTAAGGAGAGTATTCCCTCCTAATCCTGCTAGTGACTGCCTAAAGCCTTGAAGCATGATATTGTTTGCAGTTGTTTCAAAATTATCAGACCTGTGTGGACAATCCTGTTTTTTCCATGGCCAAGGTGTGTGTAAATGCCTGTTCCCTCCATTATATTTGACAGCAGGATCAATCCCTTGTTGTAAAAGTAACTGTTATATCCTCACTACCAATGAAAGTTTAAAGACAAATAGGGATTTTTAGAAATCTTAGAGGATGCAGAAGAGAAATACCTTACTGCTCGTCAAAGATACACCTTTGTAATAAACCACAGAATAATTCTGAATTTAGATGCAAAGAGTAAACAACATTGAAATGTCAGAAGACAGAACAGACTTCCAGTGTAGGGAAGCAAATCCAAAGCTTCCCTGAGGTACATACACATTTTCCGGGGAGATTTCTCTCAAGAATCCTATCCTGAATTTTACATCATCCTCGATATGACTTTGAAATGGACTTGCAAATTGCAGACTTTTTTTTTAATCTCCCCCTTGGGTGGCATTACTCTGCATGCACAAAGAAGAATACTATTTAAAATATGCCATCAAACGCCCACCATTTCATTTCCAGCAGAGAACATTCCACTTTCAATACTTCAGCAAGAGGAAAATATAATCTTTTTTTCTAGTCCTTTAAATACAGAATTTTTTTAAAGTTCTGTAAATGTAGCACAGCTACTTAAGCAAGTGTGGTTCAGGCTCCTCTTTAGATGGCGTGAAGCTACTGCATAGTTTGCTGTGGTTTTTTTCTTTTGGGCAATATTAAGACAATCCAAATGCTTTTTAGTGGCAGAGTTGCAAGGAGGAGATGACTAGGCCAGCAGTTGAAATGGGAAATATAATTGCAGTCATTTCAGAGTAGCCTTTAAGTGGTTGCCTAAAGTGGTTGGGGAAAGACACTGTTTTCTGGGTTCTTTGTGCCAAGAGAACTTCTCACTGCAGCAGGGAATGTGTAGGTCCCTCTCCTGAGTGGTTTGGTTCTGCTCACACCTACTGCCTTTCTTTGTGCTTATGGAGTTAATAGGTTAGTAGAAAATCAATGGTGCTTTTAGAATGAATAATCAGAAAATGAACATATCTCGTCCTGACCTTTCTTTTTTGTTTTTTTTGGTAGTTTGTTTGTTTTACTGGTTTCATTGTCAGCCTTGTCAAGGTGAGCTGTGCGTGACGTGATTCTTCTGTCTCCTTTCTCTGATAATGTGCCAACTTGTGTTTTTCAGAGGTTCTGTGATGCCTTTTTGCTGCTGTTCATTGGGAACATGATAAAGCAGTTAATATCGTGCCTCTGCAGCTTTTCCTTTCTAGACTATGTGCAAATTAAGAAAAAAAAATATTCTTAATATTGTGGTTGTTCAGAAATCCTCCAGGAAGGCTTTTTCCTGACAGAAGGCAATTTAATTTGGCAACTGGTGAAGGCTGCTTTAAGGTGGGGCTCTTGTACAGTTTTTGCAATCCAAACTCAGAGGGTGCTTCTGCTCAGGATCAAGCATCAAAAGCTGTATTACACACAGGCCAACCAAGCATTTTTTGTAAAATGCTGTCTTCTGCCACAGGAATGTGCCAGCTTAGACTAGCAGGAGGGCAGATGGAGCTCAAATATGCTTGATTTGGTTAGGTAAATAACCCCTTGCTTCCTGATAATACGTTGCTTTTGTCAGATTTTCTTCTCACAATGAGATGAGGCAAAAAATTGAAGCCTGAGCTGTGAACTCCTGTCTGATCTCCTTTCCATCCTTAGGAAACCTGAAGTTGGCTTTTGGTTCAAACCATCCGCTTCATTCATGGTGTTTGTAAATTCAGCAGTATCTTCTAGAATAATTTGTGATATTGTCCCTTAAGAAAAAACACCTCTCACTTGTTTGGTTTTGTGTTTTTTTTGTGTTTGGTTGTTTGTTTGTTTTTTTATAACAAGAGCTCTGTTAGATTATTTTTTCTGATGTGTGCCTTCTTTTTAAATTTACCTGTTCCCAGAGAAAACTCAGACAACTGGGAGTGACACTAATGGTAGTAGGTGATCTCCAGTACTACCATCAGGGGGGTTGAATGGTGTTTTCAGGCACGTTGGCACCCAGCTGTGAAAACAGGGTTTTGCTATACAGGTCAGTGGAAAAGCTTCACTGGCAGAAGCCTCCCTGTGTGTAATGTAATGTGTGCATTAAAATGTAATTAAAGCAGTAATGGGTGCTTTTACACTAAAACTCACAAATCTTGGAAGCAAAAGGGCTGGTTTTCAGACATGGTGATGCTGAACTGCCTTAACCTTTGGGAGTGGAGTTGGAATTCTGTACAAAGCCTGTTTCTAGCAACCCCTGGGCTTTCTTCCTCTGAAATTTGAACAGTAGCCTGACTGAAGCACATCATGGAGAACCCCTGCTCTCAGAAAAAGAGTTGGGTCCATTCTGCAAGTGAGCAGTTTCAAATTCCTGGACACATGCTCCATACAGGTAACCTAGAACAAATTGGGTATCACTGTGTTTAATAAAGTGGTTTTAAAACAGTCCTCTTGGCTTCAGCGTCCCTTACAGGCAACTCACCAATCAGGATTTCAGTCTCTAAAGCAAGTGACTGCATCAGAAGATCTTCCTTTGATAGCAACTAATGCTCAAGGTGTTGAATTCCTTCATTTGTTCAGACTTTGAGTCTGGAACTCCTGAAACCCTTCACAGCTCTGTCCCCTCCTGCTCCCCAGGTTTTATTGTGTCAGATTGTTTCCATCACGGATGTTTCAGTTCCAGTAGAGGTGCCCACCTGTTTGTGCTTCTCCAGTGAATGAGTTTCCTTTCAGTTCTTGTGTCAGCTTGTCATAAGCTCCGTGCTCCTTGTCACTTCCTTGCACTCTCCAATCCATCTCCAAGTCTGTCTTGAAGTTGCAGTGCTGTCACTTTGCTTTGGAGAAAACACTGAAAAGGGATAAAGTGCCTGATTTGGAGATTGCAAAACAGGGAACATGAGTGTAAAAGCCAATCACAAGCACTTTAGAAGGGCCTGTGTGGTGGCTGTGCTGTGTGTGTATCACAAGTGATACAGGTGCTTATGTAGTGCCCAGTTAACTGGAAGGACTGGGATGATAAGTGACCTGCTGAGTTCTTTCCCCCAGCAATACCTTGTTTGTGTGGGAGGTTATGTCCATGATTTGACAACTTGATGCTGGTCAGCACAAAGGAGCAGGCCAGCCTTTATTGGATGGCTGAGCACAGTGCTCCCTGTAAATATTTCATCACATGCAGTGAGTAAAGAAAGAATAGTCTCTCCCAGCCAAAGAATGAGTATGCTCACAGCTGCAGGAAGTGGCTGCTGCAGTTGTGCAGAGCGATACCTTAACCTTTTTGATGCTGTAAATTGTGGTTTTACTATGTAATATGTAAAACTGCAGCATTAACCTCCAGTGTGCCCTTTGCCATGCAGTTGTGCAGCCAGGTGGGCAGTGTCTGTCCTGCCTGTGGCTGTTCCTTTCCTGATGGGCTCGATTTCTTTGAGCACACCTGACCTGACAGGGAAAGAAAGGAGCCCCTTGTGGCCTCTAAGTATTCATGGCTCCTCCTGGGTGCTGGTTGTGGGGTTTGTTTATTTGTTTTGTGACAAAGCTGAAGAAAATAATTCAGTTTTCACAACATCTTCTGATCCTCACTGCTCTGTCTGAATTATGCCAAGTGCTAAAGGAGAGGGCAAAATCATAAATTCTGGAGTTAAACATCTGCAGACTTGACCTGCTGGAAGTTGTGCAGCTCTGCCCCCTCCCCACAGAGAAAAGTTCTGATGGTGGAACTTTGGGCAAGGAACAAAATAGTTTTGCTCTTTAAATGCCATTATAAACCCCCACGATTTCAGTGACTGGGTGGGGCATCACACTGGGCACACATTTATCATTGTAAATGTTATGTCTGAAAGGCTTTGAAATGCTTTCAGAACGTGTGATTTTGGGCACATAAGCTGATCACTTTTATTATAACCCTCTTGTTATACTCGGTAGGGTTGGTCAGGTGATGTTTCTCCCTGTTGATTTAAGTGGTTTCTTACAGAGGCCTTGGAGTTCCAGAATAACGTTCTGTGCAGCCCTGATAATTACTTTATTATTAACTCTAAGGCCAGACTCCCTTGTCTACCTCCCCTTTTCGAAGTGAATCATGTTCTGATATTAAAATGACCCTAAGCTGAGATCTCAAATTTCCTTTCCAGCTGGATTAATGGGGCTTGTAGGAGGGAAGCCAAACTTCCATGACTTCTAATTATCCTCAGATTGGATTAATAAAGGAAAATTACTTAACTACCCATCCAAAGATGGAAAGTTAACTTTACCTCTGAAAAGACTTATCAGCTGCTAACAAGGTAGCTGAACTGGGATTGTCTTTTTTTTTTTTTCCCATACCTTTGGTATATCATCCTCTGAGTACCATACACAGAAGGATTCATCCTTGTGTGCACCATTTGTGGGAGGGGTTCAACAAAATCTTAGCTGGCAAGTTGGCCACCTCAGTAGGTGTCTCTGGAGCCAGACCAAGGACTGTGTTTCCATCTACAAGCCTAACCCACAAGTTGTGGAGATCGTTGAGAGTCTGTGCAACTTTTAAGGGGTTTATTTTCAGACAAGGAAGGTGAACTGCCTGAAGTCCTGTCTTGGCAATTCTTTTCTCTTTAAGCAATGGAGTTGCAGTCAATGGCCACGGAGGTGGAATTTTTTCCAGCCACAAAAGCAAACAATGCTCCTGCAGTGCTGGAGGAGCACTCTCCATGGTGGTGCTCCTGGGAGGAGGGAGTTGCACCTAATTATTTTAAAAGATTGAAGCACGTCAAAGAGCTTGTGTCCAATTTCTTAAGTGACTTAGCACCCACTATTCTTCATAGAATTTGAGCAGCCAATGTCCACATTGCTTAGGAAGGCAAGAAAGAACTCCTGTCTTTATGTTCTTGGTGTTTAACATGCTCAGTTTTACCATTAGCCCATAGCTGAGCTACTTTATAAAAGCTTCCTAGCCTGCATCTTCTGTCTGATACTTCCTTGCTAGTGTTGTTTATAAGAAAAACCTGCAACCCTTTTATTTTTAACTCCTGTGTTAATGATGGCGACACTTAGGGAGAAATTCCCTCTTTGCTTTTTTGCCTTTGCTGGGGAAAAATAATAAATGCTTGTCAGCCTAACAAGGTTTCAATTCCTAAGCATTTAATTCCTAAGGTGTCTTTGTAACTGCACTTTGTGCTGAACAGAATTTCTCAAATATTTTTAATCCAGCCATTTTGTGATAAGTCTGGTCTGACCTTTCAGACTTATTTTTGGGTTGAGGTATTGTTTTTCTGTCACTACCTGCTTTCTTTCTCTTCCAACTGAATGGACCCAGAAGATGCTGGTGGTGCTTTGAGGTGGGTATACCTGAACATCTCTCCCTGCAACGAGCTAACAAAGGAAAATGAGAATGGCTTTTTGAATTCGAAAAGATCTATTAGAATGTCAGCCAGAATACTTAATTATCTTAATGAGAATTCAAAGCGATGAAGAGCATTCTTAAATATTTAAGTGCTCTCTGCCCTTGTCCATTAAGTCTCTTCCAATGCAGATCTATTCCTCCAGGACTTAAGTCAACCCAGCCATGTTTTTGGGGGCTGTTACAAGCTCTGGGCTGCCACTCTCATCCACAGAGTTGCCCCTGTGGGAAGTCCATTCCCTGCCCCTCTCAGCATGTGTTTAGTCTCTGCAACCCTGCCTAGTCTTTTATTACCAAATTCCTGCTCTTGGCCCCTTCTGCTGCCATCCCACCCTCTGCTCCTGGAGCTCTGTCCTGTTGAAGGTCACAGGCAGCCCAGTAACCTCCATCCCCTGTTGCACTGAGCCCTGCCCACCCCAATTGCTCTCCTTGGCCATGCCAGCTGAGAAAACACTGTCACAGAACCACAGCAAGGGCTGGGACAGATTTGGATGGTTCCTGCCTGGTATCTGCCCAAGCTTCCCTGCTTCTTAGCCTGTGCTTGCTTGCAGCTGGAGAGTTCCTTCTGTCCTGGAGAGGAAAGCCTTCCACGAACAGTTCAGTCCTCCAGGGATAAATACAGAATGCACTGGGCTCAGCAGAACTGGAATATTTATATGTGAGAGGGCTTTTCATAAGCACAGTGAAAAACCCATCAGTCTTTCATGTTTGGTGCCTGAGATTAAAAATTTTGGTCAGGTCTTCATACCTGTTGGTGCTGCATTTCATGCAGGGTTGGCACGGTACAAACAATTCTTCCTGGGTCTGATTTCCATTTGTCTTTTAAATTACATTTCTTTAATTTCGTTCAGAGGTGTTGTGGTTGTTGGTTTCTTTTGCATGCACAGATGTGGGTTGATGCTTTTATGTCTGCTCAGAAGTACTGAACCGAGTTGGTTCTCTCTTGAGTTTCTGTGCAGGATACCAAATATTTTCCTCTCTTCAAGTTAGATGAACCTGTCACTCTGCAACACATTTATTAATTCACCTTGAAAAAACTTTTATTTTTATGGGAGTTTTTTTTCTGTAAAGATATTGTTTAAAAGCAGGTATTTGAAATGAGATTTTTATTGTGACTGCTCCAAGAGGCTCAAAACCCTCATAGCCTTGACATCTGAAGTCTTCCAGAAGAAGCTAAGTGGGCTCTGTGTTTGAAGTGGCAGCACAATGCAAAGATATAGCAGGAGGGAAATGTATTGTATTAATTCTAACAAACTTCAAGAAGCTTATTATATCTCTGAAAGTTTTTTACAGCTTTGGCTCAGAGGTCTCAGATACAAAGGAACATTGAAATCAAGGACGAAGGTGCCAACAAAGGCTTGTTGAAGATGGAGGACCCAGACCTCCTGTGCAAGTGAGGCTTCTTCTGTCAGGCTTCTTTCAGAGAAATAATAATAATAATAATAATAAAAAAAGCACTCAACAACATCTCTGAACACAAAGGCTGAACAAGTCTCTGGCCTTTGAGACTGAAAGAATTATTTCATTGGTAATTAAACATAGTCACAGTTGTTATAGGAGGTTCAGTCTGTGTTTGTGACTTTGGTTGTGTGGTAAGGTCATCAGTTGGCTGTGAGTGCCCATTATAGATCCATGCAGAGAAATTATTGACCTGCCTTGCCTGTGAGGGTTTTTTTTTTTAGCAATATGTGATGTGGGTTTTATGGGTAACAAAAACTTTCAAGAATACATCTATTATTTGGCTGTAAAAATGGGAACAAATCAAGAGAACTTAGACATCTCCCAGTTCTCTGCTTCTAGTTGACTCATCTTAAAACTTGGAGCTGAAGAGCTTAAATATTGTCTAAAAGAATAAATTCCCAGAGTAGAGAGTGGATTTACAAGTGCAGTAACTTCCAAAGAGCATTTGCTGTCCTAAGTCTGCAAACTATTCTGGAAGTTTAACTGGTGTCTGTTCAATGGGTGAGTTTGTGCTACATATCACAGGTCTTTATGGAGGGTTTATTGTTCTTTTTAATCCCATACTCAAAGTATTTGGCTCAATAAGTGTGTTAATATGAAGTACCTGTAAAACTAAACTCTTGTTACCAAACAAAGGGCAGTTGAACTGAGACCCCTAGGACAGATGAGAATTCATAATACTTTGGCTTCTAATTCTTAGTTGGTGAAATCACAAAGTCCCCCTTCCTAGTTCCCAGGAGGATTTCCTTGTGTTTGGTTGTGTTTGTATCAATTTGCCTGTATTGTGACCTTCAAAAAACCCCCAAAAATAACAAAGAAAAGAAAATCCACCTCCAAACCTGGTTTATTTTGTAAAACTAATTTCTGATCATTTGCTACCGTCCCATCTGTTTGTCATCTACAAAGATTTTTACATGAACATCTAGAACATTGATAAAATATTAAATAATATTGAACCAAGAGTTAGTCCCTGGGGAAATCTGCTGGGAAAAGCCCCACTGATTCATATCTCCCACTAATGCGATTACTTGAAGTTGCCTTTTGATATCAGTGTTTACAATTTTAACATTAACATCCAACAATAAAGCTGTACCTGACACTTGGGATTTCTTTGTTTCAAGTTGCCTTCTTTATTATGCTGAATTCTTGAAGTTTATAAAGTTTTCATTGAATTCTGTGCTCTCCATTATTACTTGTCTATATTCTCAACCCCAGTGAAACTCTCTGCCATTTCCTGCTCTGCTTTTTATCATTTTTCTTTATTGAAGTATTTGTACTTTTAACTAGATGGATTTTTTGCAGAGCACAACTTTTTACGTGTCTGCTGGGTTTGGTGTTTTTTTTTCTTTTCTTTGCTGTCAGGTGGAAGACCTCGAGCAATTTACTGTTTATGTATCTCCCACTCCAAATGTGCTGTTCCCAGTTAGTTATGCCAACAATTCCCTTATGCTTTGAAAAATTTGCCCTTTAAAATTTCCCAATAAGCCTGTGTCGACAGCACGTCTGGCTACACTCAGTGAGTTGCACCAAGTCACTATTCCCAGCACTGAGGCCGAGGCTAATTTTGTATATCATGAAACTTTTTTTTTTTTCTTTTTTTCCCCCCAGAAACTCTGTATTTTGTTAGGTAGCCACGGGCTATGTCCAGCAATGCTTGCTCGTGATAGATTAGCTTTCCTTTCTCTGTATTGTAGACAAGTTTTTGTCAAATAATTCGCTCTGTTGTCTCATGATATTTGGTTGTGTGCTCAAGTGCCAGTCCTGCACTGAGTATTCAATTGCCTTGGGGTCTGAGTCAGAATGTCTCAGAGGGCCAAGCTGTAGGGTGGGCACTTGCTCACGAGGAGCTGGATTACAACTTGATAATGATTTTGAGAGGAAAACAGCATTGAATGCATTTTCTACCTACCTGGGTAGGTGTCTTTTCGGCTGGTGGAGTTGTGCTAGGAAGCTTTGTATGTGAGATGTTAGAAAAAATTATCTATTTCTTTACCTATTAGAGGTGTAAGTATTTTTAAAACAGTAGACAGGTGTATGGCTCAGCCAGCATTTACCTGGAATATTTTGCATAATAATTGCTGGCCTTATTTACACCCTCCCCAGAGCTGTGAATCCTCTTGCAGACTGTTTGGTGCAGCCACTCGAGAGAGCAGTGAGTGTCTCTGTGGCAGGGTGGTGGCACATGTGAGGACCCTGAACCCTCATCAGTGTTTTAATACAAACTTCAGCCATCAGCTGCATCTCTAGACCCTCTTCATCATCCGTTCTTCCTGGAAGCCCTTACTCATCCCTTCTCGCTGCTGAAGTTTCCCGTGCAAGTTCCTGTCCTTGGACGTAGGTACTTGTTCTTCCTTCTTCATCTGGTTCTGGGAATGATCCCCTCAGCGTTTCCACTGAGTGTTTGACCTTTCCACACTGTCACAGAAACACCCTGAATTACCTTTTGGGATTTTCCCCTCTCTCTCCCTATAAACCTTTCTGTGAAAGGTTCCATGGTATTTGCTAACCAGCAGTGTCTGCACTTGCTGTTTGAATGCACAGAGTTAACAATACTTGTGCCAGGAAGCCTTTCCTCTCCTCCTCCTATTGCCAAAGGATTTATTATCTTTTACAGTCAATACTTCATGTGTGTTGTTTAGCATTTGTCACCGAGGAAAGGCCAATTCCAGACGTGGCACTGCAGATTTGTGATGTCGTGCAAAGCCCAAGTTATTTTTCATAATTATTAATATTGCTTTGGTGACAGCCCAAAGGTGAGGTGTATCTGCTCATCTCCAAATGACCCTGTGAAGATGAGCAACATTTGCAATGACTTTGGTCAGTGGCTGCTTAACTGCTCTAAGTCATTTCAGAGCCCAGCCAAGGGATTTACATTTCCATAAACAGATCCCACTGTCAGAAACTCTCTGAGCATGAGGGATCTGGAAGAACTGGCTGTTCCTACCAGCATGTCCAGAGTTTCCAGCACAGGAATCAGTACAGCCTGGCTGAGAACAGGGAAAACACCCCGGGTGGTGACATATAAAAAGGACACAGAGCATTCCCTTTCTTTCAGAACATCTGTCTCTCCTGCTAGCATTGGGTGATGCACTGTAAAGAGTCTGCTGGTTTTAAAAACAACAACAGTTGTTGGTCAGAAGTTTTTCTGAAATAATTTTGTTGACTGTATTTCACTAGACAAATTAAAAAAAACAAGCACCAAAATACCCAAATCACATATTTGTGGGGGTTTTTTTGTTTGGTTTTTTTTTTTAATATGAACTTTTTTCTTTCTTTTGGTCAGAGTTACTGAAGGCTTTGGGGTGGGTGCTTTTTTTTTGTTTTTATTCTTTATGTTTGTTTGTTTTCTTAGTGACAGGGACAGCAACACGGGACACACCAGTCAGAGGATTTTAATTTTTAACCTTAAATATTACCAAGCTCAATAAAACCTTCTCAATGGGGACTGTAGGATTGAAAGAGGATCAGCTGAGCAGCCTTTACCTTTGCTGATGGGAACAACTGTGGTTTATTTCTGCTTCTGAATGATCTCTGAAGAGTAAATATTTCCTTGGAACACTCCAAAAAGAGGGGGTTTTTTTTAGAGGTTGTCTAAGTTCTCTTTTAGGAAGGCTGGGTGATGATTTACCTAATGGGAAATGAAACCCCTTGGAATTGGTGGCACCCACCTCTAGAGAACAGACTGTGTTGCCTTGACTTGACCTCCCTGTTGCATCACCTGTTGCACTCCTTTGGAAGTACCTGATAGCCCAGTTCCCAGAGGCCCTGAAGACAGGAGCAGATGGAGAATGTGTGGCATTTGTGGCATGAGAGGAAAAGCAGGTGTTGCTGCAAGTCTTACAGTGGGAAATGTACCTGGAAGAACCTTTTCCAAATGTCCCAGGGATGCCAGATGTCCTGTATAAACTGATGGGATGTTGAAGAATACCATGGGGTTGAGGAGGAATTGCTTGCTTTGGAGATTACAGAAAGTTTAAAGCCTCATATCACCCCAAGCTCCTGGCATTTGCTGTCTTTGCAAATGTCCTGTGAAGAATGTGCTTTAGTACTGCCAAAAGGGAGGAAGACACCTGGGCAGTTTCTTTAGGATTCCTCCCCAGGGACAAGCCACACAGGGTAGTTAGCAATGCAAGTCCTCTCCTGTACCAGCAGAATGATAGAGATCCCCAGGAGAGGAGGCTTTATAGTGTCTGCTTAGGCACAGAGCAGAACCAGAGTGGCTCAGTGGAGCTGTGTTAGGAACCACAAGCTGCTCCTGAGGAAGGCTGCTTGGAGAAAACATCTTCCCAGCAAGCATAACCACACCATTGCTCCATCAGGAGCTGGGTGGAAGCTAAAGCATGTGTAGGACTGAAACCACCTGCCCAATAAATAGAAGGGGGAATCTTGCACTGGATGTGATGGACAGCTCAGGAAAGGGAAAAGCTGTGATACCCCTGACCCACTTGGGGTTTGTTTTTCGGACCTTTGGGAGGATTTTAATTTGGAGACGTTCACCCCAATATTTATATTTGCTATCATCTCACTTTCTTGCTTATAATTATTCATGGCAACTCAAGGATGGCTCCAGCCCCCTGGGTGCATGGTCAGTCCCCTCTGGAGGTGGCCCCACTGCTCAAAGCAGTTTTGTGGCTCTTGGGGAGCTCAGCACGATCCTTTATAGCACCCACTGGGGGCCCAGGCGCTTTCTGCTCCTGCCGTGGCACCAGGGATTTGAGGAGCTGGTTTTTTTCCCTGGTGAAATAGATTGACTGTGTTTGACATTTAAATTGTCATCCAGAATTAACCTGCCACTGAGATAACAGGAGGAGGACTGAGCAGCTTTCTCTCCCCCACTCCTTGGATTTTCCTCCAGAGACCTGTATCTTCCCTGTATCCTTCTCCCTCTCCAACTTTGCATCAAACCAGACCAAAAGATCAGCAGTTCCTATATGAACATTCAATTAGTCCCATATTTAAATCTTGTCACTGTGACCTAGTGAATTATGCAAGGGGCTGGATACCAGAAATCAATTGAGCTCTAATTCCCAGCCCTGGCATGGGATCTCTCTGCATATTGCTGTAGGCAAGTTATTTCAGCATGTTCTTTCTCTCTCCATTTCTGCCCTATAAATTGCACATGCCAACATTAGGTGATGTACTGGGATATTTGGGTGGAAGAATTACACAGCACATCCCACTTTTACATTGTGTGTTTGGATCTTTGAATCAGATGTTTATTTGAAAATGCATCCACAGCGAAACATTTGCCAAACGCAGGATGATTCAGGCTTTGTCTTTTATTACAGATAGAAGGTCTGGGGGAAATCTTTTGAATTATCATATGAAAGGCAGTTTAAGACGAAGAGAAGGTTACAAGAGAGTAAAATAGGCAGTATTTTCTACCCCAAAATGCCGGTGCTGAGTTATCACTCACACGCAGTCCAGCACGATGGCAATTCAGAGCCACGGGGGTCCTTATCTCCCATGGCTCATGCAGAAATTATTGCAAATGCTGTCGACAAGAACAGACCAAATCCACTCTGAGAGGCTGCCTCAGCAAGGAGGGTGTTGTCATGTGCAGGGCCTGAGGATTTTTGTGAAGTTTTTTCTCACCTTGACGGAAGTGTTTTTAAGAATGGTTTTGTGAAAAGCTGGCACCGAGTCTACAGTGCTCTCCAGTGATGAATTTGTAATGCAAAGGAAATTTAAGTATGACAGAGGAAAAAATAATTATTATAGCAGTTTACAGGCCTTTCACGTGTGTTTCTTAGAAACATTAATTGGGTACTTTGTCTCTTATTGCTCTCTTTTGCTACCCATCACACTGCACTCACAAGTTAATCACTACACTTTGGAGTTGTTATCCACTAATGGATGAGCACAAGCGATTTGTGGCGGAAATTTAAATGTTATTTATATAAAAAAAAACGACTGGAAAAAAAATCTAGTTGGAATCAGTGTTTCCTGAATGGTTTAAAATGTCATCTGAGACAAAGTTCTGTTCAGCTGTTCTTGACTGTGGTATTTTCATGGTGCAACATTTGTAAGGCGTGGGAGAGCCAAAATGTGAGCTCACGAAAGGCAAAGTCTTTAAGCTGCTTAGGTGGCTGCATACAGCATTTTAAAAAAGTACAGGGCGAGGGGAGAAGGATAAATTAGATGGTTTAAATATCCTTAATTTTAGTTAAAGATGGCAGCACTGAAATTGTAAAGGCATTTAGCTCCTGTCTAATGAAGCCTCCTTGGTGTGGCTTCTGGGGATCTGAGTGCACCATTCACGTTGCTGAAACCTCTTTATGTCACACGGGGCTTGGCTGAAATCAACAGTTTATTATTGGCTCCAGCAACTCATGGCCTCTTAATGCTGTCTTAATGCTACCTTGGTGAAGTTAAGCTGTTTGCACATCCTTTCCCTCCAACCCTTAGTGGAAACTTTTATGTGCAATCATTCATCATAAGGTGATTCACTGGGTAGGATATGTAAAGCTCTCTTTGGTCTCCAAATGTCTCAGCCAGCTGATAAATAATCAAGAACCTTTAATGTTCCTTTTTCTGTCTGTCTGTCTCCTCTGCTTTGTTTGACCTGCAGGGATTGATTGGTGAGTGCATTAAAAGCCAGTCACTGGAATGTCACAGACATGAATTAACACAGTTCTGTCTCTCATTTGGTGGCTTTGGCAATGCCAGGCAAGAGACTTATCCCAGAGCAGGGTGTGTTTGGGCTGTGCTGTTGTTGTTGTTTTGCTTCTCTGCATTTCTAAGTGTCCTAATTAAATACTGAAAAAAAATCAAAATTTTAGACATTCTTCCAAAATCCAAGTGCCATTCACAATGAGGGTTTTTTGGATTGTTGTTGGATGGCAATAGCCCCTTTTTTTCCCCCCAACCTTATAAGCTTAAGTCCAAACTTTTCAATCTTGATACCTTCATTATTGTTGTTTTCTGATTGCCCAGGTGAGGGTGAATGCATTGTGTGTCTGTGGAGCCAGGTCCTTTGAAGGATAGCTCTGCAAATTGGGATTTCTCTTGGAAGGTCAGTTGCAGAGTCCCTGCCTAGGTTGGCTTCCCCTCCTTTTGCCTCCTGGCAGTGATTGCATGTCAAATGATTGCACTCTTGAACCGTGAACTCCAAGGCCTGTGCTCCCACTGCTGCTTGGCAGGAAGAAGTGATTTTCTGTATGGAATTAAAGAGCCTCCTCTCTTCCTCTGATTTAAAAAATCATTTTAAAAAGACTTTTCCACCCCACATCTTCTGAAGTTAGTGCTACACCCTGCAAGGCTGGCAGCCTCTGAAAACAATTAGAAAGAGACTCTTGAAGGCAGGATCTGGACAATCTTGCAAGAGACATAATTTTAATCTCATAGAATGTCCTGGCAAACTGGGTGAAAACAGGCTTTGTCCCTGGGATGAAAAATGATTAAAGCCAAATTCTGTCTTGCGGCGATTATGGAACAGGCCAAAGTACAGCGGAAGGCATGGCTAAATTGGTTTTCTTAATCCGTGCTCTAATAGACTCTAAAATGTCTCTCTAAATGGGGAGAGGAGAAATCACCCATTTGGGTGTCATCTGCATGCATGTCCTGACCACCTTGACCTGGCTTACATCCCAAGTAGCCTCTCCTTCCTCTGCCTTGGCTTTGGCCCACTGCCCTTGCTGGCACCTGTGGATGTCCAGCACCTGCTCCTGCCTCCATCCACACACATACACACTCTCTCTTCACTGCCCACTTGCTTCTCACTGCAGCTTCTCCCTTTGCAGGCAGATGGCTTTGGGTGGGACATCCCACCCTCCTGTCACCCCACTGTCTACACGCTCTATTACCTTATAGTCTTTAGGCACACACCTACATGCTACTGGCTCTATTGGCAACCTTTTAAAAAGCTCTTCAAGGACAAAAGAGAACCAAAAATACAAGAGACAAACCTAAACAGGAAAGCTCCCCTTCCACCCCATTTAATCTCATCCTCATTACACACCAGGGTGAATACATACCCTGGTACTGTAATTTTAACCTCTGCTTAATTTCTCCCCCAGAGAGGGGCTGCTGGGACCCCATCAGACCTGTGAAAAGCAGGAGGTTTCACACAAGGATCACACTTTGTTTCTGAGGCAGCAGCAAAGCATGCTGCCCTTGGTTTTTATCAGCACGATTAACCAAAACTGTGGAATTTTGCAAAGGAGATTCAGGGGAGAAACCCCAGGATATTGTTAGTACAGTATTTATTTACATATTAAGTAGAGAGGGTCAGTTCCTAGGTGCCCAAGCAGAACCAAACACAACAAACGTCCCTGATTGAAGCTCCAGATCTCTTTTGTCAGCACCCCAACCTCATCTCACCAGGTTCACTGTCTGTCCCTTCCACACCTGAGAGTTAAGTGCTGGAGGATTTGGGCTCCTTTAGCTGCCAGGCTCAGGTTTTATCCACCCTGTTCTGCAAAAACACTTCCCAAACACCTGGAAAACCCCTGCATCCACTAATCTTCAACCCAAGGAGTCTCAAATATGCCTTCATTTCAGGTGAGGATGTGCCTTTTTGTTTGTTGCACATGTGTCTGGACTTCAGTAACGAGCACATGCAAATCTGGGCTTTATAAAACTGTAAATTGCTTGAAAATGGGAATGAGGGAGCAGTTTCCCTAGTGGATGGCTCGACTTCTCCTTCTGGGTGGTAGTCTCTGCTTGCAGTCTGTCGTTCAGCCCAAAGCCATCTGTGCTGCACAGCTCGCTCTGTAGAAGAGGAGGTGAACTGGGGAGCATGGGCCAGGCAGAGGTACCACCAGGCATTTGATCTGATACAAACCAGTGTCCAAATTTTGCCTGTATGGGATATATTTTTGTTGTTGTTGTTGTTTGGTTTTTGTAGGTTTTTTTTTTTTAAGATAAGCTCATGCAGATCTCAGTCATTTAGATCTGTCACAGTAACTACACAGGGACAAACACAATCCAGAGCTCTGCTGTTGTGGCTGGACCTGTTTGATGTGTCTGGTACCCTGATTTAGGAGCTGTTGTGTTTAGAAGCTGCTTGGCAATCAGAGGGTTAGTTTTCCTCGTGTTTGTGCCCGACAAGGGTGTGGGCGAGGGAGAGATGTGGCACTGAGATAAGGAGAAGCTTTTAATTCATGTCGTAGGTGACCTAAATCCAGGCCCTGTGGCCATCATGTCAATCCCACGGTCTTGTCTGCTAGATTACTGATGTAAGTAATGGTGACACGTGTATATATCGAATGTCCTTCTCTGTGGCTTCAGGAAGGACATCTTGGGGCGGGGGGGGGTGGAAAAAGTTACTTGGAGATTTAATGATGCTTGTCATCAGTTCTGTTTTCTGAAGCCATGACCTCTGGTTTATCCTAGCACTGAGAGAGCATGTGACAGTGCACGTCACAAAATTATAACATACTTATCCTATGAGAGCAGCTTGTTCCCCTGTGCTTCATTTCTCCATAAAATCTGAGACTGCTCAGGGAACTTAAGCACAGAAAGACCTAATTTGCAGATCTCAACAGGCATGTACATGACATAGATGCTAACCTGCGTGGTCCTGCTGAGATGACAACATTTCTGAGTGCAGGAGCAAAACTCCAGATAGCTGGGTAATTACAGCAGCAAAAATTATGCGTTTATGGCCCTTCAGGAGCCTCAGGTGATAAATGTTCTGTGGATTGCACTCCCACATTCGAGTGCCCAGACTCTGTCCAGGTATCCCGCAGTTCCTTGTGCCTTCAGTGGCACCTTGGGCATGGTGTGTGCAGGCTGCTTTAGTTCTGAATTAACTTCTCCAAAGTAATCCCGGGTTTCCTGTACCCTTTCCACAGGTTGGCCCAAGCTCAGCGTGACGGGAGCGCTGCAAGCAGTGACTCAGCAGCACACCTGCCCTTGCATACGTGACTGAACACCTCATGCTGTGTGTTTCATCCCCAGAATTGCTACTTCCTAAAGTTAGAAGCAAATAAAAGTCATGCCTAGTGAAAAATAAACCTTTATAATTTAGGTCTCCAGCACCACCTGGTCTTCCATCCTCTCCCCTAACCTCTTGCTGGATAACATTTCCCGTGCTGATTGTATTAGTGTAGCATGGAGTGAAGTACAGTCAAAGGCTAATCTTTTTGTGATTGAATATTAGATTCTTCATTTCAAGAGGCTCTTACAAACAGCTCTCTGTCAGACTGATGGAAGATGGTAGGGATGGAAGAGAACTTGAGGGGAAAGTACATGTCTCTTCCCAAGGGTTTTATTCTCTTTTCCATCATAGCTTTTACATTATGGCAAATGGTACAATTTAGGGTTGTAATTTCAAGAAACGTTCATTACTGAGGAGGCAGCTTGACCAAATCTTCCTCACAAGGCAGTTAATTGACAGTGTTTAGGACTGACAACACACCTGAGATGGGTCACCAGCAATTCATCCTTGAAGTAGAAGGAAAAGAACAGAAGGACAAAAAGGACAGAAAGAGAAAACTTGGAGGTGCAGTATTCAAAAGGAAGTAAACATGCAACTGAATAATACTGATCCTGTGCTTCCTGCACCATCTTTAATAGTGCATAAAATGACATGTAAGTAGTCATTTATTGCTATTTTTTGCAGGATGAAGATACAAGGCAAACACTGCTGCTCCTCAGGCAAAGCCTTTACTCCTTGTGCAGAAGGTGAGATCTTTCCAAGGTCCTACACTGCTGTATGAGCCATTGCAGGACCTGAAAACCCAGGTGAGGCCCCAGGATTTCCTGTTCCTATCTCAAGACAACCCTTTGCTGTTTCTTCCTTTGATCACTTTTAATAGCTCTATGAATTGCTCTTCTCTCCCTACCCCCAAAACAAAACTGATGGAGCCAGATGTTCACCATGTTTGTGTGCAGGGCAATCGGGGTGGTGTCCAGAAGGGACCTGGCAGTTAAGGCAAAATATGACACTGCAGCAAGTAAAATATAATGTAACAACACATAATACCTGTCTCCAACTACCACTCATTTCTGGAGGTTTTTGCTTTGGTTATGTGTCTCTTTGCATTATGTGAGTCCTCTATACCCACAGGTTTACTGCTGTTCAGCCTCACCAGTTGTGTTTTTTTTGTCAGGTAAAAGCAGAAAAAGCTCCAATTTGAAGTTCCAGTTATTTTTGTTTATCATGGGATGGGGGATTAAAGGTAAGGTAAATCCTTTGGGCTATCCAGCCTGGTAGCAGTTCTCAGAGCAAACTCAGTGGGCAGTGATAAGGCTGCTCAAAGATAGTGGTGGGATGTCCCTTCCTGAACACTTGGTAGTAGGTGCCAGTGTGGTTGCCATCCCTCATCCTTAAGGGATCAGATCTGCCATCTCCTGGAAGGGAAACTTGGTTTTGCTTGAGCTGCTGTCCAGAAAATAATGTGGGATTTGAGATGTTCATGGGAATATTGAGCCAAACAGTCATCCCAGCAAAGGGTCTCTGTCACCTCATAAAGCTCTTGCTGGGAATTTGGGAGGTGAAAGAGGGAGTCACCAAAAAACCTTCTTCTGTTGCTTGTGTGCAGGTTGTGCTTGTGCTTAACATAGGTTTTAACAGTGACATTCAGGAGAAAAGGAGGATTCTGTACAAAGACTCTGAGGAGATGAAGCTGCTTCCCTGCAAGCCTGGATGAGGAGCCTCCAAGAGAGGTGAGATTGCAGACGTGTCCCTGTGTGCAGCATCTTCTATGAGCTTGTACTGACATGACTTTCTGCTCTGTGTGTGTGTGTTTTTTAATGGGGGGTTGTATTTTCCACTCCATCTCTGGAGTGCCCTGATCTCTCCCTGTAGTTGGAGGCAAGGCAGCTTCTGGATTCACTCCCTGCAGTGCAAAAGTCTCAAAACAAAACACGATGTCACCTAATTGTGAGCGCTGAAATTATTTATGGACCTGGCCTTTGGAGTCAGAGCCTCAAACTTCTTTAATTACCTTTGGGGATCTGTGCACAGGATACCATGGTGATGAGAATAATATTTGGAATTCAAGTCTTGTCTAATGTGCTTTAGCAGCTGGAATGGGCAAGCAGCTGATTATGACCATAACAGAAATCATGCCAGAAACCTCCATACACAGAGTTTGGAGTGTTGGCTTTTTAATCAGATGTATAAAACACTTGTTATCTTTCTTAAGCCCTTCTGGAAACAAAATTTGGAAGGAAAGCTCCTGTTCAATATTCAATGTTCCTGTGCAATGTGAATCTTTACCTATAAAGCTGCCTTTCAGACAAAGTCCTCACCAAAGGAGGAAAGACTAGAATGTAAATTGTTTTCTTGCTACTGCTGTCTGGGGCATTAATATACCTCCACTAAGAAACAAAAACTGAACATGCAAATTATTCCCACTACAGATCCATACCAACATTGCTGGAATTAGGCTGAACCTGCCGTTGTTTGATTCAAACTCTGTAAACTCTCTGGGCTCAACTTAAATGTTTGAGGTGATCTGTTTCTCAAGGGAAGCCCTCCAGGTTCATTAGCAGCCCATGGCAATTGTCAGAACCGATGGTATCTGGAGGCAGTTGCTGCTTCTCAAACTCACCTCCAAGGACCCACTGAGGCACAGCTACACAGGACTGTCCATGGGATGATGTAAGACTTGGAACCAGAGGCAGCCCACATTCAGCCAGATCATAGCACAAGTCTATCAGCCCCAGCCACGTGGGATTCATCTGAGCAAAGAAACTGGTTGTCTGGTCTTGCTTTGGCACTACAGGGAAATTGGCACATTCAAGGCATGATTCATCTTGCCCTAAAGCTGATATCTAAAATAGGTCAGCTGAGCTGTGAAAGTGCCTGTTTCCCTTCACGGTTACAAAGGATGGGAGGCTCAGTGAGGCACAGATGTCTCCAGCGTGGATGTTTTGAATTAGGCAAGATGAATCCTGTCTATGCTGTATTTTTTAAAAATGCTTTGTGTGATGGAAGTACAAGTCCAATTAAAAAATACAGTGTCCTCAAGGGCCCTCGATGAAACGTGTTTGCTCTGAGCTCAACTCTGACCCAAAGTATCTTTATCTGTAGTCACAAAGTATTTAGTGACTATAACTTGTCAGACACTTCAGCATTTGGTCCTCTCTATCGCTTTTGTTTAGCAACCAAGCTCAAAGATTTAATGGATGCTTTTAGAGTTTACTCCCAAAACTTTAAAATTATTTGGATCAGGTAGCATGAACATTTCCCCCTTCTTCAGAGCTCTAGGACTCATAGCAAATTCTTATTTTCTTCGTTGTATTTATTCCTTTGCCTTGTATCATCCATAATGCTGTGATTGTCCCACAGCTCAGAGGAGAAGATTTCTTGAGTAGTTTGGAGCATCTTGAACTTTGATTTCTAATCAATTTGCGCTAACAGCTCTGGAAACCAATATAACAAGCCAGGCCTTTTCTGTCTCTTTCTCTTTCTTACGTTTGGAAAAATAAATCTGAGCAGCGACGTGAGTCTTGTATAATTACTCTTCCATTTGTATTTCTAGACTTGTCAGTCTGGCAAGCGTCACAGAGCGGGATTAAAAGCTTTCTCCTTCTCTCTCAATCAGAGACTTCATTTGCTTCCGTGTTTTACAGTAAATATAATCAGTTCAGCAGGAGATGGTTTTGTTCTCTGCAGTGATGTCTTCCTAGTCGAGGGAGCTCTTATTAGCAGCCCGGATGGGAAGTCAGTTGACAGGAGCCCCCGACACCGCATGTGGTTACAGCTGTAGGCAGAGTGCTCTTGGCTGGAGTCCCCCTGGGGCACCTGGAAATGCGTCTCCCCCTCAGGAAACCCAAAGATCTCTACTCCTTCATTTCTGGTTGGGGTTTAGGAGACTCTAAAGAGGAGTTGGAGTCAGACTCAACCACCCTCCATGTGGGAGCAGGGTGATGCCGTAAGTCTGCAGGGTGGCTGCTGGGCCAAGGGAAGATGGTGCAGGTTAATCTTAACTCCCTATTAGTCCCAAAGATGGGGGTTCTGGGAACCTCCTCCAACCAGGCACAGTCCACAGCCACACAGGGAGTTCTGTTCATCTTTTGGGCAGGGGTTGGCCCCAGTTTGGTGGGAAGGGGAAGTGCCGGAGCATGGCAAGTCTTGGCTGTGGGATGGAGGGGGCCAAGCTTGGTGGGGGCTTGGACTGAGGGTCACCAGTGAGGATTGCAAATGGTTTGGCACTCTGTAGAGGACAGGAATAAAGGAATTTTTGTTTAATGGAGAATTATTACTTGGGCACTTAGATATCTCTAAGTTTAGCAGCAGAGCAGGGAGTTTAAATATTGTTTTCCGTGCATTTAAGCACCTGAATTCCACTGGCACCTCATTTAGTTTGTCTTTGTCCTTTTTTTCACCCTGACTTGCAGGCTCTGTGCCTTGATTTCCAACACATAAACACAACACAAAATACAATAAAAAGAGATTGGAAACACTTTGGTTAAGCCTTGATGGCAGCTGGTATGTAAATGCAAAGACTTCAGACTGTCTCTCAGTACAAAGCAACCCTTAACCCTTCATTGTTTATAACTTTTGCATGGTCAGAGCCACAGATATACCAATATTTCAGTGCTTTCACTGATTGCTTCATTTCCCAGTTCTGCACCTGAATTCAAGAGTGATGTCAAGTTTCATGCAGTGTAAGTCCTTTGCCAATCCTTCATTAAACAAAAAGCAAACCTACCCTTAAGCTCCAAGGATTTGTTTTTTCCCCCTATATCTTTCCCAACACTTTTAATCACTTTATGAGGACAAAATGTCTATTTTTTACCTAATGACTTTGCAAAAGTCAGCCCAGGAGTTGATATTTCTATTCTTTCCTGTTTTCACCCCTCATAAATATTCTGTGGTGGGGCCTGAGCTGACAGTTGTGATGAAGAGACGGGGTGGCACAGAAATACTTGGTCCTCTGTGGCTGTGCTGACAGCTGGTGTGGACTGGCACAGCTCCAGTGGAGATCTGGCCCCTGGTCCTGGATTTGTACAGGGAATCTGTCTATAAAGGCAGGAGCCATTTTACAGGCTGCATTTTCCCTTAGCCTGACAGGTTTTAATAGCTGGTACGAGGGTGCTGTTGCATCCTAAAAGGCATTGTAGAAACTCATAATTAAGAGCAACCTTGCTGCATAAAGCTCTTAATTTAAGCTAAAACAAAACAAAACCCAGACAAACAAAAAAACCCCCACCCACCGATGAAAATGGACACGAGAGGATGAATGCACAGAAAGCAGCCTGGTTTTCAAAGCAGGGTGAGGCTTTCAGCGTTGTGCTGCCGTATTTAAGGGGAAAGGTCGTAGTTAAGAGGGTACCTCGGAGCGCTGATCTCCTGAAAAGCCGGGCAGAGGCTGCTGAGCCAGCCCGGCTGAGCATCCCGCCGGCGAGGAGGCTGCAAGCTGTTGCACAGCCCCTCACCAGCCAAGAGCAGGGCGAGCCAAGCCCGCCAGTCCGGGAGCCAAGCGGGGATCCAGCTGCCGCTTTCGGGGCGGGGAGGGGAGGATGGACCGGGCGACTTCCCTGGGCTTGGCATCGCATCCCGGCAGCCTGGCCAACCGCGCCCCTGGAGTGTGTGCGGCGGGAGCAGCGCTGCTGAGGCAGACAGATAAAGAGGTTGTACCGGGACCACTTTCCGCACAGCAATTAACGGGAAGAGACGGCACCGAGCAAATATTCCAGCCGCGGATCCAGGAGGTGCCAATATGTTTTGCCGTTCCGCGATTGTGTTCTGGAGGCGGCAGCAGGGCTGTTACACTGAAGGGTCTGTTCAGTTGGCATTTCCACTATAAACCTAATTTTTGAAAGGGGTTATGATTCGGCCATTTTTAATTAACGAGGGGATTAAAGTTGGCACACGGGCGCTCAAGGGCTGTTTGTTGCTGGTTTAATTTATTTTCTTTTTTTTTTTAATCCAATCTGTTAGGCCCATCTCAAATAATATTCTTTGTTTCCACTTGCTGGGGTTGACTTTAAAGATCTCTATGCATGTGTGTGGGCCTGTGTCTGTGTATAAGAGAAAAGAGATTTATCAAGGTGAAGAGCCACGTCAGAGTAGGTGAGCAGGTTGCTGAAAGATCCCACATTCCCAAGGCCACTGTAACTCATACCAACTATGTGCTGAAGCAGAAGCAGTTGCAAATTTTTTGCTGAATTTTGCAGAATTTTGTCCACTTGGGACGTGCAAAAAGTTTGCTCCAGGCTTAGGCATCATTCTTATGCACAACACTTTGAAGCTGTGAGATACTAATATTTATTTATCAAAGTCTTACCAGGTAGCTTGTTGGTAAGTCACTGTTGGAATACATAAAATCATGTAAATACAATGACACTGTAAATAGTTACCTATTGTAGACTATATTATTGTAAATCCCCAAATTTCTAGGGCCATAAACCTCTCAATATCAGAAAAATTTATTCCAGTTCTCTACTATCCCAACCACTAGAAAGTTTTTCCTCATATCTAACCTTAATCTCCCTCTTCTTAACTTAATCCTGTTAATTCTTGTCCTATGTGCCATGGACATGGAAAACAGACTGTCCCTTGCCTTTTTGCAGCGTGCTTTTCATGTGTCAGAAGGCCATTGCGCCTTGGTGGTTCTTGCTTCTTTGGGCTTTCCAGCTTTCCCAACACAGCCTCTGAAAATTTAACTATATTTAAAAAAAAAGGTGTCTTACCTCTTTCTAACTGGTCCAGCCTTCCTGGGAGTGATGAAGATTTTGGGTGAAGCTTCAACAGAACCCTTGGCACTGCTCCTTTGTGCTCAGCAATATTGTACCTCTCAGCCCCCCTGCTCTTTCACAAGTGTTTTCTTAAGCATCGTTCAGAGATGACCACAACACATGGAGTGTGTACCTGGACTCACCAGGAGGAATGACAGCAAGTCTGGGTTTTTACAAGTGCTTCACCACCCTGTTGGCAAACACCCAGTGGGAAGGGTCTGTGGCTGGCTGTTTGAACCCTTGAGCTGGTGACTGGTGTGTCCTCTGTTGCTCACAGGGCCAGAGCTCTGAGGTGAGTAGAGGGATGAGACTGAAGTGTAACTCAGGCTCTACACTGCACTTCTGAAAAGCCTGCTGGCCATCTGAATCACTTGCGTGGTTGACAAGGCCTGATCTTCACAACACATGCATCCTTTGATCTCTCCAAAAGTCATATCCTGGCTCAGCAAGCCTGCAGGTTTGTCCCAGCTTTGGTCACACTCTCTGAGCAGCTCCAGGAGTCACTGAGTTCATTTGGTAATCACCATGAACTTATCTGTGATGCCTGTCAGTTTGTTGGCCAGCAGCTACCCCAGCTGATGTCTGTCCATCCTGTGGCTGCTATCCCATCTTTGTGAATGGGCAAAATGGAAATCCTCAATATAAAGGGTAGGGGTAACAAAGGATGAGTTGTCCTTCTAGTTCTGGGGGGCTTTAGTTCCTCTCTCCTGGTGGTGACTGGGTGGGAGACAAAGGACAAGAGCAGGGTGTTCCCTTTCCTGTGTGTGCTGAGGGCTGGTTCTGATTTTGGGATTTGAGGAAGGGTATTTTTGCAGGAAGCATGGCAGTTTGTGTGGGCTGGGTTGTTTGTCTCCTATGAATTGCTTTGCCCAGAGCAGTGAGGCTGCTGTTTGAGGGGGTGCAGCAATCACTGTTCCCTGGTGTGATGGGTTTGTCATCCACGGTAGTGCTGTTCCTGGGGTCTGTATATTTGTCAGCTGAAATTTTTCTGCAATTTCCTTGACAGGAGCAGTGAGTGACACACATTCCCTCAGGAGGTATTTCCATGTTTTTACTATTCTTCGGGCTTCTGTGACATTTCCCAAGTCCAGTTGTTGGAGCCTCAGGTTCAATCATCTACACTGCCCAGGACCACATCCCAGCAGGGATAATTTGGCCCTTCAGCAGTGAATACATTGACTTCTGCAGCTCATGGTATGCCCAGTTTGGTGTGCCCATGGTAAGCACCTTAAAACCCACACTGAAAACCTCCATCGTTTGGTGCTCAGTGGCACCAGGTCCAACATAATTTTCATTCCTGTGACTCCCAACAATGGCCTGAAAATGAAAAAAGTTAAAAAGAAAACTAAAACTGCTTTTACCTTCTTTCCAGGTAGAGGTGCATACGAGACTGAAATTTTCAAGCTTTCAGTGAAACACCAAAGATGTGTGTACAATTCCAGGAATGCCGGCTGTCGGGAAAAGCACCGCTGACTGGGAGTTCCCTGGTAAAATTGGGACAGTTGACAGCATTAAGCAGATAACACAGGCTATATAAAACAAACTGCTTCTTGTGAGTCTGCTAACACTCCTTGCACTTCTCTGGCCTGAATGTTTTAAATATCTGTGGTTGGCTGTGAATGTTTGCACAAATCAACTCTTACTGTCCCTGGACTTTAGAGGTCTCTGATGACCCCTTTTGAGACTGAGGGGCTGTTGATGGATAGATCATGGAGTTCCTCCATCTTCATCACAGTGAAAAGAGAGGATGTCATTGTTTGACCTCAGCTGGCAGCTACTCATTCACTCCCATCCCCTGCCCCAATGGGGAAGAAAACCGGAAAAAAACCGTAAAACTCATGGATTGAGATAAGTATAGTTTAATAATTGAAACAAACTAAAATATAATAGTCATATTAATTATAACAATGGTAATAATAGTAATGAAAAGCAGAGAGAGAGAGAGAGGAACAAAACACAAGAAGGAAAAGCGATGCCAAATACCACTGTTCACCACTTGGTGGCCAGTGTCCAGCCTGTCCTCCAACCAGGTTTCCCCCACAGTTTATATACTCAGTTTATATACTGAGTGTGATGTCCTGTGGGATGGAATATCCCTCTGGCCAGTTTGGGTCAGCTGTCCTGGCCATGCACCACCTCACTGGCAGAGCCTGGGAAACTGGAAAGTCTTCTACTTGGAGTAAACACTACGTAGCAACAACTAGAACATCAGTGTGTTGTCGACGTTATTCTCATCCTAAATCCAAAACACAGAAAGGAAAATTAACTCTATCCCAGCCAAAACCTTATTTTTTTAATTCCCCCCCTCCAGCCAGAAAGTGCATTTACACCAATGGTTTGATTTTCAAGTTGCCCCAGGCCATCTGTGCTGTGCCAGTGGGTGAAGGTTCGTTCCCCAGCTTTCAACCAGCTTGCAACCCTGAGGGTAGTTTGCTCCAGGAACCTCTTCTCACCTTTTCTCTTGACTCCACCAAGATTGGCCATCTCTGCCCTCATATCCCTCTACACCCCAAGGTAGACTTCACATATTTTCAGTAAACTGGGGTGGGGTTAAACGAAAATCTTTCTATTTCTGGCCAAGGGAAGAGAGACTTGTTACCAGGAACCCAAGATCTGTCACCAACCACTGTGGAAAAAGAGAAGTCTGTCTTATCTATTATTGCTGCTTTTGTTATTGATATTATTATTATTCTGAGAACCCACTGAGGCCCTCTTATTATGTTGTTAAAGTCAACGTTTTCCCTGTGCACTTCATTCTCCCGCCTGGGAAAAATAAAGAATTTTTGATAAAGTTATGCTGATAATGCTGCTAATTAGTTTCTCATCTTTTAAAAATATGACTGCAGGCAACTGGAGCAAACTCTTTGTTGCAGGACATTGTATGCTGAAATGTCTATATGCTTGATATCCTCTGCAGGGCTCTCACAATATGCTAATTTGTCCTTGTAGCAGAGTTCGCTTTTTTAGGTCTTTTCCACTCTATTTTGCAAATCCATTATGTCAAAATATGATCAGTCACATGTGCACAAGATGCAGGCCTTCACCAGCATATGGAGATATGTGTGTGTTTGTGTGCACGTTCACACATGAATAAGTTGAAAAAATAAATGCACAGATAAGTGTGTATGAATTTATTTACGTACACACAGATATATTTTTATTATTTTATATCATTTAATGAAATTAAATGTTTAATGAAGTTAAATGTTAATTTTTTGTAATTATCTATAATATGTGCATACACATACACATGAAATTTGACATCTATTTAGGAACTCATAGGGTTTAACTTGTCTAGGGAACATTTACTCTCATTTCCCTTAAAATATATAGTTTATAGTCTCTATTCAGCACATAGACTTTGCAAGCTCAAGTTGTATGCTTGCCTGTGCATTTCCTAGCACTTCCATCTGAACACTCATTATAATTTACTTTCAATAACTATCATCTGTCATTTTTAAAAGTTGCATAATAATGTGGTTGGTTCATATGAAAAGTGATGTTTGCTCTAAATTTGGCTACGATTTTGACATTGCTGTTAATATTTTTTGTAAGCTTGACACCCACAAGCTGAAAAGACAGGTGGTAAGTTTATTTTTTTAAACTTCCCTTTCAACACCTCCCCCCAACAATTAAAAAACAAAAAGTCACATTTTCAACACATTCACTGGAATTTCTATGTTCCTTTCTAGCAAAATTTCACTGAGGCAAAGGAGAAAGACTAAGTTTTGTACCAATTTGGATTAAAAAATATTGTAGCTTTCAGGTCCTGAGACTTAAAAATATTCCTTATCCAATTAAAACCATCAGCTGAAATGCTGCTGTTTCTTCCCTGGTCCTGGTGTATGTCCTGGCTCCTCCAGGGTGGGTCTGGATCTGTGCATCATTCCCTAATATAATTTTTTTCCCCTCTCTCCTTCTCAAGGTGCTGGAGGGAAGTACCAGAAGGGGCTCGTGGTGTTGCATCTTCACGCAGCTGAGAAGCAGGAATGTCTTGTGAGCAGCACCTTGTGGCTCACAGAGCTACAAACTAAATGACCCAAACACAGAGTCCTGTGGCAGAAGTCCCAAACATGGAGTTTTGGGGCAAAAAGTTGTATTCCTCTTGAAATGGCAGAAGTGGGTGGTTTCCCTCTCTGTCTTTTTGAATTTTGAACATTGTACATGGAAAATAAGTAGTTTCTAGAGATTGAAAACCTGGTTTTAGAGCATTTTCAAGAACACATTTTGGAAAAGGAACCACGACAACTTTCATTAAAAACAACCCCAACAGTGATTTTGAATTTTTTTTAAAAATTCAGTTTGTTCCAAGTTTTCTTTCTTTGTCCTGCTTTTGCCTCAGTTACTCTCCTAAAGAGCCAGCTGTAGCAGAAGGAAAAGTTTGCATATCTTTTCCTTCTTGTTTTCCAAAAGACATAAAACAGTTGAGTCACACTGACAAAGATTCTCAGTTTTCAGTGGTGGGGCCAAGACAAACAACAATCCTAAACAACGTTCTTTCTAGGACTGTCCTGAGCAAGAACAAACAAGCTTTGTTGATTAGACCAGTTCAGTCCCTGCTCAAAAGTGGTTTGAGATCGCATGGAAGCCTTTTTATCACCCTTGATGGTGTTACTTCCTTCTATTTGAAGTCTTAAAATGTTGTGTGACAGCAGAAAATTAGGGTATCTCAGAGAAGGAAACATTAAACATTTGTGGAGACTCTTTTTCTTCTCTTTTTTTTTTTTTTCTTTTCTCTTCTGATTTGGAACTCTTCACTGGATCCTACTCAAAACTGTAATTTCTTCTTTTACCAGTTGCTGCTCTTTTCAGGGCACAAAGTCTTCCCCTTCCCCAAGCCCATGGTCTTGTGGTGGGAAAGGTGGGAGGGTGTGCAGGCAAGAATTAGGGGCCAGAGGGGGGTAATTTCTGTGGGGCCAGCGTGAGTTCAGCAAAGGTTGGCTGTGACCTGGGGCAGTTGCCAGCCCTTCTGTCACAGACGTACAGAGAGCTGGTTGTGACATTTTTCATCTGTCAGGGAACATGCTATCCCAAATACCACAGGTAATTTTTTTTTATTTTCTATTTTTGTTTTTGCTGGCAGTTCCTTGTTTACTGTTGCAATGACTGGGGACAAGGAAGCTCTGGTGCTGTACCCACATCCCCTCGCACCCAGGATGATCTGTGAGGATCGCGTGTGTCCCGTGCACGCATCACTCGCACCGAGCTGGTTTGAGTTGTTGGTGACCAGGAAGAGCCAAAGGAGCCCTGGGCAACCTTCTGGAAACCATCACAGGCCTGCCTCAGGCTACCTGGGAAAGAGCTGCCCGTAGCCTTGTCTTCTCTTTCTTCCCTTAAGCAGGTACCGAAGGTCAGGTCTTCCCTTTGTGCTTTGGTTCTTGCTATTTCTGCATCTGGTGAAAATGGTGTGGCTACTCCAAATTAACACAGATTCAGCTAAAATAACCTGTCTTCACAGGCAATTGCTTTTCCCCAGAGCTCCCTGAACGTATGGGAGCTGCAGAAATATGTGCTTTGTTCAGGGGCACATTTGCACTGATACCTTGTTGGTGATGTGATAAGTGGTGTCCCAATGGCACAGCAGTGAAAAACATGGGAGCATGTTGAGTTGCAGGAGCACTGGGTTGGCTTTGGATGGAGATGGGGCATGACTATTTGAATGCAGGATGGACTAGAGAGGCTGAGAGTGGTTAGTGATGGGAAGGATGACTATAGGGAGGGATGGGTTAGATACTTGTAAGTGATGAGGCTGCCAGTAGCAAAGGAAAAAGAGGCTTTTGGATGGAAAGGCAATTATTTAATCAAAGGGACAGTGGAGGGAAATAAATACCAGGGGAATGACAGACTGGTGCTCTGGAGTTGCCTCCTTCTGGCTGGTTGGACCCTGGCTGCCTGCCCTACCAGTCAGCTCCTGTCTCATGTCGACTTCCCTGTCACCTCTGCTGCTCAACAGCTCCTGCCCTTATTTCAGCCAATGGATCCTTGTCTTTAGATTGGCTGGTTGGTTGCCTGTTCTTCAGACCACCTCCATTAATTCCCACTCTCCAGCTTCTTGTCACCACGTTCATTATTTTCAGTCCCCACCACCTTCCCTGCTGTTCTCCTGAGATATTTCACTGGCTCTGTTAGCCCTGAATGGCCAAATTCTGGCTTGGCTTTCACCAGACAACCACATTTTATGTTCCTACTAGCTACTCAGACCCCATGTTTACATCCATATGGCTGAGGGTGGGTGGGCAGGCACTGAAGGCCACACTGGGTCCCCACAGGCACGGGAGGCTGGCTGGGCCAGGGACATGCTGGTTTGTGCTGAAACCCATCCCAGCCATTCATCTTGACTCTTCATTTTGATTCTGATACAACTACAAGGAAAAACCAACATCTTCTGACCTCCATCAGTTGGGATGGCCTCTGCTCTGGATCCCTAAGGACCAGTCTTTGTACCTGAAAGCCAATTTGATATAAAAGCCTTGGACAACTAAATCCATAATTAGACTAACTAAGCACCCCTCTTCCCTCCTCTCCCAGTCTTGCTGAACTGGGGGCCAAGCTCACCTCTCTTCCAGGACAGAGGAAATGGGTAACTTCACAAGGAGGTGAAGTCTGCTGCAAATAGTGGAAAACCTAACAGTCACTTGCATTTTTTTCCAGCCACGAACCACCATCCTGGGCTCTCAGGGAGCCCAGCAACCCTGTGCCTGGGACAGAAGGCTGCTGTCTCCCTCACCATGGCCCTGGCACCACTGTGGGACTGATTCCTGTGCCAGGCTTGGTGCCTAGTGTGGCTGCACACCTTCCTGGGCTCAGCCGGAGAGGGAGATGGGAAAGTTATTTTTGCTTTGTGTTGAGGAGTCTCTTTCACCTCTGAATCACCTTTTGCAGGAGATTTTGTACTCGAAACTTTATCAGAGGATAAAAATCTGTGCTTCCTAGCACGTCTCCCACACATGCACTCTGTAGATGACAACTCCAGCACTACCTGACGTGGCAGAGAGTGTGGATGGTGGAGAGCATCCCTTCCCAGTGATGGGGCCACCCTGGGCAACCCACAGCCACCACCAGCAGCTCGGGGTGTTGTGTTCATAGAGGAGGACAAGTCCTGGCAAACAACTATTGCTTGTTGGTTTTGCAGAGCAGGTAATTTTGCAGGTAATCTCTTAACAGCTAGAGGAAGGGCAGGAGGAGGTGTTTTTATCACTGAAGAGTGATGTGCTGTTTCTCCAGAGGGTTCCCTTGTGCAGCACACAGAGGCTCAGGGTTGGCTCACCTGCTTGTGAGCCCAGAGCAGGATGCCCAAAGATCCCAGAAATCCTGACCAAAGGGCTCAAGCTGGGATGTTTAGTTATTTTCAGAGGGAATTTAACATATTTAAATGGATCCTGCCATGCACACTTCTCACAGATAAGAGGTCTCTTCCCTGGGCAGTGAGTCCGTGGGGTGGTTGGGTATTGCCTGGGTACTAAAGGTGTTTTTGCCCAACTGCTTTCAGGCAGCAGGAGCTCTGCTGTGCTGGCTGAAAGCTGCCTAGGAGAGAATGTCTTTAATCGGTGCCAGATCAACCATGGTTGTGGATTGGTTGTTTTTTTCAGGGCATGAATGGCATGATATCAGGGCAGCCCACAGAGCCATGCACTCAGTGGATCTGGCTGTATCTGCGAGGCTGAGGGAGAAACGAGTCCTCCAGCTCACAGATTTGCATAATGTCTTTTAGAAGAATATACATTGTATTTGCCAGGAAACTTACCTGAGCTACCTTTTGTGTGAAGTAATGAATGCCAAACACATTAAATACAAATCATTTGCTCATCCCTGGAAGTGTTCAAAGTCAGGTTGGATGAGGCTTTGGGCAACCTGGTCTAGTGGAAGGTGTCCCTGCCCACGGCAGTGGGTTGGAACTACATGGTCTTTAAGGTCCCTTCCAACCCAAACCATTTTGTGATTTTATAATTTATTTTCATTCTAAGCCTGAACCAATTACAATAACAAAATCAGAAGGTGGGATTCCACTAAAGTGGGATTTGGGAGGCCTAGGTTAACTGTTGGCCTTTGCCATCTCTTTCCACTCTTTGCCTGACTCATCTCTTTCAGCTCCAGGTTCTTCAGGATATGGGATATCTCTTCCCATCCATCTGCAGAGTGTCTTGAGGCTCATCCACGTGCAGTTAATGTTATAAGCAGCATTTCCACTGCACTGAAAACACTGTAAGTCCAACAGTATTTTCAGAAATAAGTTGAATCTAAAAACAGATGATGACATTTCCCAATGAATAACCTCCTTAAATATTTAATTTGAACTTGGTGAAAACATTTTGCTTCGAACTGTTCTTAACTGATAAAGGTCAGCCCCTTTTAAAATTTCCGGTTTTATTTATTTTTTTAATTTCACATAAAAATAATTTTCTGGTTGGGGAAATCGCTTTTGTTGAATTTCAACTACGATTTCTGTTGCATTGTGACCCCAAAACAGCTGCCTCTGAACTGCTTTTTGCCGTGGCTGCAGATGGCTGGGTGGCAGATGTGTTCTCATCCGACAAGTGGCTGAATTTTAGGAGCGAAGTGAGAGATCCCCAGTAGCCATTAAAGTCAACGTTCATCACCAGTTACTTTATTCTAGTGGCTTAGAGAGTGCAATTTTCATTTCTCGAAGAAGAAACTGCTGTAATCCTGTGTCTCCTCTGTCATATGAGAGCGTACTGGAGCTTCCATTAATCACTGTCAGTTGCTGAGAGATCATAGGCAGAAAAGCACTTGAAAGAACAAAATGTTACAAACTTAAACAAGAAAAACTCAAAATCACTATAAAAATCAATTTCAGAATTGAAAGTTATAATTATTTTATGCTGCTTGTAACTGGGATCTTATGGATGGAAAAGAAGAGCGGATTCAGCCTCTAATGGCTCACTGTGTTTTATTGATTGCTCTCTTTTAGCTCAAGCCAGTGTCATCCAAGATGTACCATCAAGAAGACATCAAAGATGGAATTCTGGTCAAAAGTGACCAAATCAAAATCTAAAAATCACATCAGAATTCACAGTTTCAACTCTAGGCAGCAATGCTGCAAAACTCCATGGTGAGGGGAGTTGGAAAATCCTTCCTGATTTGCTCAGTTTTCTGGCTGGAAAAGACTTTTTAGAAGTTTCACTTCCTTAATGAAAAGAAGAGATGGAGGGAGGAAGATGGAGGTGGGGGAGAAATCTGAGATTGCTTAAATTGCCCAAGAACCCTTTCTTGGGATTACTTCTCCTTCAGGATGTGCTTTGTAGTTCTAGGACAGCAATGGGTGGTAAGGAGAAAAGATCAGCAGTAGGAGAATGGGAAACAGCAATATAGGAACCATACCCTTTATAACACACATAAAGAGATCCTTTATGCTGCAATGCCCCTGGGAGAGGGACATGTCATACCTGTTATTTATCTACTTGACCAGGACATTGACATTTTTATTGCAGGAGTAATTTTCAGATTGTACCTAAGAAGTCAGGAGGCTGTGGGCAGCACTGGAACTCCTGATCTGAGGGTCTTTTTCCAGAAGAAAACTGAGAATAATATCTGGAGGCACAATGCCTTCTTTCAAGACCCCGGGGCCAAAATTCATGGCCCAGTGCCAGGATTTCCAAAACCTCAATGGGAGAAGTTGGGTAATGTTTGAGTTTTTTAGTTGTTGGTTGTTTTTTTGTTGATTGGTTGTTTTTTTTAAAAATTGCTTGCCCCTTTCTTATGGGCTGAGCCTTGTTTAAACAAGTCTGTTATTCTAAAGAATCTGCTAAATGGGTTTGTGTGAACCCCCCCTTGGATTCAACTCCTGTGGTGTTGCTGAGTGCCAGCACCAAGCACAAAGTGCACCACTTGTGCTGTGTCATCAGCTTCCTCTGTTGCTGGGGATTATTGCTTCTCCATGGCTGGATGGTTCTATCTTTTAAAGCAGAATAATCAGGAGTAAAGAATGTCAAGTGAGAAATGAACTATGAAGGACAAATATTTCAATTTCTGCACAAATAACCTGTCCTTGCTAGCCTTGGATGATGGCCTGTGTGAAAAAAAAATAAAAATCCAAGTACCTGGATAAGCAAAACATTGATTTCATGTTTATTTATTAAAAAATAAAGGCAACTCCTGGCCTGCAATCCTCAAAAGGATCATTGTCTTATCTAATTTGGTCTCCTCTGTAGGAAGCCTATTGTTTCCACCCTGTTTCCTGTTTGAGGTTTTGTCAGGTTTCAACTTCCCATCATGGCTGGTTCAACCATGCAAATGAATTCCTACAGCTCTGCATGACATGTCAGTTATTAAAGATTACACTGGCAGGTCAGAAGCACTCAAAAGATCATGTTTTGTGTCAGGGTGTAAGCCTGAGTACAGGTTTTTGTGCCATCAGCTTGGTGGAGGTGGCCTGTCCTGTTAAGATTGAAGCCTTTTCAAAGATTGCAGGTCAGTCAGCCCTGGTCACCAAAAACACTGAAGTTGTTTGTCTCCATGCTTTGGAGTGACTGATGACAGGTCGATACAGGAGATAAAAAGATCTGTCTGGAGCTCTGGCTAATTAAGAATTTACTGAATTTACTACTGCATCTTTTATACCAAATGCCAACGAGGGTGAACACAACACGTGGTTAGTTTATGACATTGGGGTTTTCTTTGTCATATATGAGTAGCCAGAAATAAGCTTAAAAAAAAGATGAAGCAGTGGTGCCAGGAATAATTAAATTACACTGAACTAGAGGCCGGTAGCTACGTGACATTGTTTCTGCTGAACTGGGTTTGGTCATTTATGATTTGTAAATGCAAACACTGCTGACTCTGGGAGTTCTTTGTAAAGAGACCTGTTGCTTTTTTGTCACTGAAAGAATAATACGGGTAGATTTTGAACAGCTGGACTAAAACACAGTTATACCTGACTCCCAGGCACAGGATGATGCTCCTGAAAGCTGCACTGCAGGCTAACATTTGAATGAGGCTCTTATCTGGGAACAGAACAAACTAATTTCTCATTTTGCCATTTATTAGCCAGTTTTGTGGAACCATTTTTCATGTTTTAATTCACTCTGCATTAACAGGGTGTTCATATTTCTGACCCTCAGGCCACATTCTGCCTTACTACTTTCATCTCTTCAAGGAAAGAATTATGAGTAAAATATGCTTCTACTCTGAAAACAGGAGACAGAAAAGGCATGTTCCCACTTCCGTAAACCTGGATACTTTGTGTGTGTTGGGGGTTGTGTTTCCTGCCATTTTTACTGCCCTCAGCCCTGGTGTGCCAGCACAAAACAGGAACTGGAGCCTTTTCTATCTTCTGCATCATCTGAAAGAATTGATCATTAATTTCTAATTGTAGGACACACTGTGTAATCCCACTGCTGTCAGACTGTGCTCTTGCTTACCCATGTGTAACCTCCAGGAGACACTTTATTACTCTTGATGGATGAGCCTGGAAGAGCTCATCTTGACTTTCAGATCCTAAGCTGCGTTTACAGCCCTGCAAGATGAGAATCTGGAGGAGAAACATTTTGCTAGTAAACAGAGCAAATGAACATACAATAAACCTCTGAGACACAGTAATCCCAGAAACCCATGACACTATTAATAATGGGTCCTTTTCAAAGTGAAGCCACACTTCATGCCCCAAAGCCTCCAGAATTATGTTTGGGTAAGCTGCAGACATCGCATTCCTTGGAGGGCAATAGCTTGTATCTTCCATTTCTCTGATGCAACCTATTTTTTTCCCTTTATCAGAGATGGATATGGTTCCCTTAAGAATCCTCATTTAAGTAGCTTCAATCTTTTCCAACTTTACACTTATTGATCTTCTGGGCAGAATGGGTATTCTGGTAAGTGGAAAGTCTTAGGATTTTGCAGTTAGTTTTTATTCTCAGGAAGGATTGTAGAATTACAGAATGGTTTGAGTCGGAAGGGACCTTAAAGATCATCCAGTTCCAACATCCTGCCATGGACAGGGACACCTTCCACCAGACCAGGTTGCTCAAAGCCCTAATGGAGCAAACACGTGCTCAGGTTCCTGGCTTTACTGGCCAGCACAGGATTTTGTGACTGTGACATCCCTGGTAAGTGCTCTAAACCACACTGGGGACCTGCCCATCTGCAGTGAGTTTTATCACACTCAATTTGAGTTTAGAAACCAAATCCCAGCTCAACCATCATGGCTAAGGTTCACAAAGCACAAGGGTTGCTTCCTCCCCATCCAGGCAGGTCTGCACCCAGGAGCTGCCTGGTCCTTCCTTGGGAGGAGGCACAACAGCATTTCAGATCCCATTCCCACATTCGGTGCTGCAATGCCCACATCCCATCTGAGGGAGTAGAGGGGGATCTAGTGCAGCTGCTGAGTCTCCTGCCTGGACTTTATGGCTGGGACATTGGGCCACTGCTATAATTGTCAGTTTAGCAGTTTTCAATGCTTTAATAGACTATATTTCTGAAAATTTGCCTTCCTGCTCCACAAGCGTTATTGATTATAATGTTCGTCGGTTTGCAGCTGGAACTGTAATAGACTCATAAGGGATTTTTATACATTCTTTTGGGTTTTTTTAACCAGACTTGAGGGTTAAGTAGATACTACATTATGCCACTATTATAGCTACAATATTATTATTTTTCTTTAACTGGAACTGTTTATTATGCATGCATTGAAGCACAAATGTGGAACAAATGAATCTGATATCAAATTAATGCTGCGATCAGGTTCCCTCCCCTTCCCTCTTTAGTTGCCATAACAATCTGTGATCTTGAAGCAACAATAAAATTAGAATTGCATTAAAGGTGTTTACACCATGTACACTCTGTATCCCATTATTGTTTTTCACTGTAATAAAAGAATTGAGTGTTTTCTTTGGAATAGAACACCGTTACATCCCTTGCCTTGCCACGTCTCACGTTGCTTTTTGCAGCCAAAAGTTGTTTGTTTTTTTGTTTTGAGAAGAGAGAAGGGTGTTCTGGGCTGGAACTTATGAAGGAGGGATGATTATGTTTTTTAAGATAATGTTTGTCTTTTACTTGTAGGATGCAATTTTGAGTGTGCTACCTCTGGATTTCAGAACTTCAAAGAATTGCGTCTCTGCTCTTAAACATGTGGCAAATCTCCACCCCTACTGTTGTGGAAAGTACATCTTCCAGCTCTTCCCCTTACTGACCAAAAGGGAAGCAAAGGAAGACTCCGTCAGCACGTATCTGTGCGTGGGTGCACATGTGTGAGTACAAATGTGTGCATGGGACGGGATGTAATTAACTTCCCCTCCCCATGACTGCACAAGCTTCTGCCCCTGGGGACGGGATGAAAGGAAAAACATGACAGATGTTAGTCATATTGCCTAGTGCATGACTTGAAAGTGCTCTGGTAGTTCAGCAATGAGCGTTATGGCGAAACATTTATGGAACAAAGAGGATGTTATCCCAGGATCTCGACTGTGCCGGGCATCACGGAGCCCCTTTGCTGCTGCTCCTATCCAGTCTGGCACATTATTCCTTGCTGTGACATCTTTCTCTGTAGCCTTTGTAGATAATCCTTGTGATAAACTTCCCTTCTGAAAAACGGTAGTTTTTCATTTTTAAATACATAATGTGATCACCTTATGCTGAGGCTGGACTTGAATAGAAATACCATGAGAAGATTTTCCTTCTCCAGCCGCTAAGCCTGCTGTTCTCAGATGCAAACCGTCCTTTGATCTATTTTTTTTTTTTGCCAGTTTAGCCCCTGTTAGGAACACAGGATCCATCTATTTATGAACATTGTCTGTGATTATTTCCCTGATTAATCTGAATATAAGATGTACAACAACCATCTAATTTAAAGTCTTTCCTGGTGGCACTAGCACACCTTTGAATTCTTTATTTCAGATTCTGTACAACACAGAGGAGAATTCTTACACTGGGCACAGGGATTTGGGGGTGGGGGGCAGGATAAAAGAAAATAAAATTCCATGTAGGCTGAGAGAAGAATGTAGTTAGCTGTCATAAATCTCTGGAGACAAGATCTCTCCAGAGCTGGATTCATGTAGTGATCCCCTCCCTGACTCCAGTCCTAAAGATCAAAGAATAGTGGATTAAGTAGCATGTATTCTGCAGTGATGTGCTGCTGGGGATTAGCCAGGTAGGAATCACCTAAATAAAAGATCACAGCACCACAATGCAATTCTGGCTGGAAAGGACCTTGTGAGGTCCTAGTTCAACCCGCTGCTCAAAGCTGGGCCAACTTCCCTGTCAGATCAGGTTGCTTCAGGGCCATGCCTAGTTGAATTTTGAATGTGTCCAAGGATGGGGATCTTACCTCCTCTCATGATCCCCATTCCAGTGGTTTACTCATTCCATGGTGAAGTTTTCTTTCCTTTCCTTATATCTAACCGAAATTGCCCTTCCTGCAAATTCTCGTGCCTGTCTTGTCCATGTAGCTTTTTGTCCTTCTGTTGCATGCTCCTGAGAAATATCTCTCTCTATCTTCTTTAGGTTATTGCAGTCAGCCCTAATATCCTCCTCTTCCCCTGAAGCTGTCTCTTCTCCAGGGTGAACAGGCTGACTGTCTCAGTATCACAACACACATCATGTGCTCTGGCTCCCTCAGCATCTTGACCTACGACCAAACTGGACTCACTCCAATCAGCTGACAACTCTCTTGGTGGCCCAAAACTGGCCCCAGGACCCCGTATGTGATCTCACAAGTGCCAAATAAGAGTGAATAATCAATTCCCTTGACCTGCTTATAGAGCAAAGGAGATGCTCTGAGATACCATCAATATTGATACTGCAGAGCCTTTTGGAGCCGGTGCCAGTTGTCAGTGCCAGTGACCTCTATAAATGTTGGCCTTAGGCCTTTTCTCACTGGATAAGATTCCCATTGATCCAGGAAAAAAAATAAATCACTATTTGTCTCAAAAGAGTCCAGAGACTAAGTGATGCTAGGTGGGGGCTTTTACTCTTTATTGTGGTCTGTCAGGATGAGAGCCAAGGTTTTTCCAGGCAGTTGAGAGTCTTCAGCTGCCAGTGACACTTCCTGGTCTGTTATGGTTAAAATTGCTATGAACATAGTAGTTGGCTGCAGGGGCTGCTGCTGGGGTAAGTCAGCAAAGTCACTTAGCTTTTGGGCATAGCTATCATGGTAACTCAGTATAGGTTCTGGAAACAGGACCAGACCAGTTCTCCAACATGTTCCTACCAGGTTTTTCACCCTCAGGCATCTTCTCATCCCTTGATCTGGGGCTCTGAACTCACCCTCAGCATCATGCTGTAAAGAGAGGATAGGAACAGCTTGTGACATAGGAATGGGGGGTTCCTCACCCTGCTAATGTTTGAGGGCCAAAAGTCATCCCATAGGAAGCTTAAACCAAATTGCTGACCAATGTTCACACTGGCCTACCTGCTGTCCTCAGGCAGTTTGGGTATAGGGCAGTCTGTCTCTACTGCTCCTTATGAGGGCAAGGGAAACAAGGGGGTTTTGCTCTGGCCAGTGGAGCAGTAGCATGGCCAAGAGAGCTATTTTTAAGTTTTACTTGATGCTAATGAGGCTGTGAAAATGTCTTTGTGGATGTTGTCCTCAAGCTTTTCTTGTGATTGGTATTGGTGACTGGAAAGAGCCAACTGGGGCTAGAAAAGGAAGCAGAGGATGCCTTCTGGCTGGCTCTTGGCTTGTAACCTCAGGGGATGTACTCATGCTGTGTACCACAGTGGAGATTCCTTTATGGTAGCTCCAAGGTTACACGGTGTAGCCATATCAGTATAGCTCTGTGCCCAAGAAATATCTTATTGGCTCCACTTTGAAGAATGGAAAACCTTTCAGATGTGCCTATATTGTCTTCAAGACCTGAAATTCCATCCTTGGGTGGTGGATCCAGCTCCTTGGAGGTGATGTGGTGGGTCACCATGCCATCTCCCAGTGCATGGCAGAGATGTGTCACTGTCACACTTCTAAGCATCTACATTTTAGAGTAAATGCTTTACACTACGAGCATTTACTGTTTTGAGAAATCACACAAAACCCACACTGGATACTTTTTACTTTGTTCTTCTGATGACCCAAATCACAAGATTTTGATGCAACATTTTGACATACTTGCTGCTGTACTTGTGCCTTCCTTTGGGTGACTTAGTGCTACACAGAGCAGCTCTGAGGGTACTCCAGTGATTTGTAACATGCTTCCTAGTTGAGGGCATGTATTTATCATGTTACAACAAATGAATGATTAATAGTTGCCATAGTGATAATGAGAACTTGAAGTCTTTGAGCACTACAGAGTCAAATGCAAGCCTTGGCACATCTTTACTGCAAAGCAATCATGGCTACGTCTTAAAAATAGAGGCTCAGGAACCAGCATCACTTAACAACACTCACACCCTATGGAGAAAAACATTAGAAAAATCATATGCTTATTTAGAAATGTGAAAAAAATGTGTGCGAAAGACTCACTTCAGGTTTTTCACTATAAGAAGACATTTGAATATTTTCACAGAATCTACTTTTTTCTATTTTTTAATACAATTGAAAGCTGCTGCTTTTTACTGCTAACCTTTCCCTTCTTCTTTCCCCTGGCACAACTTTGCTCATTGAAATGTTACCTGGATAAAATCTCTGCTTTCCAAGGTCCTGTCAGTGCTTCTATTTAATCCAGGGCACATAGTAATTTCTCCTGAAATTTGCTCACCAGCCACCAACAAGAAGCCTTTTCAGGGATGCACAGTTTTGCCCACTATTATTTCTTGATATTCCGTGAAGGAAAATGTCATTCAGACATGTGTGGGACACTGGGGCAGATGAGGAGCTACTGAAGATTATAATTGTTTGTTCAAGCCCAGGTTGGCCACGAGCCCCTCTGTGTTCAACAGCTTGTGCTGCATAGTGCAGTGGCCAAAGAGGAGCTTGTTAGTGATGGCAGATCCAAACCCAACAGCTGGTAAAGTTAACCCAGGTGATGTGTCCTGACAGACTCAAACTGTTCCTAAAAAAATGCCAGAATTCATGAAGAGCTTTGACTTGGTTATCCTCCACTAGATCCTGTCACTTAGCTGCTGGAAGTGAAGACTCAGCAGAAGTATAAACAAAATGTTGAGGGTCAGAGTGGCAAAGCCCTATGCTTCTATGTGTGCCTCCTGAAATCATTTCCAAATGGGACTTTCATAACCCACAGGGGAAAAACAGAGAGCAGACTTGGTGGCCATTAACTACTATGAGAACTAATCAAATGAGAGAAAAGATTCTAAAACCACTGGTATGCTGAGAAATTCCAGCTGAGGATCTGGAAGATGATCCACTGATTTATCCAGATCAGATAACGAGCAAGGCAGAAGGTACTGTGCCAAACTAAGGAACATGCACAATATTGTTTGGCATCAACGCGTGGCCATTATCCTCTGAGATGAAAAGTGATGAGAAGCCTTACCCTTGTGTTACCTCTGCATCTCCCCACTCTCCTTGGGGCTTTTCCTGTGAACAGCTCTGAAGCATCAGGATCCTGTACTGTAAAATTGATGTAAAACTGTTTTCCTTTCTTCCTGAGCCTATGATTGTGGGAATCTGAAATCCCGGTCAGCTCTTTGGAACACTGGGGTTTTGAAGACATAATCTGTGCCTGGGGACACCTGGCAGTCCTCACCTCGAAAGCAGTAAATTAGAGAAAAGAGAACATGCAATGTGATAATAAAATAGTTTTGGTGTTACCAGGAAGTTACAAAGCATTAGTTATTAGTCGATATTGCTCTGCATACCAGTGTAAGATTTACAGATCTCTCCCATCAACTGACAGAACCAGCAGGCACCCAAAAAGCTTCAAGAACTGCAAGTCTCCATCACCAGGTGTTGGACTTCATGATTTTGGAAGTCTTTTCCCCCCTTAATGATTCTGTGGTTCTCTGAAAATAATCCTGAGACTTCACATAAGCAACAAGTTTGCATGCTATTCCTGAGCTATAAAACTTTCCAAAAAAAGGGCATGATGACCACTTCAGTGAAGTGTTTGGACAAGCTTTTGTTCAATTAACACAACTTGATTTATTGCTGGCTGAACTCTCAAACAGCCTTTAATTACAGACCCACAACTGCAAAGTAGGAAGATTATGAAGGTTAAATATACCAAGTCTTTGCATGAGGAGGAAGTGATCAATGAGGAAAAAAAAAAGTAGAGTTAACAAGAGATAAAAGGATTCAGGAGCATGGCAGATCAGTTCGTGCTAGGACACTCTGTAATGAGAGGAGACAGCACAGCAAATGAAAGCAGAAAACCTTGATTTTTCTCAGAGTGTCATTAGAAACTTAGATGTAGTCTTCACAAATAAATCTCATTTTAAGGGCTACTGCTCTTTCTTTTCTGTCCCAAATTTACCTGCTGTGTTAATGCAGTGTCCTCTCACATTCGTTGTTGAGAATTAATTACTTGAGTAATAAGGAGATATAAAAAAATCTCTTCAAACAGGTTATAAAAGGAATTGTTTGCGCTGAAGGGAAGTTGCCCACTGCATTTTAAGTTTGCAGCATGAATAAATCTCTTTGTGTTCTCGTTTCAGGGCTTTCTCACACACTGTGTCCCACCATTGTGCCTAGGAGGGAGAGACAAATACAGTCTTTTGGGCTGACTAACCTTTTCCCAGAAGGATTCCTCTTACAGATAATTTTCTGCTCTTTGCAATCTTAAGTCCCATGGGAATAGAAACTTCCCGTGCTGCCCCAGAGGCAGGCTTGCCCTCTATTACATTTCACTTTAAGGAAATATTTTCCTGATCTTCAGCCTTTATGTCTCACTTGCTTAATTCCTTCCCACTGCACCTACTTAGATTCTCTTGTACAATCCTAAATAATTAATCACCTCCTTCATTCATTTCAAACACTTGTTGAATACAGAGCAGAGACCAAGAATTATTCACAGGAAGAAAAAGAGTGGGAACTGGAGGAGAGAGGACCAGTTGAGAGGCAAGGAACAGGGAAAGAGCAACGCTCCAAGCATAAAATCCAAGCTGCTGGTAAGAGTAAAAGGGATACAGGAGAGCTGCAGTGCCCTGTGGCTGATTCATGCTGCTTACTTTTGCATATTAATTTGGGAAGGCAAAATACAGTTCCTCATGGGGTCTGGGAGTGCTCTGCTCAGAAGAAGGTACCCTTTGATGCCTGTCAGTCGGAAACAGCAGCAGTGCACAGGCAGCTCCCCAGGCACGGCCGGGCAACCGAACGTGAAATGAGAGCAGTGGTGAGTGCACCATGAACATAAGCCCTGCAGCCATTTGGATGCCCAAAAAGCCTTCAGTGGGTGAAAGGTGCTGAGGTGAAGACAGTTCTGCATATATGAAGAATCAGAACTAAGGAGAGCTTCCAGCATTGATGGTAATGCTCCTCACAAGCTCGCTCTCCCAAGGATATGGGTGAAACCCATTTTGAAGGGTTGTGTTGTGGTTTGGTTTGGTTTCTTTTTCTTCCTGGGTATTTTATTTCCTTATACCTTGAAAGCTGAAGATCACAAGTTTCTAGGCAAGCCCAGAAGTGCATTCCTAGAGTACAAGGGCTCCTTACTGCAGAAGGCATGTCCCAGTGCACTGCGTCCAGCTGCTATGAGCTGAGCACCCAAACAGGAAGTTGAAGCCAGATCTCTGCACCAGGATCCTTTACTCACCCTTCTTCAGCAGAGAATGAGTGGCTTCTTCAGATACATAATAGGTCAGGCTGAGGTCTGCCCCACATCTGGTGATACCTCTCCAGTTTTCCCAGTAGGAGCACAGGGATGCTCAAACACCCAAGAACTTCAGTTAGCCCAATCCAAGGGCTGGACACACTAAAGCTCTTATGTCTAAGTAGGCAATTTGACACCAGTCCCCTGGGTTGAACTCTACAGCCCTGGGACAGTAGGTAGGACATATTTTTGTAGCTTGTCAAGGAGGAGAAGGGCAGTCAGCAAGCAGGGAAATGGCCAACTGTTCATGGAACACAGTAAGGCTGAATGAGCTGAAGAAAATTAGCCTAGAAGAGAAGGGAGGCACTGTGAACCCTCCTACTATGCCTGTTTTCCCTCCATAAAAAGCCACAATCCAGCTGGTTGGTGTTGCTTCTGTGAATTGTGAACTTTTTATTTATTCACACCTGGGAACACGACCTTTCATCCAGGAGCTCTGTTCCACCGAGAGTGGAATTTATGGCTGGCATCTGCTCCTGCACCAGGATCAGGGAGGTGATTTATGGCAAAGAAATTGCATTCTGACCCAGTGACAAGCCATTTTGCTGAGATGTTGAAGATATAAACAGTCTGGCTGTGGCATAAGTGTGGGTACAATTTCAGTAGTTGTGATAGTACTTACACTGCCCAGCCCATCATCAACTCTGCTGCTGGTGTTCAGAAGTTGGATGCAGCTATAACTCTTTTACAGGTAGCAGGAACACTAGAAGGGAAGCCCATGGGCTGAGATTGGGCAGTGCTAAAGTTTTCTTTTTATTGGGAAGTATGTCATGGCATAAATGAGAGCTGTCCAGGTAAGCAAGCATCCCCAGTCATGAAGGTGCTTGGAAGGGGACCAGGGAAGTGGAGCATCTCGCATGGGAATTTGTTGTAGTACTTTACTCTGTAAGGCCCATGGAGATGATCATGGGATCCACTGGATTGGCAGATGGCTTTTGAAAAAAAAACAAACAAAAATTGACAGCAGCCCTATGGCATCATCTTCTAGGCCTGTATGCCCATGGTTTGGGACAGGAACCTGAGATGTGGGAAGGGGAGGAAAAGAGCCCTTAATGATCCCTCTGTCTTCCTGCACATAAATTGATCAAGGTCTTTACACCTTTCTAGTCACCATGTTCTCAGTCCACAACAGAGTGGTGGTGTTACTATTTCCCCCTACCTCACCCACAAGACTGCTGGAAACCTGAGGTTTGCTGAGGGTGGGAGGTAGAAGGGTGAACTGCAAAAAAATCTGGGATCAAGACAGGAGAGTTGGGGGCCCCAAACCTTGTGACAAAAGTTGTGCTTGTGCCTGTGGAAAGGTAGAATATCTTCGGCTGTGGGCAGCAGACTGACACTGATTGACTAGGAAATGAGTGGGTGGATGGATTCCTGTCACCTGCAAGCACAAGGATCATGGTCATCCTGGCACTGCTGCAGCCATAGCCTTGACTTTGTCCCTGCTGTGGACATACAAAAGCACTGGTAGCTGTTTGGACCAGTGAAGCACCAGACTGTGCTTCCCAGCAGGGTAGTGAGCAGAAATCCCAGTTCTGATACCCAGGGTGTGCTCAGAGGGGGCTGTGTGACTAGTTACATGTGCCTGCTAGAGAACAACCTGTTTTCTTTAATAGCACCTTCTGGAGTTTCCTTGTTTTTTATTTTATTCTCATTTTGGCATGAAAGTAAGAGGAGAGGGGAGTGGGTGAGATACCCATAATGTGCTGTCTGTCTCCTCAGCCTCCACTTGCCTTTGGTTCACCCACATGCAGAAGAAGTGCAACCCAAGGCAAGTGCAACATCCATGTTTCACACCACTTCATGTCCCACCCTGTGAAGTTTGCAGTTTTTGGTTCCTCCAGTACATAAAAGTAATGGACAAACTGAAGGGTGTTCAGGGAGGGACACCAGCATGGCTGGGCAGGCTTAAGCTCTCACCTACCAGCAAAGGCTGATGGGGCTGGCCTTGTCCATCCTGGAGCAGAGACAGCCAGGGGTGCACCTAGCAGCACTACCCTCCCCTGGTATCTTTGGGGAACTTATCAAGAAGTTTTAGCAGGGCTTTTTGCAGTGGCACATGGCAGGTGTGAGAGGCAAGGGGCATGAGTTGCAACAAGAGAGGTGGATATGAGGCTGGATATCAGGAAAAATATCTTCGCCATGAGGACAGTCAGGTAGTGCAACAAATTGCCCAAAGAGTCTGTGAAGGTTCCTGCTTTTCATTTTATTACTCTTTTGAGCAGGAGAATCCCTGGTCTGGGGGTATGGGATGCTAAAATGTGTGGCATGATCACACCAGGATCATAGACCAAAGTATCACTAACTGTGTGACTTTGGCCACATCTACAACAAATATAAGGATAGGGATCCTCAATGCTAAAAGCTGAATAGGGTGAAATTACTGACAGAGGTGCTCTATAGATCACGTCAGAACAAGTCCTTGGGGGTCTGGCTTTTCTGTCAGAGGGATAGTCTGCACATAGCTATCCCCTAAAAAGCAGTTCCACTGCAGTTGGTGGTTTTATTAGTACAATTCCCACTTAGGGCCTGTGGGACTTCACCTGGGGCTCATTTGTTAACAATAGGATTCACTGAATTTCACCTTCAGCCGTCTACAAATTAGACCCCTAGAGCTCAATTTTTCTTTAATAAATGCAGGAATCAATGCCATTTGAGTTGCCCTGGAGTATCAACATGGCCCAGGTTTAGGAAAGTGAATATAAGCCTTAAAGTGGGATTCAGCTTGCAGACTCATCCTTCTAAGCTTTGGGATCCTTAGCTGGGTATCTGGATGCACCAGCTCCTTATGCTTATATTATTTAGAGCCTTGAAATAGCCTAGGCTATCCCATGCTGGTGGTCACAAGTGTCCTACTCATTCTGCATCACATCTGCAAGCCCTTGGAATCATAGAATCTTTTGGGTTGGAAAAGACCTTTAAGATTATTGAGTCCAACTAATAACCCAGCACTGCCAAGTCCACCACTAAACCATGTCCCTAAGCGCCACATCTACACCTTTGTGGAGGTTTTGGAGGTTATAGGACATCTCAAACAGCTCTAGGTGCTTACATCTGGCAAAAAAATTCAGCTGTACTTGGCTACTTCAGGCCAGGCAGGATAACTCTGCTGCTGTTTACTGCTGCCCAACATGGGAGCTGAGGCTTTGGTGTACCTGGGTCTCTGAGCTGGCTGAGCAAGTCATCCAGGGCCTGACTGAATGGTCTAAACAGGGGTGCCTAGTGCCTTCTGAGATACCTGCAGTACTCTGAAACACCCACACAGGGCTGGCAGGTATGACAAAGGACCTAAAGGACACCTGTGCTCTTCTGTTACAGTGGTTGTAGCTGACAGGGTATCCTTGGGCACTTGGGGCAATACTTGGTGCCTCTACTAAGAAAACTGAATTTTGCTCCTGTTGTCCTCTTACAGCCATTGGAAAGGTAGTGACAGCTTCAGACAGCTCCTTTACTCCCTGTTCTTCAGATGGGAATAATTGTCTCCAGGCTGTATTTATGTTACCCTCTCCAGTAAAGATGTCTACAGGGTAAAGCAGCGGCCTCTGTCTGCTTTGAGGAGTGCTGGGCTGAGGCTGAGGTTCCTGAGCAGATGCACTGATATCTCAGCACCTCTAAAGTCTGTGGCCAACATACCTGTATGGCAACATGTGGCCTGAAACAGCACCTGTGCCTATTGCATAGAACAGCACATCACCTTCCTCTGTTATTGCTGCTGCTTATCCCTTTTTAACTGCATGGTGTCAGGTCTGTTAGGTTAACTCAGGTCTACTTCTGATTTCCAAATGGCCTCTCTTCTCTAAGAGGTCCCAGGTATTCCCCACTCCCCAGGTTGATCCTGACCCTTCTGCACTGTCTGCTTCAAAGCCAAGGGGCTTTAACTCCCATGTGCCCTAATGAAAGCACCTGTATCTGTTCAGAGGAGGATGACGAATGAAAAAATATTTTGCCTTCACCTATGCTTCCTATTGACCTTTAAATAATATAATATATACATATATATATATAAATAGACATGTGTTGCCCTGTTGTTCTCTCTGTCAACTCTACCTGAGTGAGAAGGGCAGGACAACTGCAAAAATTTGTGAGTATGTTTATTTTATCATTGAACTTAGGCTTTTGGAGATGGGAAATCTTCCAGTCATGCTGCAGAAAAAGGGGAAATGTCAAAAATTCTCTTCTTTCACATACTTACATGCCAGGAGAAGGCTCAAATGATTTCTGGTCCAACTCTGTAAAAGTCTACTTAGCTACTATTTTATTAAAGATATGGTAGCCCCAGGTCTAAGAATAGGGCAGAAAGCTCTGATCCATTGACACAGGCCCTTAGGAATATTTAAGCACACCAGCAGAATCCCAGATGGGAATGGGAAATGTGACATTCTCATGTTTGCACTCAAAAAGACAAGCAGGATGGCCCAGCCCATGGTTGGCTAGTTTGACATTGCTTTGGCAAAATAATGGACATATTGATATGGGCATAAAGACATTAAAGGAGAGGTAAACAATTAATGCCAATCAACATGTTTTTTAGGGGAGGAAGGGTTGTCAAACTGGATTTCATTCTTTGATGTGATTGTAGGTTTTGGCTGATAAAAGTAATTGCGAAGATGGAATATATTCTGACTTTTGTACGTTTGACAGCACAACAGATTCTGATTAAAAAATTAGCATTCTACTCTATCAATACAAGGCACATAAAATGGTTTAAGAATGGGCTGACATGTCAACAAAGAAGCTGTCAAAGGGGACTCACTGTAGGAGAGTATTTTTATAGAGGGGGTCTGAATGCTATTCAATATTTTCACTAATGAGTTGGAGGTAAATAGTCCTCTTCAACATTTTCCAATGTTATCAGCAGTTTTACTAAGAGCTAAACAAAAGGGCTCTTAGTGCAGTTGTGAGCAAGCTTTCAAGTTGAAGAACAGGCAAGCAGACCACACACAGAGGAACCTGGAGCACAACACATCTGAGAGGGATTTTGGCATACTAAAGGAACAACTAAAATAGTTTCTGCCAGTATGGATTTTTGTTGCTTTTGCATGTCATTTTTGCAAGGACTGATGCAATCCCTGACTGTGTCATTCAGAGGAGTAGACTAGGGATGAAATTTTTAATTTCTGCATGTTGCATCATTTGAATTGATGTTGAAATAATGCATTTGGCTCTGGTACCCCAAATTTAGAAAGAATGTTGGGGTGGGGAAAGAAGTTGTAGAAATAAAGCACACAAATTATTCAGGGACTAAAAAACCACTATTGTGTGTAGATGCTTCCAGAGCATGATATATTTATTTTATGAGCGAGGGATGAAAAGCAACTTGAGACCTGCTTATGAGTGTCTGTGGGGGAAAATGGCAGATGCAGAAAAGCTCTTTAATGTAGCAGATCTGAGCAGAGCCAGAACCTACAGAGAAAACATCTGCAGAAGCACGGGCAGGGATTCAGCAGAACATGCACCTCTGGGAAGGGGTGGACTTTCACCCCAACTCCCAGGGCCTTCAGAATTAAGATTAAAATCTTTTGTTTGTGTATTTATTGGTTTGATCAAACATGAGGTGAGGGAGAAACTGTTGACCATGTGAAAAGTGAGACCCGGTGATTTGCTGGTCCCCTCTAGCTCTCTACTGAAAGGCATGGAGCTGTGAGACTGTCAGTTCAAGGAGATGATAATTCCATTCCTTTCTTTCCTACAGGGCTTCGCCTCTGCTCTTCCTTTTGCCTCTGTCCAAAATGCCTCCCTTCCTCCCTCCCCTCTGTGCTCTCCATCCTGAGGCACTACACAATGCCAAGAGTAAAATGTTTCAAACCACTGGTTGGAGGGACGTGAGATAATGCTGGAAGTTTTGCCTGGCATGTTGTCAGGCAGGTTTTCAGAAGGGAAAACACCAGCAAAACTTTGTACCAGAAGTCAGCCCACTTTCCAGACTGACTCTGTCCCCTTTTGCTGGCAAGTCACGAATTTATGCATGTCCTGTGAGTAAGAGTCCCCAGAGCAGCCGGGGAGGCTGGGACACCACTCCCTGAAGTACCGTCTTGAGGAAACAAGTCTCCAAGATTCAAATGCTCCTTTGTTTATGAAATAAAGTCCACCAGACCTACTGCCAATTGTTTATGCTAAAGAGCACACTCCCATTAATGCTAATGGTGCTTTGGAGCATAAATCCTTGCTAATTGATATAGGAATGTATCCCAGAAGAGTTTACTTTACTGCTGATTTAGCTGATAGATATAAATGTGTGAGAGGGAAATATTAGCATTCATGTAAAACAATTAGGTTATCAACAGGGGCAAATGATTCAGAAAATGACTGCAACTTTCTAGTTCCCTTTAATGGAAAAAAAGAAAGTCTGCTAATGAGGAAAATCAGAGGGAATACAAATATGAACTAATCATTGCTATTATTTAATATTTGTGTTACATCAGCAGCCCGTGAAAACCAGGGCTGGGGCCCTGCCTGAGCTCTGTGCAGACAAGGGATGGACAGGACCATCCTGCTGCCCACCAAGGTCAATCCTCTCTGTGGCCTCTCTCTGGTGGAGCAGTATTTTGGGCTTACAAAGCTAACACACCTGGCCACCGGATGTTGGGCTCAGTAACATTTACTAAATACGTATGAATAGAGGAGAATGATACAAGCAGCGGAGAGATTTCCACAATTTAATTTTTTTTCCAGATAATATAATGGCATATGAAAAGTGAGGCAGTAATGCAGTTCAAAAGAAAAAAAAGAAAGCAACCCCTCTCCCCCCCCTTCCCTCATTCTCCTGGATCTTTCTGCCAAAGGCTGACATTATTGAAAGTTTGATAAATACAAGAATTACGGGCATTTCCATAAAAATCTGATTGTTTAAAATCTACAATTTTGTGGCAAATGTACAGCCATTGAAGGAATAATTTTTTCAGTGTACTCAACAGTTTCATCTATTCAATTCCCATTTAATTCATGGGTTTTGATGTGAAAATGTTTTCCTAAGAGAAGGCTCAGATACAGGAAATGTACAGTAAGCCACACATGTTCCCCCAAAAGATGCTTTGACCTCCAGTGTGGACTCTGTGGAATTTTGAGCATATGGGTTTTAATTTTTTAGCTCTAAACCCACCTAGAATGAGGAGGAAAAAAAGTCACACACCAAAAACTCTAGTATCATTTGTGACAGTAATATTGTTTCATGACATTTTCTGATTCACATATTTTAGCTGTTTTTTGATTTTAGTGCAAAACCAAGCACATTTGCTTCTGCAAATACAGAAGATCGAAATTTCTGCATTTTAGTCTCTTTTGCTGCAAGTCACTGAATGGTAAGACTTTTTCTCCCCACAGACTTCAGCAAGCCTAATTTTCAAAGTCTCTGTTATTAATGAAATATCAAGCAAATTAGGTAACATTTGCCTGGGCATGGTTAAAGACCATGCACCCAGTGAGATTTCATATAACAAAAAGCGCCCAACCCTAGAAACATTTTTTTTTTCCATTTAATGCTCATAAAATTTTACAGACAACAGAATCCTTTCTTAAGCTTTATTTAAGAAATCGAATACTATTATAGTTCAATATATATAAGACACATCCAGTATTGTGTTCCTGATAGCAAGTGCATAGATTTTGTTAAGATATCATTTTTATATTTAATTTTTTTTTTTTATTTGTTACTCAGTAGCACGTTTCATGATCACACGAAGGGATATTCCCAGTGATTTTGCTAAGAGCATGAGAGAAAAAACAGAACACAGCAAAGTAGTGAAACTACAACAGAGATGAGGAACAAAAACGATCAGGCAAACTATCAGTACAGTCGATTCCTGATAAGTGAATAATCTGATTGCTTGGTCACAATGCTTTATTCACTTATCAGGAATGATTCACACTACATTTTGTTAAACTGTTTTCCTTAGCCTAATACCTAAGAGTCACACTGGGCAAAGGCACACACACTCTGGCAGGCTATTCTTTAATCAGCAAGTCCTGTGACAGTTTGGTAATTTCCCATGGCGATACACATATAGCTAACAAAGAGACATTTTGCTAACACTGCAAGGTGCCTTACATAATTGAAATTAAAAGCATGCGTTTAAGCAGGACAAACTGTTCAGCTGCATTGCTTTAAGGAACTCGTTTTTCCCCATTGTTGAAATAAAATAATAAAAAGAATGAAAAAAAGAAAGAAAACCCTGTATCTTTCAGCCCTGAGTATTTAAAAGAAACCCAACTGCAGTTTAAGTCTTTTTTTTTTTTTTCAGTTGTATTTTTGGAAGAAAAGACCCTTCACAAAGCTCTAGTTTCTTTCCTTAAGACCAAGTTTGGAGGAAAAAAAAAGAGAAAAGAAAAAAAAATAAAGCATCCACAGCAAGCTAAAAAAACCCAGAGAGTAATTCTGATTCATCATTCATGCAAGTCAAGACTTACTTAACTGAATCCACTGATGTCAAAATTATCCAAATCGGGATCATAAACTCTAGAATTGTCAAAGACCCAGGATACAGTCTGACCACTGGGTTCTGCTTTCCTGCCTGGGCTGTCTGCTACAGGCTCCTGTGGTTTTAGATTAAACTTAGGGTTGCTTGGACCCCTGACCTCTGACAACAGACCCTGCGAGATGACACTGGAGCTTCTCTGGGGCCCCAGACTCATCGTTTATTTGCTTCTCATGGAAACGGAAAAGTGAAAAAAGGAAAAAAGAATTAAAAAAAAAAAATGCATTGAGCAGTAACAACCAGGCCAACTCACGAGCCACCAGAAAATTTCAAAAGTCTTCCAAAGGCAGGAACCAACGTTGCTGCTGACACCACACGGATACACTCAGTGCGCCAGGACCAATAAGACGGTATCGAGGGGGGCTGTGTGTGTGTGTGAGCCAAAGCCAGAGTGCCAGAAAGACCAGGGGAGAGGAGACAAGAGGGAGGAGTGTCATTTGGGTCTCATAAGAGCACTTTTAAGTGGTCTTCGATTCCTGAGCATCACAGAAAGTGGGACAAAGGAAAGGGATGGGGGCGTATGGCTTGAATTCCAGAGAGCACTCGCCAGTGCTTCTCTCTCCTCCTTGGGTTTGGTTTGGTTGGTTTTGTTTTGCTTTCCCCCCCCTCCAAATTGTAAAGTTTGTATCTGCGATCAAACAGAGGAGAGAAGAGACTTTTTGTAAACCAGAACAACATAGATTTTTCTTTTGCAGCTTTTATTTCATCGTGGTAGACACCGGCTGGGGGAGAGCAGAGAGATTCTTGTGAGGAGAAAAAAATTATAGGAAATGAAAGAATAAAAAAAGCTAAAAGCCAACTGTAAAAAATAATGAGAAAAAAAAGGGCTATGAAATTTCTTTAGTCCCTTTTGAGATTTGCGTAATACTATCAGCCAAGGCTGAGAATGATCTGCTTTGTAAGCCCACAGCAAAAATATCACCCATTGGAACAATGGGGGATCTTTTTTCAATCATTTATTTCTCCATCCTTTTATTTTTGTGTGTTTTTTTTTCTTTACTTCTGCTGGCTTTAATAGAAAGTCTTCCTGTGCTCCCTTTATTTTTTAAAGTATTATATGTATAACTGCACATAACAAGCTCGATCACCTGGTAGGCTTTTGCAGGCTCTCACAGCCTAGTTAAGACGTGATTAGTTTCTAAGGAGAGTTTGACTAACGCCATATGCCATCAGATTACTGTGCAGTTTGGAAGAAATCCCAAGGCTATATCCTCCTTTTCTTGAATGTTTCATGTGCTTCTGCGAAGTAGTGGCAGAGTATTATTTTTTTTTTTTTTAACAACTAGGAAGAACTGATCTCCATAATCCACATTTTCCAGACTGACTGAAATGTCACAGCAAAAAAAAACCCAAAACAACTTTTCCCGTGACTTCTGTGTGTTTGTGTGCAGAAGGTTTTGCAGTCCGAAGGCTAACAAAAGCTACCTTGAATAGGACTTTGCAAGAAGCTCATTTAAAATGCTTCCTGCTCCGAGAGATTATCCAAGTGATAAGGCATGACTAGGGGGAGGAAGAGAGAGAAAAAAAAAAATCAAAGAAACCAGAATATGTCTAAAATGTACAAATCCTCTTTTGCCCCCCAATCAGCTATTCACTTAGGTGGAATCGACTGTATCTTTTGTACACAACCAACAAATAGAGAAAAAAAAAAACAGGCACGTGAAACAGTGAGGTGTGTAGATGTATTACCAACACAGAATGACCACCAACAATACAACACACAAAGTAGAGAGACAAGTATTAGGAAAATGGTTTAATATTGGAGACAGAAGCAAAAAACTGCATCACACAATAACATACGTTACAAAAATAAGTCTGACTGTTTCAACTACACGGTTATGTTCACAATGAGGACAGAAGAATCAGAAAAAACTCTGATCTAAACAGCAAAAAAGCAAACCCCTAACGTTTTAACTAATACATTTATCCACGCAAAGTGACCGAGTACTCCTAATTCTAATTACCTTATTGTGTAACTGCACGATACAGAATAAAAAGTGAAACTTACCGCTTTTGTTAAGACAAAATTCTAAACACTAGATATAAGCAAAGGGAAAAAAAGAAATCAAGCCAAAGTTTTGAATTCTCGAAACAAAACCAACTCTCTTTCTACCGTCCAGAAATCAAACTTGAAAATCAGTCATGATCGAGGGGGCCCACGAGAGTAAGCCACAAAAATTTCCATTTGTTTTTTAATCTCCAGTATAAAAAGTTCCACTGGTACAAAATGCATAAGTACAATCAAGTTGTAGAAATAGGAAAGCCTGCTTTTTTTTTCATTTTTTTTTGTTCTTTTTTTTTTTTTGGCTCAAATTCCATCAAACAACAAAATCCAAATGCATCAATAAAACAGAAACAATACTCAAATGGTCTTACAGTTTCCACTAGATTGCATTAACTTTGGCTTTTCTCAGACAATACTTAAAAACTAGTTTGTAATTCTAAACAAAATGATAGTATTATTAATCTACAAACAACAATTCTCACAGCACAAAAAGAACACAAATACATAGGTTTGTTTTTTTTTTCTTTTTGTATGACATTATCCAAAAAGGTAATGAAACTACAGGATATTTTTTCCTTTTGTTAATTAGCACTTAAGATAATAAAAACAGAAACAGTAAAATGATTCCAGAGTAGCACAAGCCAAGGAACTGTAACCCCTATGGTGAAAGAAAGATGAACTTGTTACTCCTTTGAGGACTGCCATTTCATCGCAATTAGCTAATTTGTTTGAAAAAACAACTAGTCTAGTCTTTTGATTAGAATTTTGTAAAGCAATTTCCCTTGTTTTACTTCCTCTCTTATTAGGCCCTTGCACCCTTGCAGCTTTATCCTTTCAATATTTTGAAAGAGAACTGGTACATAATTTGTCTCCCAGGAGGTGTACGTTTGGGTTTTTGGTTTCGTACTTGAATTTTATTTTATTTTTTAATTTTTTTTCCCCCAAGATGGACTCTTTTCTAAGCAATGAGCCATCTCAGTTGCCTGGAAGTACAGAAACATTCCTCCTCTCCCACTGCTAAGCCAATGTCCTGTGGAGTGTAATTCAAGGCAGCCTGGTGCCGAATTACACTGCCTGAGGACCAGAAGCATCACCACTCTAACTGGACTGGTAAACCCACAGGACACACCAGGGCATCTAAAAAAGCTTTAGAAATTTAGACAGTGGGTACAATGAGAAATATTAGTGAAACAGTCTAAACAATCCAAATGATGATCTCATATTATATATATATATATGTACATATATATAATATAACGTACGTGAGATGATACTTTGA
>NW_021939000.1:0-1923 GCF_001715985.3 Manacus vitellinus
TTTCAGCAGTTTAGGGTGTGGAGTAATTACAGCACAAGGCAGTTCATTTTTCATATCAAATATTGTGATATTCTGGTTCTGCTCAACTCAGAAGTTTTACTTTTTTTCCTTAAAAAGATCAGGGTTGCAGACAGTGGGTTCTCTCAATCTATCCTTTGCAGGAAAAGGTTTAATTTGTGGGTGAGGGGAAAAAATAGGGAGTTTATTCCCACCCACCAATCTGTTTTCCAGATTAACAACATTGGGGCAGAAAACACATTTTTCAGTCATATATTCTGGTTAAAGAAATGTTGAGTGTCCTGTTAGGATAGCCCTCAGTTCTCTCCTGTTTTGGGAGGAATGAAGTAGTGCCTGTTTGGGATAGAATCACCACTATGTGCCTTTTATGGAATAAAATACAAAATCACAGTGAACCCTTTTGTCCCTGAGCACAGAAGTGGCAACCAACCTCTGATATCACATGTGGGTAACTTCCCTTTGCCTGACTTTTATGTCTAATCTCATGTAAAATAAAAATGCTTTTTTAAAAAGGGGGAATTATTTTGACTGGCTCTGCTGGGGGAAATGTGCTTTGGAGCCTGGGGTGGGGATGAAGTGAACGGAGTTGACACATCCCTGAAGTGCCACCCTGAGATCTGTAACACCCCAAGAGCTTTAACAGAGCTGGGAAATAAGTCAAGGAGAAAATAGTTGGAGATTAACATAGACCCTGTTTTACACCCAGGACTTTTATCCTTCTTTTTTTTTTTTTTTTCACTCCTGTGTGCATTCATTTCTGTACAAGAACCCACTGTTTGCCATTATTTGAATACTTTGTTTTCCTGAGGATCATCCCTTTTGGTTGTTTCCGCAGTTTTGTAATGTGTCCTTGAGCTTAAAGAACATATTAAGATCTAATTATGTAAAACCAGCTCAAGTAAATATAGATAACTACTTTTAAACTAATTTTCAAGCTTTTTACTTGGGAGTTCAGAAAGATTAGCAGCTTCTGGGGGAGGGTGGTGGGAAGGTTTAACAACTGTACTCAGCTGTGGTGTTATTCCTGAGTAGCTTGGATCTCTCCACCCATCCTGCTGCCATATCTTCTGGCTATAATTGATTTTTACTGCTGCCATGTAATTGTGGTATCATTTCCTGGGTTTACTTGTGTAGTTTTTAGAAAACTCTGTGCTCTTCCTAAATTAAAGGCCCTTTTGAGCTCCTACAGTCTAAAAAGCTTTCTGTAAGGTGATGCTTCCCTTAAAGACTTAATTTGTAGAAACAGCCTCATGCTCCTTGACAATTTTCTTCTCCTAAGTTGTCAGGCCCCAACAGAATCAAACCAAAAGCCATTTCAGAGTTCTGGAAATGAATACCTGAACTTCACTGTTTGCTGGCTTTCCTTTATGTACTGTGATAATACATGGGACATGACTTTAGACATTTGTTTCTGGCAGGACAATTGTTGTTGCAAGGGGAAATAATGACTTAGAAGATCTAATTATGTACAGTGTTTAAAAAAAAGTCAGGTTTTCTCAGGATCCCTGTGTTCAGTGGACTGATGCAACAGTGTGATTCCTCCTCAGTGCACTTTTCAGGAAAGTTCAACTCAGGTTCTTTCTGTAGCTCTGGAAGTGCTGTGGGTGAGGAGGGGACTCGAGTTTTGAGATGTGGTAGAGCCATTCACACTCTGGAATGTCATAAACACACTGGTGTTAAGGAATAAAACACATTTCCCAAGCTTTGGTGTTGCTTAAGTAGAACCTGAAGGACCTACAAGAAAGATGGAGAGAGACAATTTCCAAGGGCCTGGAAGGACAGGACAAGAGGGAATGGCTTCAAACTAACAGAGAGTTGGGTTAGATCAGATATTGGGAAGAAATTCTTCCCTGTGAGGGTGGGGAGGCCCTGGCACAGGTTGCCCAGAGAAGCTGTGGCTGCCCC
>NW_021939001.1:0-1986 GCF_001715985.3 Manacus vitellinus
AAAGTATACACAAAACTGTCCATTCTAAGATGATTTACATCTATCTTTGATAGTAACGTGCGCAAACCAGGCATACAGATTTTAGTCTGAAAATGCTTCTGTAATTTTTTCAGCTTACAGTCATTCTTTCTTTATAGCCTTCTCTTCTTTATTCTCTTCTACCCTCTTGTGTTAATGCGTAACAGACAGGCCACAACAGAAGTGAAGAATAGAACTGATGAGTCAAATTGGATTTAAAGTAATCAACTATTTTTGCTGGAAGAAACAATATTGTTTATTACTGTTTGAAAATTTTTTAGCCTAAATTCAAATCAACAGTAAGTGAGCGATAGTATTATGTTTTGAAACTGACCTTATTTGGTACTGATAGAGTTTCAGCACTGATGAATGTAGTAAATCTATTGTTATATCAAATTCAGTTGTATTATTTGTCACACAATGGTTTAAAATGTATTTTTTTGTAATTATCTGAAATTGGGACAGTATGTTTTTGCTTTTATAGTAGCTATAAAATGGCCTCTGAAGAAGAAAGGCCTTTCTGGAAGTTAACTTAAATAAGAAATTGACTTTGTAGAACATTTGCATGCCTATTTAAAAAAATGGAAAAAAATGGTTTCTTTTAGGACTCTTTCATTCCTGGGGATGAGTTTATGTCTTGCCTTGATGTTCATTTGCTCTTGGTACTATGCTTTGATTGCCATGCTAATCGCAGGATGTATATACAAATACATAGAATATAGAGGGTAAGACCATATATCTTATTTATTCTATATTTAATATCTTTAACAATCAGCAAAAAGCACTTTTGTATAAAATAGATACAACTGAAGTAATAAAATTCAGACTATTCCTTGAAACAGGGTAAGATCCTATCTCTGTTAAGTGCTGTAAGTTTTCAGATTCTAATTTCCTTGGAACCTCTTTTCCAAGCTTCTCAACAGCCAGAACTAATTGAAATAAGACCCAATAAGGCTGGGAAACTTTCATTGGAGCAGAGATGATGGTGTAAAGTTTTGGTACTTAAAGAACATCACCTCTCAATATCAACTGCTACAGAACTGTTACATTATTATTATTTTGTGCTGAAGCTCAAACTCTACTTTTTTTGTGTGTGGACTTTAGCACTTTTTAGAATTAATCATACTGAATCATACAGAGGATCCACTGAAAATTACCTGTTTTCTGAGGGCTTAGGTAATCTTTAAATTGCAACATTGTATGCATTTGAGACAGACTCATATCTATAGGAAATGCTGAGCAAGTAGGAGACTTGAAAAGCATTCTGAGTTCATAACAAAACCAAAACTAAAACAGCAAGCAACACAATCTCCCCCACCTAAACAACAATAATAAACACTAGAGGTGATTATGATTAGTAATGTGCATGTTATCCTTTCCAAAGGAAATACATCCTATGCTGAAAAAAATTAGTAAGATCTTGGAGCAGGAAACTGAAGGTCTTAAGTGGATCAACTGGTATAAATCACTCCCCCTTTTGGATTCTCCATCTTCTAATATCTCTATTTCCAGATTAGATGCTTTCCTGGGTTTCTCTATTTAATGGGTTAATGATAAGGAAATTAATTTCCCTATTTTATCAAGGAAGTCAGATCAAATGGTAACAGTTCTGTGCATGTATATAGGCATGCACATACAGAAAATTATGCATATTTCCAAATTTGTATACAGGCTCTACAAATGTTGGCACATATCAGGACATTTACCTTGTAGAAAGAGATGCTTTGCTAGAGGTAGCAGAGTTCAGTGAGAATTCATGAATTCGTAAGTGGGAGGATGGGCAAGGGAGTTGGACCCTTTGCCATAGTATAAATCACCCTCCTGCCCACTTTCAGTCTTCAGTATTCTAATACTAGAATTAAAAGGACTGGAAAACATAGGGAGTTTAAAAGTGAGTTAAAAAGGAGGGTGGATGGACCTTTAGGCTTATCTGAGAGAGAAGCTGGGAAGGAAAGTAAGTGGAGAAAG
>NW_021939002.1:0-1987 GCF_001715985.3 Manacus vitellinus
CCAGTGACCATTTGAAAGAGCACTAGTTTCTTGGGTGTATGCCATGCCACAAATTTGGATAAAAATAATTTTTTAGAGGGGGGTTCCAAAGGGGTAACCTGCAGCTGATTGCTGAAAGCCTTTATCTTGATTAGAGAGAGAGAGATTATAAGCATAATATAGTAGAAAATAAATTAGCTCCGGTCCTGTAAGGGGAATAAACTGAGTTTGTCACAGACAGATAGTGGTTTCCTGACACTGGACATGTGGTTAACAGCTTCCAGTGTTTGAAGGTGTCATGGGTCCTATGGATTCTGTGGCTTTGTGGCCCTTTGGGCTTAACAGGAAGGTCACCAAGTTCTCGAGCCACTGCTGTCTGTTTGAAGGGATTCAGCTGCCTTTCCTGCCCCACTCTTGCAGAACCTCAGCTTTCAAAGGCTGCTCCTATGGATTTCCCCGTATCTAGACCTTGTTTTCTAGCTAAAAACATAAAATTAAAAAAAAAAAAAGGAGGTTGAAGTGTAATTCTTTGCATTCTCCTTTTCTTTGTGTTCCATCTGATCCTATTGACTCTTTTCATCTACCATAATCTCTGTGTAGTAACCAAGTAAGTCTTCACTCCATTCCTTTTCCTGTACTCTGGGAATCTTGGACTGCTGCCTTTCCAAAACTGTCCATATCTCCAGATCTTTAGGAGAAGGATTCTCACTTCTCTGCAAGAGGCTCCTTGGAAGAACTTACTGTTCTCTCCCCATAAAAGCTGAGAGTATATGTTGTGGTAAAACCAAGCATTGAAGAATCCTTGCTCAGCAAACCTGACTGGATAATACAGAGGGTGGTTGAGCCAGGAACCCTGTAGACCTTTTAACTTACCTTATCTTGACTTCATGAGAGCATGGTCATCAGAACACCTGTTTCTAAGCTGCATCTCTTGCAAAGAAGTGCAAGATATACACGTGGAAGTTCTGGCTCCATCTTCACTTGCAGGAATGTAACTGCCTCTATTTTTGTAGCCAGAATTGAGGAATAACAGAAAGTCACCTGTTAGCTTTTTTTTTTTCCCCTTCCAAAATGTAGCAAGTGTGTTGTTATTGTTACTGGTGGAAGATCCCTTTTCACAGTCTTCCAATTCCTTCAGCATTTCCCTTGTTTTGTGTCAGGAAGGTAACCTTTGTGACATCCTGTTTTATTTACCAGCCGTATCTGGAAGCTGCAGGAATCCTGTGTGTGAAATCACAGCACAATCCTCAAGACAGACAGAAATCCTTGATCTTTGTTAGAATATGATTTGGTAGCAAACTGAATAAAGCTGCAACTCCTGTCAGGTGTTTGTTTTAAATAGCACCAACTAGTACTTTTTTCAAAACCAGAAAAGGGCGAAGTGATTCAAAAGAAATCAGAGTTCTCCTGTGTCCTCCCCAAAATTCAGGCTGTGCATTGGTGAGGAATGGGGAAAGAGAGTTTTGTTGCTGATCCCTCTCTAAGTTCACACACCTCTGCAGTTCCTACTCTTTTTGCTGGAGTTGGAATCCAAATACAAAAATACTATGGAAAAAGGCTGCTCTTGCACTATGTCTGGCAGACTTATAACCTGGGAATAACTAAAATGTCATCAGAAAGACTGTTTTCATGAGATTCCTGTCCAGATTTCCAACAAATTTGGAACATTATCCAAAGAAGTGTAGAATCTTATACAATCATACAATTACAGCAGAGCTTGTGATTGAGTTTTTTGATGTGGTGTGGATTTATTGGTTTGGCTTTTTTTTTTTTTTGCCTTTAGGGTTGAAGTTTTTTTTGATTGCTGTTCTTCCTTTGTCACTTTATATAAAAATACTTTTGCATAATTTTAGCTTGTTTCTATGTCCCCTTTCCTCCTTAGTTTTTTTTTTTTAATTCAAATTGCTCATTCTCCATTCTCCCAGAAATAAGTGTCACTTTTTTATGAACAACAGTCTGTTAAAATGGAGGGTGGGGAGAGTTTTGCAGAATGAACTATAGATAATTT
>NW_021939003.1:0-1920 GCF_001715985.3 Manacus vitellinus
TGTCCAGCTCCTCATTCTCCATGTCCAGCTCCTCATTCTCCATGTCCAGCTCCTCGTGCTCCATGTCCAGCTCCTCATGCTCCGTGTCCAGCTCCACCCCAGGGAGCACCAGGGGAGCAGTGACCCCCACTCGGAGGGTCCTTGCTGGGCTGCAAGTGTCCATCACCCCGAGCTGGTGCTCCCAGGGCTTGGGGGGGTCTCTCCAGAGGTTTCCCTGTGTTTTTTTGGATGCAGGGAAAGCCACAGCTTCCCACAGCGCTCAGAGCCCAGGAACAGTGACAGGAATTCCCTCATTAAACAAATATTTGGCGAGGAGGAGGAGCGCCAGGGGAGGTGGCACCACCTCTGCCCCCACCATGCCACAGACCCCCAAAATTCCCCCTCTGCTGCTGAGCCCCCAGCAATTCTATAGCACCCCAAGTGCTGCATCCCCTCGAGATGTCAACTTCCCCCAGTGATCTGACCCCCTGAAGTTCTGCACCCACCCAAATTGCTGCCTGTCCCCTTCCCCAGAACTCTCAGCCCAGAGAGAGGGCGATGGAATGGGCAGGATGACCCTGGGGCCTGAGGCTTTGCACCTGTAAGATTTGCAAAAACAGGGGTTTTCTCCACTAAAACTTCTAATTCCTGCCTGGACCCGGCTGCTTTTTGGGGGGATAAGCCAGGGTGGGAGCAGAGGGCATATGAAGCCCCCCTAGGTCAGGATTTGGTTGCTGCTCAAGGTTTTGCCCTGGTTTGTTGCACAGCTGCTGGAATTCCTGCTGTCCCCGTTGTTCCCAGGAGTTCTCCCTCTTTGGGGAAGGGGCAGGTCACACACAGCTGAGGGGTTTGCCAGACTTCTCCCAGCTGGAGTGAAAAGCCTGGGAATTCAGGTGGAAATCTGGCCAGGAGGGAGAAGCAGGACTCTTGGTGTTTGGGGAGAGGATCAGTTTGGTGTCACTGGCTGTTCCTGGTCACCTCCAGCTCGCTGGGCTGGTGTTCCCAGTTCAGCCTTTCCCAGGCCATCCATGAGATGAGCCAGCCTGGGAGAGGCTGCTGGCAGAGAGGGAGGCCCAGGAGCTGCAGCCCTGCCAGCCTTTCCCCTTTGAAAATTGAAGGATTTTTTTTATTTATTTATTTTAAATAGGACTTTTACCACCTCTCGGTCTTCTCTTGCTGGAATGTCACTGCGGGGACCTGCTGGTGACAAAGGGGAGACCTGCAAAGGCCCTCTGTCCCCTGCAGTGACTACAGCCTTCACACACTTGGTTTTCCCAGCAAAGATCCAGTATTTGGGAGAGGGATACCTGCAGCTGGATAAGTGGGAGGGATTCCTGTGGGGTCCCTACCTGAGCAATGGGACCCACATCCCCCCCGGGCAGTGGGCAGTGGCTGCACTCAGAGTTTAAGCCCCAGCAGATGCCACCTTTCCAGGAAAACCCTTTATGAAACATTTAATCATCTGCATCCAGGGTATAAATTGCACTCTGAGGGTTGTTCTTCACCGGGGCACGAGGCAGGGCTGTGGCTGAGGTGCTGGGTGAGCATCTTGCACCCCTTCCTTTGCCCACTCAGCTGCACCTCAGCCCGCAAATACATCTCCTCCACGAGGGAAACATGCAATTAAAACACCACCACACACACACACACGCTCTCACACACTCACACACTAACCCGTGGCGGTCTCCAAGCAGTGAATTAAATAAGGATGGAAGGCGAATGCCAGCTCTGGCAAAACCCAAGGAAAGGAGCCATCAGCTCTCCGCATCGTCCTGGGATTTCGAGCCACGCCAATGGAATTTGGCCGCCTCATTTCATTCACTGTCAATCAGCGTCGCTGCCACTGATGCTTCCTCCTCTTTTTATATCCCCCATCTCTTTTGGCGCTGCCCAGAGCGCAGTTGTCTCCCAGCCAGGCAGCCCTCACCACCCAGCCATTAA
>NW_021939004.1:0-1922 GCF_001715985.3 Manacus vitellinus
GGTTGGATGGGACTTGGAGCAACCTGGTCTAGTGGAAGGTGTCCCTGCCCATGGCAGGGTGATGGAACTTGGTGATCTTTGGGGTCCCTTTCAACCAAACCAATCTGTGAAGCTGGATGAGATTAAGGCAGCATTTTGCTTAAATCCCAGTGCCAAGCAGGGCTCTTCAGGGTGGGAGACACAGTCTAGGGGAGGGCAATGTCCCATCTTTTGCACCCAAACCAGGCTCTGCAGGCTCCTCACCCACAAGTTTTCCACTGTCAGGCTTTTGGGGCAATTTTCAAAGTCTGGGATCACTGGGCTACCAGCCCTGGGGAAACTGTCTTGGAAATAATGGGCAAATGGTGAGGAAGAGGAGAAGGGCCTGCACTGCCCACACAGCCCAGGACACAGCACCCCTCTATTCCCAGGTGGAGTGATGTGTGCCACGTGTGGGGGATGCTCTTCCAGGGTGCTCCGCAGCTTCCTGGCAGGCTGGATGTGGCCACCGTGGGACCACATCTCAGTGTCACCTCCAAGAGATCTCAGGTGTGGGAACAAAGAGCTTTGGCCCCATAAACTGTCTCCCTCTGTAAACAATGTCACCTTGGAGCTGGCAGGGAGCCAGGCTGTAAATCTCTGTTCCCGGTGTTTTGAGGTTGTTCCTGTGATTTTGGTGAGTCAGAGCAGCCCCAGATGACATCATTCTGGTTGCTCACCATGTGCCTTCCCAGGATTTACAAGTGCAGGGGTTCTGAGGCTGAGGAAAGGGCTGAAAGGAGACCAGTCACCTGCTAAATGGGGAGGGGACAGCCCTGGCAGGAGCTGGGGAGGATGTGGGGTGTCCTGTGGTGGAGGTGCAGGTGCCTCCACAGGGAAACCTGGCACGGCCTTGAACAAAACAGGGGGAGGAAAGGACAATCCAGGTGTTGAAGAGATCATGAAAATAATTGCTATTTTCTTTCTTTGCCTCCCCTTTCTCCTGGAGATTTGGGAGGGGGAGGTCCCATGGGCCTGGGCAGTGTTTGCTTTGAGCCGGAAGAGTTGATGGTGAGGGCAGGAACACAAGGAGGGCAGATCCTACTCCAGGTTTCTCAGGGGTTCACGCAGCTCTTTTCTCTCTGCCCCTAAAATGGGCACATCAGGATGGTTTGGGCTTGTGATGAAGTTTTCAGAGATATTTGCCAGTGCAGAGCTGGCACTTGTTGCTGTCAGCAGCGTGAGGAACATCTCTGCTGGTGTTGGATCACATCCCATGTGTGGTCTCAGGGGTGACTGGTGTCCTTTTGAGCCCACACAAACCTGGCCTGGGGATCCACAGCTCTTCTGCAGTTCCACGTGTCTCCAAGGCTCGAGATGCTTAGCAGATATTTCAGGCAGGAGTGCAGGAGGGATTGGGAAAGCAGCTTCCCTGCGGGACAGAAGAGGTTTGGCATGGACAGAGAGCCAGGCAGGATGTGCAGACCTGGGGAGAATCATGGAATTCCAGAATAGTTTGGCTTGGAAGGGACCTTGGGGAACATCTGATTCCACCTCCTGCCATGGGCAGGGACACCTTCCACTATCCCAGGTTGTTCCAAGTCCTGGCCTTGAGGCAGCAGTTGAAAGCAGACCCCACATCCAGTCCATCCCTTCTCCAGGAGCAACCCAGATGTTCCAGATCCTGCCTGGGAGGTGCAGGGCTGGGCACCACCAGACCTGGGCTTATCTGCAGGAGGGACTGGGGGTCACGTTAAACCCTCGTTGATATCCATCTGATTTACCTACAAAGCCCAGGGAGGGAAGCAGAGGCAAGGCAGCCTGGGAACAAGACACTGGAAGTCTCAGAGAGAGACCAGAAAACTCTCTGACCTGTATCAGGATGAGAGCCCTGAAGGAAGGCAGAGCAGAGCTGCTCTGGGTCAGGGGCATAGAATCATGGAATGTTCTGTGTTGGAAAGGAC
>NW_021939005.1:0-2319 GCF_001715985.3 Manacus vitellinus
ACTGTGGCAACCAGCGTACATTCCAATTGCTATGCTCAGTGACCATGGCAACCATCACACATTCCCATCGTTACAGTTGGTGACCATGGCAACCATCATACATTCCCATTGCTACAGTTGGTTACCATGGCAACCATCATGCATGCCTGTCACTATGGTTGGTGACCATGGCAACCATCATACATTCCCATTGCTATGGTGGGTTACCTTGGTAACCATCATGCAGTCGCATTGATACGGTCAGTTACCATGGCAATCATAATACATTCCCACAGCTATGGTCAGTTACCATGGCAACCATCATACATTCCCATTGCTACAGCCAGTTACCATGGCAACCAACATACATTTCCATTGTTACAGTCAGTTACCATGGCAAACATCAGACATTTCCATTGTTCTGGGCAGTCACCATGGCAACCAGCATTCGTTCCCATTACTACAGTCGGTTACCATGGTAACCATCATACTTCCCACTGGTACAGTCAGATACCAATGGCAACCAGCATATATTCCCATTGCTACAGTAAGTTCCATGGAAACCATCATACATTCCCATTCCTACTGTCAGTTACCATAACAAACACCATACATTGCCATTTCTACAGTCAGTTACCATGGCAACCATCATCCAGTCCCATTGCTAAAGTAGGTTACCATGGCAACCTCCATACAGTCACGTTGCAATAGTCGTTTACCATGGCAACTAACATACATTCTCGTTGCTACGGTCAGTTCCCATGGAAAACATCATGCATTCCTGTTGCTACAGTCAGTTACCATGGCAACCATCATACTTCCAGTTGCTACAGTCAGTTTACCATGGCAACCATGACACATTCCCACTGCTATGGTCAGTTACCATGGCAACCATCTTACATTCCCATTGCCATAGTCGGTTACCATGGCAACCATCATACATTCTTTATGTCATGGTTCGTTACCATGGCAACTATCATACATTTCCCATTGCTTTAGTCAGTTACCATGGCAACCATCACACATTCCCCTTGTTACAGTCAGTTACCATGGCAAACATCAACATTTCCATTGCTTTGGTCTGTTACCATGGCAACCATCACACATTCCAGTTGCTAGGGTCAGTTACCACGGCAACCATCATACATTTTATTGCTATGGTTGGTTACGATGGCAACCAGCATACATTTCCATTGTTATGGTCAGTTACCACAGGAACCATAATACTTCCCACTGGTAGGCCCAGTTTCCATGGCAAGCATCATACATTTCCCACTGCAAAGGTCAGTTACCATGGAAACCATCATACAGTCGCATTGCTATGGTCAGTTACTATGGCAACCATCATACAGTCTCGTTGCTATGGTCAGTTACTCTGGCAACGATCATACATTTTTCGTTCTACAGTCAGTTGCCATGGCAACCATCACACATTTCAGTTGCTACAGTCAGTTACCATGGCAACCTTCATACATTCTTACTGCTATGGTCGGTTGCCATGGCAACCAGCATAAATTCCCATTGCTACAGTCGGTTACCCTGGCAACCAGCATACATTCCTTTTTCACAGTCAGTTACCATAGTAACCATCATACTTCCCACTGCTACGGTTGTTTGGCATTGTAACCAGCACACATTCCCTCTTTGATGGTTGGTTACTATGACAACCATCATACATTAAAATTGCTACGGTCAGTTACCATGGCAACCATCATATTTCCCTTTGGTACAGTTGGTTACCATGGCAACCATTATACATTCTCATTGCCATGGTCAGTTACCATGGCAACCACCATACATTCCCATTGCTACGGTCGGTTAACACGGCAAGCATCAATCATTCCCGTTGCTACAGTTACCATGGCAACCATCACACATTTCTATTGCTACGTTTTGTTACCATGGCAACCAGCATATATTCCCATTGCTACAGTCAGTTACCATGGAAACCAGCATACATTCCTGTTGTTATGGTCATTTACCACAGGAACCATCATACTTCCCACTGGTACAGTCGGTTACCATGGCAACCATCATCCATTCTCATTGCTACTATCAGTTACCATGGGAACCATCATACCTCTCAGTGGAACAGTCAAATACCATGGCAACCATCATACATTGCTGTTCCCATGGTCAGGTACCATGGCAACCATCACACATTCCCATTGCTATGGTCAGTTACCATGGCAACCAGCATACATTTCCGTTGTTACAGTCAGTTACGATGGCAACCATCAGACATTTCCATTGCTATGGGCAGTTATCATGGTAACCAGCATACATTCCTGTTGCTATAGTTAGTTTCTAAGGGAACCTCTTGGTTCCTCTTGGAGAGAA
>NW_021939006.1:0-1962 GCF_001715985.3 Manacus vitellinus
CTCTGCTTGCTGGCCGGAGTTCAGCAGGCAGAGCCTTCACTGGAGCAAGGTTTCCAGCCGAGCCCACACACTTGCTCTGTGAGAAGAGCTGAGACCTCTGTGGTTGGTTCGTGTTTCGGAAGCCACTTGTGTGTGGAAGCCTCTTGGCTGGGCACCACTGGCTTTGCAGAATTTTTTTTTTTTAATTTTTATTTGAAATTCTTTTTTCCTTGTTGATTCTCTAACCAGGCCAGGAGGAACCCTGGGAGCCACTAACCTGCTTAGATACTGACGTTTTTTGTGCAGGGTTAATGGAGTTAACAACTCAACCACCTTGGCTTGCTAAATCAGCTGTTTTGGTGACCAGTTTTGAGCACCCACAAAAAGTCCTTGGCTTGTAAAAGAAAAGCCACATGCAGTCTCTGAAGCCCCAACATTTTGCTGCTCCTCAGATTCACAGTTTCTTTGGAACTACACCACCAGGGCTGGATGGAGCCAGGGAAGGGCAGTCACTTCCACCCTGCCACCTTCACCCTGGTAACCCCCAGAGCAACCTTTCCTTGCTGCTATCCCACTTTTGGTTGTATCACCCACCAAGGACATGATATGGTGGAGAGGGGTTTGCCCAGAGCAGCTGATGAGCTGTTTGCCCCAGCAGGAACCTGCTGGCATGGCCATGCCTGGGGTTAGATGGGATTACAACCACCCTTCAAACCTCTGCTTCATCCTCCGACTGCTCCTGGTCAGGATCTTTCATCTGTTTTGGGAAAGTTTGGTTAACTTTCATGTGGTTTCCAAAGAAGAAAATCATCCACCAGAATTTCCTGTTATGCCATCAGTCTCCAACCCGGCCAAAAGGAGCAGTTTACTGTTGTTTACATAGCTGCAAAAATGTACGAGGGCCTTCCCAGCCCAAGGTGCTGCTTATTCTAAAAGCCTGGCCTCCCGAGGCTCCGAGTGCCATTTGCAGCTGTGTTTTGCTCCACAGGCTCTCGTTTCTGGGGAGGGAATTTCTCCGAGGCAGGAAACCATGTCTTCACATGCCTCCCCGCCGTGCCTCGTGCCAAGGGGCCCTGGTTCTGACGGGGAACGCGGGATGCTCCGGGAATTGCAGATGTGTGCTGGAGCTGGGAGAGCTGGGAGGGGAGCTGCTCTGAAAGCTCCTGCTGCCAGTGCTGTTAAATTGTGGCATCTCCTGGCTGGGCATGGAGGGAGGAGGATGGCTCGAGGTGTAGCTGCCAGGGCTGGTGAAAGGAGGATCCACAGGGCAGGAGGAGGGAGAGCAGGAGGAAAGCGGCGCATGGAGCTTTCCAAGAAATCTTGCTGCTGTTTGGAGAATGATGCCAGGCAGGAGCCAGGTTGGCACCCCATCTAAAAGGCCTCTGAGATTAGTGGGATGGTGAGCAAACAGTCTCTATCACAAGGGCTTTCTTGGAAGCAGAAGGAGAACATGTGGCCTTCTGTATTTTTGTGTTAATTGGCCTCTTTTCCAGGTAGTGGGTTTTGGCATATGGAAAAGTGGTACTTGCACAGGAAAATAAACTTGCTTTTTGAAATAGACCTTGAAGGATTTAGGAAGCTCAGGGGAAGCTACTGCACCCATCCACTCCCTGTGCCTTCACTATGGGGGACCTCTGGAGTCCTTCAAACAGTGACAAGGAAAAAAACACCCTGCCTGAAGTGTGAGTATTAAACAAACCATCTGTCCTTGGAGATCTGCTGTCTGGGGAGATAGGTTTGGCAAAGCAGGTCTGGCTCCTGGTCTTGATGGGAATGTGTATATGGGGGAAAACCTCACCATAGTCAGGGGGTCAGAGGAGAAGAGGAACCATTTTGGTTTGTACCTTTTGAGTCCTGTAGGCATCATTTAAGTCCTGAGTGGCCAATAACCCCAATCTCCCAGCTGTCTAATGATATGCAACAATGCTCTTAATTGCAGGGCCACAAATATGCTCCAAGGGCTGGAGCCCCTCTGCTCTGGAG
>NW_021939007.1:0-3755 GCF_001715985.3 Manacus vitellinus
TGGGAATGGCTGGGAGAGGCTCATCCAGGGACAGCCCAAGCCAGGAACTCCAAAATCTCCCCAAAGTTCCATGGGAACGACCAGGAGAGGCTCATCCAGAGCCGGGAGCTGGCACCAAATCATCCCAAAATTCCATGGGAACATCTAGGAGGTGCTCATCCAGGGACACCCCAAGCTGGGAACTGGCACCAAATCCCTCCAAAATTCCATGGGAATGGCCTGGAGATGCTCCTCCAGGGACATCCTGAGCTGGGARCTGGCCCCAAATCCTCCCAAAATTCCATGGGAATGGCCTGGACAGTCTCATCCAGGGACAGCCCGAGCYGGGAACTCCAAAATCCCCCCAAAATTCCATGGGAAGGGCTGGGAGAGGCTCATCCAGGGACACCCTGAGCTGGGAACTCCAAAATGCCCCCAAAGTTCCCTCGTGTTGGAGGCGTTTGGGGCTGGTTTTGAGGAGATGGGCGGGTTTGGGGGGGTTGGGGATGTTTTAAGGGGAAAGTGGGACTTTTCCGGGGATAAAATGTGATTTATTTGGGGGGGAAATGTGACTTTCCCCCTTGCCCATCCAGGTGCGATTCCTGGAGCAGCAGAACCGAGTCCTGGAGACCAAGTGGAAGCTGCTGCAGGAGCAGGGGGGGTCTGGCCCGGGGGGCAGGAGCCTGGAGCTCATCTTTGAGGCCTACGTCAGCTCGCTCCGCAGGCAGCTCGACTCCCTCTCCGCGGAGAAGCTCCAGCTGCAGRCMGAGCTCAAGAGCTCCCAGGACRCRGTCGAGGAGTTCAAGACCAAGTAGGTGCTTCGGGGAGTGAAGAAACGGAGAGAAAACCCCAAACAGCCCCAAAACACTGAAATATCGATGATGATAATCGTYGATATTTCATTGATTTTTTTCCCGATGGGTAGAAAATGTCAAAGGTTTTGGGGGTGTCGGGCTCAGGGGATTTTTTTGAGGTGTTTCTCGATATTCCTTGAATTTCCTTGATGTTCCTCAAGTTTTCTCCCTGTTTCTCACATCTCCTCGAATTTTCTCAAGTCTTCTCAAATTTCCTCAAATTTCCTCTATATTTGTCAAATTTCCTCTCTGTTCCCCAAAGTTCCTTGATATTCCTCATATTTTCTCAATATTCCTTACATTTTCTCAGTATTCCTCAAATTTCCTCAAATTTTCTCAATATTCCTCAAATTTTCTCAATATTCTTTAAATTTCCTCAATATTCCTCAAGTTTCCTCAAATTTCCTCAATATTCCTCAAACTTCCTCAATATTCCTCAAATTTCCTTGATATTCNACTTCCTCAATATTCCTCAAATTTCCTTGATATTCCTAATATTTTCTCAATATTCCTCAAGTTTTCTCCATATTTCTCAAATTTCCTCAGATTTCGTCAAATTTCCTCAAATTTCCTTGATATTCCTCATATTTTTTCAATGTTCCTTATATTTTTTCAATATTCCTTACATTTTCTCACTATTCCTCAAATTTTCTCAATATTCTTTAAATTTCCTCAATATTCCTCAAATTTCCTCAATATTCCTCAGATTTCCTCAATATTCCTCAAATTTCCTCAATATTCCTCAATATTTCTTAAATTTCCTCAATATTCCTCACATTTTCTCAATATTCCTCATATTTTCTCACATCTCAATATTCCTCAAATTTCCTCTCTATTCCCCAAATTTCCTTGATATTCCTCATATTTTCTCAATATTCCTTACATTTTCTCAATATTCCTGAATTTTTCTCAATATTCTTTAAATCTCCTCAACATTCCTCAAATTTCCTTGATATTCCTCAACATTCCTCGATATTCCTCATATTTTCTCCATATTCCTCAAATTTCCTCAATATTCCTCAGATTTCCTCGATATTCCTCAAATTTCCTCAAACTTCCTCAATACTCCTCATACTTCCTCCATATTCCTCAATATTTCTCAGATTTCCTCAACATTCCTCAAATTTCCTCGATATTCCCCAAATTTCTTCAATATTCCTCATATTTTCTCAATATTTCTCATATTTTCTCAAATTTCCTCAATATTTCTCAAATTTCCTCAGTATTCCTCAATATTCCTCGATATTCCTCAAATTTCCTCAATATTCTTCAGATTTCCTTGATATTCCCCAAATTTCCTCGATATTCCCCAAATTTCCTCAATATTCCTCATATTTTCTCAAATTTCTTCAATATTTCTCAATATTCCTCAATATTCCCCAAATTTCCTCGATATTCCTCAAATTTCCTCAATATTCCTCAAATTTCTTCAAATTTCCTGAACATTCCTGACATTTCCTCGCTGTTCCTCGAATTTCCTCCGTGCCCTGTTTGGATGCCGAGGGAGGATCCTCCACTCCTCGTCTCCCTCAATTAGGAACCCGTCACATTAACGATTTAACGACTTAATTAGTTGCTAAACCCAGCTCCAATTTCCTCCTGGATTTCCTTCCCATAAAACCCTTCAGCATTCCAAGGTTTCCTTGGGAAGGCTGAGGTGGCGTAAAAAACAGACGGGGAAAATAAAGGGGGTTCTTTTCCTACCATTATTTATTATAACCAATAAGTAAAATATAAATATAAATTACAGCTTGAATATTATGATAATTTTTCTCAATATTCTTTAAATCTCCTCAATATTCCTCAAATTTCCTCAATATTCCTCAAATTTCCTCGATATTCCTCAAATTTTTCTCAAATTTCCTCAATATTCCTCAAATTTCCTCAATATTCCTCGAATTTCCTTGATATTCCTCATATTTTCTCCATATTCCTAATATTTTCTCAATATTCCTCACATTTCCTCAATATTCCTCAATATTCCTCAAATTTCCTCAACATTCCTGACATTTCCTCGACATTCCTGACATTTCCTTGCTATTCCTCTAATTTCCTCCGTGCCCTGTTTGGATGCCGAGGGAGGATCCTCCACTCCTCGTCTCCCTCAATTAGGAACCCGTGACATTAACGATTTAACGACTTAATTAGTTGCTAAACCCAGCTCCAGTTTCCTCCTGGATTTCCTTCCCATAAAACCCTTCAGCATTCCAAGGTTTACTTGGGAAGGTCGAGGTGGCGTAAAAAACAGACAGGGAAAATAAAGGGGGTTCTTTTCCTACCATTATTTATTATAACCAATAAGTAAAATATAAATATAAATTATAGCTTGAATATTATGATAATATTATATATATTATGTTTTTACATTTGAGTATTTATACCTATTATATATAAATACAATTTATACAATTTATTTATATATAAATAATAATTGTATTTATACAATTAATACAATTAATGTAATTTATATATAAATGGTATAAATACAATTTATTATATATATAAGTACAATTTATTATAGTAAATAAGATGATAAAACCGGTTCAGTTGGAAAAGGAAGAACAAATCCCACAGAAAAGAATCCACTCAAGGGATTCCAGAAAAAAAAAAATGGGAAAAGGAGTCTGGGAATCACCGGGATCACCCAGGCCCGGGATCTGCTGGTTGAAAATTGACTTTATTTTCGGGGAGGAGCAGCTGGAAACGGCCCATGGGGGGATTTTTGGGGTTGATAATGATCCCAGTGGATCGCTGGGGGGGAATTCCATGATGCGTGTGCGGAGCTGGAGCCTTGGAAAGGTCCTGGAGCCACCGGGATTCCTCTTCCTGGGCTTTCCCGGGGATCCCGGAGCCRGGGCCTGTCCCGGGGCAGTTCCCAGACCATTCCTGCCGAGCTCCCGAGGATATTCCAGAGGCAAATCC
>NW_021939007.1:8297-19677 GCF_001715985.3 Manacus vitellinus
GAGACCCTCCAGACGAGCATCGCGGACGCGGAGCAGCGCGGGGAGGGGGCCCTCAAGGACGCCCGGGCCAAGCTGGCCGAGCTGGAGAGCGCCCTGCAGAAGGCCAAGGCCGACCTGGCCCGGCAGCTCCGGGAGCACCAGGAGCTCATGAACGTCAAGCTGGCCCTGGACGTGGAGATCGCGACCTACAGGAAGCTGCTGGAGGGGGAGGAGAGCAGGTGGGTGGGGTGCGGCGGGAATTCCGCGGTATCCCGGTAAATCGATGGGAGAAACGTGCTCCATCGGCTCCACGTGGGGTTGCCACGAGCCCCGGACCAAAGTGTGGGGGCAAAGCCCGGAGCTGGGGCAGGTGGGTGTGGGGGAATCGGCCCTGAATTAGCTGGAGGGGTGACGACCACCCTGCCCTCTCCCACCCCACCCGGGAAGGACGTTCCCAAAGCTCTTGGGGCTGTGTGAGGGGTGTCCTGAGAGCTCCAGCTCTGCCCCCACAGCCCCGGGACCACCCTGGAGGACGGGGAGGTCAGAGATGGAGGTGGGATGGGAGGGGGAACATCCCAAATTGGCCAACTCAGGCAGGGAAAGGGCTCCGGAAGAGAAAAGGGAAGGGAAGAGCCTCCTAAAATCCACGGGGTCCCAAAGGCTGCTCGGGTCTGATGGGGCCAAGGCAGCTCCAGATGCTGTGGCTGGATCCCACACTGCACCTCTTTCCCCTGCAGGATGTCTGGGGAATGCCAGAGCTCCGTCAGCATCTGTAAGTACCATTCCCGTGGGATCGCGGCGGGCCGGGGTCGCTGCTCCCAAACTCCTCAGGTAACCCGGGCCCCCCCGTTCCCCTCCGCAGCCGTGGTGGGCGGCAGCAGCTCCGTGGGAGGCGGATACGGCGGCGGGATGTGCCTCGGAGGAGGAGGAGGACTCGGATTCGGGAGCGGCAAAGGCGGAGCCGGGCTCTGCTTCAGCCTGGGAGGGGGAGGATTCGACTCCGCGGGGTCCGGGTTCGGCTCCGTGGGCAGCGGGTCCAGCTCGGTGGTGGTGGGGTCCGGCACCCTCCTGAAGAACAGCGGCTCCCCCGGCCGGAGGGTGTAGGGACGGGATCCCTCCCCCGGCCCCATTCCCAGCACCCCGCGGAGAAAGGACGGGAATTCCACCGAGAGCCCCCAGAGCGTCCCCGAGTCCTTTGGAACCATCCCTGGGACCGGGGGAGGAGGAAAACACGGCCAGACCCACCCACTGAGGATGGAGATTCCCAAAAACACGGCCAGACCCACCCACTGAGGATGGGGATTCCCAAAAACACGGCCAGACCCACCCACTGAGGATGGAGATTCTCAAAAACACAGCCAGACCCACCCACTGAGGATGGAGATTCCCAAAAACATGGACAGACCCACCCACTGAGGATGGAGATTCTCAAAAACACGCAAGAACAGCTCCATCCCCTCCAGCTGCTGGTTGTTGGGGGGCTGAGCTCTCCTTTGGAAGCAGGACCTGCCCATCCACAGGGAACCCCAAACCCAGCTGGGATGACCTTCCTGTTCACTGGGAATCCCAAACCCAGCTGGGATGACCTTCCTGCTCACTGGGAATCCCAAACCCAGCTGGGATGACCTTCCTGCTCACTGGGAATCCCAAACCCAGCTGGGATGACCTTCCTGTTCGCTGGGAAACCCAAACCCAGCTGGGAGGACCTTCCTGTTCATAGGGAACCCCAAATTCAGCTGGGATGGCCTGCTTGTTCATAGGGAATCCCAAACCCAGCTGGGAGGACCTTCCTGTTCACTGGGAATCCCAAACCAAACTGGGATGACCTTCCTGTTCACTGGGAATCCCAAACCCAGCTGGGATGACCTTCCTGTTCACTGGGAATCCCAAACCAAACTGGGATGACCTTCCTGTTCACTGGGAAGCCCTAAATCCGTCTGGGATGAGCCCGTGGATCAGCACACTGAGCGAGAGGCTCTGTCCCCTCTTGGGTCGGGTCCCTGCTTGGCTCAGGAAGACCCAGCTCAGGAAGACCCAACTCAGGAAGACCCAGCTCAGGAAGACCCAGCTCAGGAAGACCCAGCTCGGGAAGACTCAGCTTCTCTCCAGGCCTCGGGCTGGCTCCAGCCGTGGTGCAGCTTTAATCGGAGCTGCTCATCAGCCAGAGCTGGAGCTCCAGAACAGGAATTTCCTCCCGGCCCAGCCGAGGACGTTTCTCACCCCACGGACTTTTCATTCGCTTTTTTCCCCCTCCCCCCTGCCCGAGTTTCTGTTGTAAAACCCCCGTTTTGGCCCCGGGTTCCCCCTTCCCCGGTGCTCCCGTGTGTGTTTGCCCGACCTTTCTCCCCCCAATAAACACGAGAGGCAGAAACCTGGTGTGGTTTTTCCCTCCCCGGCCCCGAGAGTTTCGTGTTGCGACAAGACGGGACCCGAAAGCGCTTCCTGACTTTCTCCTGCCCTTTGAAGTCGGGGTTTGAAGGAGCCCCGGGGAAGGAGCAGCCCAGGCTCCTCTTTTTCCTCTCTCCCGCCCCAAAACCGTGGGTGCTGGGGGACTTTGGTGGGAGGTCCAAGGGGGTCTTGCCAGGGGAGGGGTTTGGGACGTGGGGCACAGGGTGACACCCCCGGGAACGAGCCCATTCCTGGCACAGGAGGAAGAGGCAGCACTTGGATCCTCCTCCTGGATCCTCCTCCCAGTCCCAGGGGGGTCTCCCGTGGTGACCCTTTGTCCCCCCTTGGCCCCATCAGACCCGAGCAGCCTTTGGGACCCCGTGGATTTTAGGAGGCTCTTCCCTTCCCTTTTTTCTTCTGGAGCCCTTTCCCTGCCTGAGTTGGCCAATTTGGGATGTTCCCCCCCCCCATCCCACCTCCATCTCTGACCTCCCCGTGCTCCAGGGTGGTCCCGGGGCTGTGGGGGCAGAGCTGGAGCTCTCAGGACACCCCTCACACAGCCCCAAGTGCTTTGGGAACGTCCTTCCCGGGTGGGGTGGGAGAGGGCAGGGTGGTCGTCACCCCTCCAGCTAATCCAGGGCCGATTCCTCGGTATCCACGACTGGAGTAGCTTTTCCTGCTGTCTGGCCTCCCCAGGGATCCCTGGATTGCTCTCAAGGAGTCTCCAAAGGGCAACTCTGGGAAGACCAAGAGCTCCCTCCCTTCCCGCCCATCAACCCCAGCTCTCCCCAGGAAAGCAGAACGTTTGGATAAATCTCCCTCCCCAAATCCCTGCTGTGGTTTGACCTCCGGCCCGGGAGACCTTGAATCACATCCCCGGTCAACCGCAGGCGGTGCCGGGGGTGACTCATCCCGAGGCTCCCGCTCCCGGTTTGTAAAGGCTGGAGGAGCTGAGGGCCGGCCATCGGTGACAGTGGAATGTCCCCGTGGTGACAGTGGAATGTCCTGGTGGTGACAGTGAAATGTCCCCATGGTGACAGTGAAATGTCCTGGTGGTGACAGTGGAATGTTCCCGTGGTGACAGGGAAATGTCCCGGCCATCAGTGACAGTGAAATATGTCCCGGTGGTGACAGTGGAATGTCCCTGTGGTGATAGTGGAATGTCCCGGTGGTGACAGTGAAATGTCCCCGTGGTGACAGTGGAATGTCCCGGTGGTGACAGTGAAATGTCCCGGCAGTGACAGTGAAATGTCCCGGTGGTGACAGTGAAATGTCCCCGTGGTGACAGTGAAATGTGTCCTGGTGGTGACAGTGGAATGTTCCCGTGGTGACAGGGAAATGTCCCGGCCATCAGTGACAGTGAAATATGTCCCGGTGGTGACAGTGAAATGTCCCCGTGGTGACAGTGGAATGTCCTGGTGGTGACAGTGGAATGTCCTGGTGGTGACAGTGGAATGTCCTGGTGGTGACAATGGAACGTCTTGGTGCTGCCAGCACGGGCTTGTCCTGGGTGGGGACCCGTTTGGGCGAGGGCTGAGCGCGCTGGGAGGTGCAAAAGTGACCTGAAGTGTTGAGTGAAAAGGCTTCACTTCCCTGCGAGTCACCCCGAGCCAAACCCCGAGTCACCTCAATCCCAAACCCCGAGTCACCCCGATGCAAACCCAGTCACCCCGATGCAAACCCAGTCACCTCGATGCAAACCTGGAGTCACCCCATCCCAAACCCAGAGTCACCTCAATCCAAACCTGGAGTCACTCCAACCCAAACCCGGAGTCACCCCGATCCAAACCCGGGGTCACCCTGATCCAAACCCAGAGTCACCTCAATCCAAACCCGGGGTCACCTCGATCCAAAGCTGGAGTCACCCCATCCCAAACCTGGAGTCACCCCGAGCCAAACCCAGGGTCACCCTGATCCAAACCCGGAGTCACTCCAACCCAAACCCGGGGTCACCTCAATCCAAACCCGGGGTCACCTCAATCCAAACCCGGGGTCACCTCAATCCACACCCGGAGTCACCTCAATCCAAACCTGGAGTCACCCCGATCCAAAGCTGGAGTCACTCCATCCCAAACCTGGAGTCACCCTGATCCAAAACCTGGAGTCACCCCAATCCAAAGGCTCCTGAGGGGCAACAAGAGGCTCCTCCGGGAGCACAAAGGGTCACTCCTGCCACAAACAGACCCCAAATCCCTCTCCTTTTGTTCCCGGGCTGGCACCGGCAATCAGGGGACAATTCCCCTGGGCTGGACCCAGATGGGACGAAATTCCTGCCTTTTGTTGGGGGTGGGAAAAAGACTCAGGTGTGACATAATTCCTGCCTTTTGTTGGAAGAGGAAAAAGGACCCAGGTGTGCCATAATTCCTGCCTTTTTTTGGAGGAGGGAAAACATTTCACGTGGCCTGAAATAAGGGTTGGATTCCTCGGGGTTTGTTTGTCCCCTGCCCGTGACAGGGGGTGGGACTGGATGTGCTTTAGGGTCTCTCCCAACCCAAACCATTCCAGGATTCCGTGGTTTCCCCTCAGTTATTCCAGGCTTGAGCGGCTTTTCCTGTATTCCCACCTATTTATTGCCATGGAATCGTCGAACATTTTGGGTTGGAAGAGGACTTTAAAGGGCATTTTCCTTCACTGGAGAGAGCTGGAGAGGGACTTGGGAGAAGGGATGGAGGGACAGCACACAGGGAATGGCTTCCCACTGCCAGAGGGGAGGGATAGGTGGGATATTGGGAAGGAATTCCTGGCTGAGAGGGTGGAATGGATTTCCCAGAGGATGCCCCATCCCTGGAAGTGTCCAAGGCCAGGCTGGAGCAACCTGGGATAGTGCCCATGGCAGAGGGTGGGACTGGATGAGCTTTGAGGTCCCTCCCAACCCAAACCATTCCAGGATTCCGTGGTTTTCCCTCAATTATTCCAGGCTTGAGCAGCTTTTCCTGTATTCCTACCTGTTCATTTTCATGGAATTATGGAACAGTTGGGGTTGGAAGTGACCTTTCGAGGTCATTTTCCTTCCCTGGGGGCTCTGAGAGAGCTGGAGGGGGACTTTGGGACAAGGAGTGATGGGACAAGGGGCGAGGGGCTTCCAGCTGGAAGAGGGCAGGGATAGGTGGGATACTGGGAAGGAATTCCTGTCTGTGGAGGTGGGGAGCCCTGGAAGTGTCCAAGGCCGGGTTGGATTCCCCTGGGACGGTGGAAGGTGTCCCTGCCGTGGAACAGGGAGATCTTTCCCTCTCCCTTCCCGCCCAAACCATCCCGGCTCTGCCCATCCCGCCGGAGCCGGGAGGTGCTGCCGATCCCCAGTTCCCAGCTGGATTTCCCAAACTTGGCTGGGGCCGCGGCCGTGACTCAACGCTCCGTGTTATCACACCGGGGCCGCTCCGTTTGCTGACTCGGGGCCTCTCCCCTGGGAACTCGGGGAGAGAACTCCGGGATCGTGTCATCCCGCCCACGGGAAGGGGGAAAAAAAACCCCACTGAAATCTCCCAGGAAAACGTAACCGCGGGTTTGGTAACGCCGGGGGAGGCGGGTCCCGCTGGGGACTGAGCCTTAACCCCCTTTTTTGTGGTTATTTATTGATGCATTGCCTATTTATTGATTTATCGCCCATTCATTGACCGTCTTGGCTCAACGTCCGCCCCGTCCCTTCGCTCTCACTGCGACTTTTTGAGTTATATTTTATTTTATTGATACGAATTTCATCGATAAATTTGATTGACGTGTGTTATTGACATGTAGTTTAATTTTTTGATATTGATATACATTTTATTTATGGGTATCTATTTTATTTGGGTCAAAAGCCGGGCTGGGTGATCTCGGAGGTCTTTTCCAACCTCAACGATTCTACGATCCCGTGATTTTTTTTTTTAGCCTGATTTCTCCCTAATCCTCTTCCCCGGGTCCCCAGGGATCCACGCGGGTGCTGGGGGCGGGATGAGCGCCGGGAATGTCGTGTTTTCCAGTGGGAATGTCGCGGTTTCCAGTGGGAATGTCGTGGTTTCCAGTGGGAATGTCGCGGTTTCCAGTGGGAATGTCGCGTTTTCCAGTGGGAATGTCGCGTTTTCCAGTGGGAATGTCGTGTTTTCCAGTGGGAATGTCGTGTTTTCCAGTGGGAATGTCGCGTTTTCCAGTGGGAATGTCGTGTTTTCCAGTGGGAATGTCGCGGTTTCCAGTGGGAATGTCGTGTTTTCCAGTGGGAATGTCGCATTTTCCAGTGGGAATGTCGTGTTTTCCAGTGGGAATCACGTTTTTCCAGTGGTGATTGTCGTGTTTTCCAGTGGGAATGTCGGCGTTTTCCAGTGGATGTCGTGGTTTTGCCAGTGGGAATTGTCGTCTTTTTCCAGCCGGGAAATTGTCGTGTCTTTCAGTGGCGAATGTCGTGGCTTTTCCAGGGAATGTCGTGTTTTCCAGTGGGAATGTCGTGTTTTCCAGTGGGAAGTCGCGGTTTCCAGTGGGAAGATGTCGTGGTTTTCCAGTGGGAATGTCGCGTTTTCCAGTGGGAATGTCGTGGTTTCCAGTGGGAATGTCGTGTTTTCCAGTGGGAATGTCGCGTTTTCCAGTGGGAATGTCGTGGTTTCCAGTGGGAATGCCGGTTCAGCCGCACGGCCGGGCCCCGAAGGCGCTTTTGGGAACGGGTGTCTGGGCGATATTTTTAGAGGTGTTTGAACACCCGACCGTTCCAGGAGTTGCCGGTGTGGATTTTCCAGAAGCTCCTGATTCCGGGTGTCCTGTGGGAATCCCGAGAGCCAGACGGCTGCCAGCGCGGCGAGGAGCCTCCAGAGCCCTGGCTTTGGCCTTCAACGTGCCCTCAAAACGTGGAAAAGTCATCAAAAAATGGCGTTTCTCAATGAAAAAAGGGAGTTTCTCAATAAAAAGTACAAAGTGAGGCCCTTTGGTACTCGATAACTGAGGCAAAAGGGTGGATCAGGGATGGGTCTTTGGATTCAATGACTTACAAAGGTTCCTTCCCACCCAAATCATTCCCTGGTTCTCTGAAGGGGGGTGGATTCCCCATCCCTGGAAGTGTCCAAGGCTGGGTTGGACGGGGATTGGAGCGACCTGGTCTGGGGGAAGTTGTCCCTGCCCGTGGCAGGGGGTTGGAATGAGGTGAGTTCGAAGGTCCCTTCCAACCCAACCCATCCCACGATCCTCTGAGGGATCAGTTTGAACCCACCCTCAGCCTGGGATCGGAACCAGAGGATCCCAACAAGCCCCTGCCTCTCTAAAATCGATGTATTTCCATAGAAACACCAAAACAGGCCCCAGAGAGTTGGGATTCCTCAAGGAAAGTCCCCCCCGTGGCCTCGGCCCTGCTCATCTCCATAACCCCACAAACCAGCCCCGTTAACTGCACTCCAGCCCTTGCAGGGGGTGTGATGTGGGTTTGGGGATCCCTCCTCCCCTCCCAGAGCCGTCCCTCTGTCTGTGCCCGGAGTCTCCCCACGGCCCCGGAGCCTCCAGGGAATCCCGCAGGGATTTCCCAGCCGGTGCTGAGAGGATCTTGGCACGGAGGCTCCGGGACGCGCTCGGGTCCGACCGGGAACGTCTCTCGTCACCGGGGAGGTTTTATTTACCCAAAAAAAAATAAAAATGAAAGAGACCCGGAGCCTCATCAAAATGCAATTTGCTGAGCCCCGGCTGGGAGGTTGAGAAACCCAATTCCCGGAGCCAAAGGCAACTTTCCAAGTGAAAAGGAGGCTGAGGGTGTAACATAGGTGTGTTTTGGGAATTGTGAAAGCCCGGGCTGTGACTTGGCATCGGCTGCAGGTCTTGCCACGGGGCTTTGGAGTGAGAGATGGAAAGATAAACGCGGGCAGGGGAACAACCACGATGGAGGAAAGGTGGGAAAAAAAGCTCCCGGTGTATCCCGGGGAGGCTCCGCTGCTCCTCAAGGCTCAGAATTCCCGGGTCAGGGAGCCTTGGGAGCCCCAGCCGGACCTTTGTTGTGCCTTTTCTGCCGCGTTGGAGGGTGTGTTCCTGGGTAGGGTCAATGTTTGGCAAATTGGAGATGGGAATCTGCGACCACGCCACGCTGATGAAGACAGGAGCTGTCTCCTCCTCACGCCCATGCAGACCCAGCCCACTCCGGGAGCGCATAAAAGGAGCACCCGCTGCCCTCCAGCCAGAGGGACCGACTTCCCTTCTCCTTCCAGCCTCATCCACCTGCTCAGCCTTTCCCAGTCTGTTCCGCTCTCTTTGAGGAGAACCCAGGATGTCTCGCCAGTCTGTCTGCAGGAGCTTTGGAGGGGGGAGCCGGAGGGGCTTCAGCTCCTGCTCTGCCTGGGGCTGGGCGGCTCGCAGCCGGAGCAGCTACAGCTCCTACTCCGTGTCCAGGGCTACCGGGGCCGGCGGGCCGCTGCGGCGGCTTCGGCAGCAGGAGGCCTTCCACGGGCTGTGGGGGCAGCGCTCAGGATATGCCGGGGGGGCTGCTACGGCGGGCAGGTCGTTGGGCGGCTTCGGCGGCGGCTACGGGGCTCGGCAGCTTCGGGGGCGGGTATTGGGCGGCGGCAGTAGCGAGGAGCGAATCTGCGGCTTCGGAGGGCATGGGAGGCGGGTGGAGGATATGGGCGCTTCGGTGCTGGGTGGGCAGGCTACGGCGGGTGCTATGGCGGCCAGGCTTTGGCGGCCCAGGCTTTGGTGGCCCAGGCTTTGTCATGGGTGGCCCGGGAAGAGCCGGCCCCGGCATCCAGCCGGTGCAGATCGACTCGACCCTGCTCCGGCCCGTCCACGTGGAGATCGACCCCCAGATCCAGCAGGTGAAGACCCAGGAGAAGGAGCAGATCAAGACCCTGAACAACCAGTTCGCCTCCTTCATCGACAAGGTGAGAGGGCGGGGTGGAAACCGGGCCGGGTGGAAACCGGGAGGAACTTCCCCACCGGTGCAGAACCGTCCCTGTGGAGGTGAATCCCAGCCGGCTGAGGAGCTCCAGCGGAGCCTTCTCATTAAGGGAAGAGATGGGAATCTCTCCTCCCCGCGAGATCAAAGCCGTGTCTGCGGGGCTTTCATCTGCCCTGCTCTGAGGTTGCTCCTGCGAGCAGGTTCAACCCCTCCAACCTCCGCAGGTTTCGGGCTCGGGTTCTGCCTCCTCCACCATCCTCTGCCCAAACAGCCTCCCACTGAAACATTCCTTTAGATCTTTGCTCTCCCTTCCCACATCTCCGGGATTTCAGATCTAAGCCAGATTTCCACAGGGGACAGGCGTGGGGTTGGGGCTGAGTTTAAAACCTCCTCTGAGCTGGGAATTGTTAGGAATTCCCTCCTTTCCCTGATTTTGCTGCTCAGGCAAGAGCAGGGATTAGAAAACAAAAGTTACCTGGTTGTCTCATCACCATGCAAATCCCTCTGGGTGATGAAAGAGGCGTTGGCGGGACCTGTTCCCATGTGATGGAGAATCCTCCGTGTCCCGGATTTAGGTCTGATTCCTGGAGCAGCAGGACAAGGAGAGCCAAAGGGAGAATTTAAGGATAATGAGGTGGAAAAAAAAGGAGAAAGAAGGGAGGAATTTTGCTCTTGGAAGCCATGTCCTGTTGGGGATTTGGGGAGTGATTCCCTTGGCCCCCCAGAGCTCCCAGGAGGTTTGGGCAGTGGGATGTTCCCTCGGGAATGTCTCACACACCCCCGNGGCATCCAGCCCGTGCAAGTCGACCCCAGCCTGCTCCGGCCCGTCCACGTGGAGATCGACCCCCAGATCCAGCAGGTGAAAACCCAGGAGAAGGAGCAGATCAAGACCCTCAACAACCAGTTCGCCTCCTTCATCGACAAGGTGAGACCTTAGAGTAGGGTTTTTTTTTGGAGGAGGCATCTCGAGCAGCTTCCCCGGGGTGTGGAACGGGGCACTGGAGTTCTCAGAGCGGCGCCTCGGCAGCAAGGTGTAATTACCCGGGTTTTAATGAGCAGCACCGAACAATAGACGAGGTTTTGTGCTAATGGAAGATTAAAGAGAACATCTGCAGGACCTCCTGGGGCTCCTCGTGCCAGCTCAGCTCCACCGCCTCGTTTTGGGTGATTCAGGGCAAAGTCATCGCCGTAAATTGAATTGTCCTGAGAGTTCTCCTTGCTGGGCTTTGCTTTGAGCGAGACTTTCTCCTCAAAACCTGATTCCGGGGACTTCAGGGCATTAAACACCTCTGGGACACTCTGAGATCGTTTCCATCTCAAATAGAAACCGAAGGAATAGCAAATCCCTCCTGAGAGAATTTGTGGGCAGTTAGGGAATAAAAAAACCTCTTGGCCTCACTACTGGAAAGTTGATGGCAAAGCCCGACCCTGCTGGAAAACCGGGACGATGTTTCCTCTGCCAACATCTCTGTGTCCCAAAGGGAGAAGTTCAGAATGACTCAAAATTTAATTATTTAATGACTAATAAATTTAATAACGCTCCTCATGCACTTGAGGAGCTCGGATGCCTGACTGAGCCACAGCTGGGGGTTCGGGGAATGACCCCCTCGGGCTCCCAAAGCGCCCAGCAGCGGGATGTTCCCTCGGGAATGTCTCACACACCCCTGTTGGGTTCAGGTCCGGTTCCTGGAGCAGCAGAACAAGGTCCTCTCCACCAAGTGGGAGCTGCTGCAGCAGCAGGGGCCGTCAGGGCCGAGGAAGGACCTGAGTGTGATCTTTGAGAGCTACATCCAGAACCTGAGGAGGCAGCTGGACTCCATCCTGGCGCAGCGGGGGCAGCTGGAGTCGGAGCTGCAGAACATGCAGCAGTACGTCGAGGAGTACAAGAGCAAGTGAGTTGCCACCACGCTCGGGCAGCCTCAAACAGCTTTTTGGGCACTTCTCTGCCCCCAAACTCCTTTTTACGGTGATCCCGGGGGTGGTTTATGGGTCCAAATGTTTAATTTTAGGGGTTTTTCTCCCCCCTTTGGTGGGAGAAGGCAGGAACTCATCCTGTGCTTTTGCTCCCCGCAGGTACGAGGAGGAGATCAACCGGCGCACGACGGCCGAGAACGAGTTCGTGGTGCTGAAGAAGGTGAGTCAAATAACCCCTCAATCCCCACCAAATAACCCCTCAAT
>NW_021939007.1:23614-28407 GCF_001715985.3 Manacus vitellinus
GCGGCGGGCTGGGAAGGGGTGATTCATCCCAAAGCCCGGAGCCCAGGCCCCAGCAGCTCCCGGGAAAGCCGAGGAACTCCCCCAGTGGCTCTTCCTCCCTCCCCGAGCAGGAGGCAGAGATTTGGAGCAGCTCCACAGGGGCTTTGGGAGGGGAGCGTTGGTGTGTTTGATCTGAGCTGTGCTGTGGTTCCTCCGCCACAGGGAGAGATCAAAGAGGCAGAAAAGGCTGTGGGGGTGGATCGGGAGTCCCACAACAGCCCCCGGGAGCTGCCGGTGTCCCCAGAGCGGGTCAGGAAGCTGCAGACCGAGGGAGAGGTCCGGGACAGGCAGTGGGCTCTTGGAAGAGGGAATCCCCCCCTTTGAAGGGCTCTGGAGCTCAGGGACGTCACTGGGTTCAACCCAAGCAAAAATGCTGAGCAGGCAATGCCTGTGAGAAGCTGGAGCTGAGCCAGGAGCACTTTGGTGTTTGGCTTGGGGCAGGAGTCACCTGTTTCGGTGCTTAATCACCTGTTTTGGTGCTTAATCACCTGCTCTGGTGCCCGATTTTAAAGAGCGCGTTTCTTCCAAGCTTTACAGCCGCCTTTACGCGGCGTTGGGGCTGCTCTGGGGAGCCCTTGCAACACCTCCCTGGCGGAGCCGGGGCCCGGCTCGTCCTCCATCCACGTTTTTCTGCCGAGTTCACACTTTCCCCGGTGCCTGGGATTCTGCTGCCGCAGCTCCTTGCGCAAGAGCTCCGAGGGCTCGGCCGGAGCCGGAGCCGGGGCTGCCGGTCGGGTTCYACCCGGAGGAGGCCGAGCCCGACTCCAGGCCGGGGATAATCTGCACATCTCGTCTGGAGACGTCAGAGTGACTCAATCTGGGGCGTCTGATCTGCGGGCGCTGAGCGTGGTCAGCACCCAGGCATGCGGCTGACGCGGCACATCGGCCCCCTCTCCTCATGGAGCCGCCTCGTGGGACGTCCCAGGCGGCTCCCGAGGAGGGCAGGTGCCCTTTGGAAATCGGGAGCCCGGGAGAAGGGGTGACCTGTTTCCTCCAGCCGAACCAGAGCCACCCTGCACCTCCCCGGGGCTGCTCTGGGCTGCAGGATGATCCGGGGAACTTAAATCTCCACCTGGGATGTGACAGTGGAGAAACGAGACCCTCTGAGCTCAGAGTCCTCAATTCAGGCTCCTTTGGGAAGGGAGGGGGTCCCCTCCCCGCTGTGGGGGTGCTGCCCCTTCTCCAGCTGCAGGGACACACATCTGGAGAACCCTTGGCCAACCCCTGAGGCCATGGGGGTGGGATGACCTTTGGCCACGTGTTGAGTCCCCCTCAAGGGTGGGATGACCCTTGGCCAACCATGACCTGAGCCCCTCAAGGGTGGGATGACCCTTGGCCAACCATGACCTGAGTCCCTCCAGGGTGAGATGACCCTTGGCCAATGGTTCTGAGCCCCTCAAGGGTGGGATAACCTTGGCCAAGTGTTTTTAGAGTCCCTCGGGGTGGGATAACCCTTGGCCAACCATTACCTGAGTCCTTCAGGGGTGGGATAACCCTCAGCCAAGTGGTTTTGAGTTCCTCAAGGGTTGGATAACCCTCTGCCAAATGTTTTTAGAGTCCCTCAGGGGTGGGATAACCCTCTGCCAAGTGTCTTTGAGTCCCTCAAAGGTGGGATAACCCTCGGCCAAGTGGTTTTGAGTCCCTCAGGGGTGGGATATCCCTCGGCCAGCAGTTGAATCCCCCTCCAGGGTAACCTTCCCCCTCCCCCCGTTCTGCCCATCCCGAGGGTCTCCAGCAGCCCCATCCCACTTCCAGCTGACAACATCCACGTTTCTCATTCCCCCAGTGGCTTTGGGAAGCGGTTCCCTGGGCTGGTTTTCCGGAGGGTTTGCAGAGTCTGTGGCCGCCGGCGGATTCCTGGGGATACCTTCAAACCACATTTACCTGCCCAAATCTCAGGTGTGAGTGTCAAAACTCTGGCGCAGGCACATGTTCCCCTCGGGAAGGTGAAATCCGGGATATCCCTGGACTGCTGGAATGCCTGAAAATGTATAATTGACTTTTATTGATGATTTTCAGGAAACAAGAATGGTGGAAATATCGCGGGGTTTTTTTCCCCCTAAATTCCACAAATTTAACTAAAATATTTAGTTGATTAACGACCCCCCAGGAGGCACCTGCAGGATGTCCTTCGGGTGAGCTCCCAACTGCGTCACCAGGCAGCCGGTGCACGAAATTAAACGTTCCTGTCCGTCCTCATTAGCACAGCGACTGCCCCGAGCGTCCTTTCCGTCCCCCCCGGGCTCCACGGTCCCTGTGGCCACTGGAAAAGCACGAGGAAGGAGCTGGACATCCTTGTTCTCTTGCTCATCCCCCTCCGGTGCTCGGAATCCCGGGCCCTGCTCGTCCCAAACCCCAGGGGACACATTCTGGAGGGAAGGTACCCCCCCGAGGCTCTGGGGAAGGGACCAAACGGCTCCTTCCCGGGCGGGACAGAAACGCTGACGGCCGACGAATGTTCCTTACGCGGCGCTTTTCCCCCTTGGAAAGCCAGCGGGAATTTTCCGCTTGGGAAGGAGATTCGGGGTGTGCTCGAGGGGTGTGGAGGGGGGGGATTGTGAAATGAAAGCCTCATCCCAGCCGGGTTTCACCCAAATCCTGCCCGGCGTGGGGCGTCAGGAGAAAAAACCCCGAGTCAGGCGACGCGCGGAGCCCTTTGGAGCAGGGAGGGAGGTGGGAGGAGGAGGAGGAGAGAACATGACACCATCGCTGTAAAACATATTTTTTTAGATGCCGGAGAGATACGGGAGTCCACTTATCCAGGGAGAACCTGCTCCTGCCTCCCCATCCCCTTCTGCACGGCCAGGAGGATTTCTGGGTGGAGTCGCCGGTTTGGCAAAAGCCTGGAAACCGCACGGAGCTGATGGAGACAGTAAATGCGTTTCCTCTTCACGCCCAAGCCGCCCCGGCCCACCCCCAGCAGCGGATAAAAGGGAATGCCCCGAGCCGGGGAGCCAGAGAAGACTCCGAGCACTTCTCTCTGCCCTCGGCGCCAGCCCGGCTCCGCCGATCTCCTCGTCCTCCGTGCCTTTGGCTCTGTGGAGCATTGGGATGTCCCGTCAGTCCGTGTGCAGGAGCTTCGGGATGGGCAGCAGGAAGGGCTTCAGCTCCTGCTCCGCCGTGGGCGGCGGGTTCGGGGGCAGCGGCGGCCGGAGCCGGATCAGCTACAGCTCCTTCTCCACGTCCAGAGGGGTCGGAGGAGGGGGACGCTGCGGGGGCTTCAGCAGCCGGAGCCTCCACAACCTGGGGGGCAGCGCCAGGATGTCCGTGGGGGGCTCCTACGGATGTCGGATCCCGGGATTCAGCGGAGGATTCGTGGGAGGGTTCGGCGGAATCCCAGGAGGGGTCATCGGAGGAGGGATCAGCGGCTTTGTGGGGCCCGTCCGGGGCGGCCCCGGGTTCCCCGGGGGGATCCAGCCCGTGCAGGTGGATCCCACCCTGCTCCGGCCCGTCCACGTGGACATCGACCCCCAGATCCAGCAGGTGAAGTGCCAGGAGAAGGAGCAGATCAAGACCCTCAACAACCAGTTCGCCTCCTTCATCGACAAGGTGAGCGGGTCTGCTCCGGGATGGGGGAATTCTGGGGGAATTCTGTGGAGGGGGGAAGGTTGTCCTCCTCGGATTGGTGTTGGCCAGGGAGAGTTTTCCTTGGGAAATGCCAAAATGTTGTGTCCACGGAGAAACCAAGGGATATTTGTGGATCCCAAACCCTGATCCAAGTTCTCCCTTGGTTTTGCCTCCGGTGCCCTCTGGGCAGCCAGGCCACAGGGATCGGGAGACACTCCCTTATCCAAGTGTTCCCTTAAAGTCTGTGCTTTCTCAGGGATAAGTTTATTTCAAGGAACTTAAAATCCAGGAATGAGCTTCCAAGTAAATCCAGGCCATTCCTCGTTTCAGCTCAAGTGCAGACGAGTTCTCTCTAAATTGTCTGAATGAGAGAATGTTGGGTATGAACGTACTCAATGGGTTTTTTTTAAAATATGTGACTTATTTAGGGAATAATTTCCATAAATTGGAATTTGGAACTGGAATTAGGAAATTGGAATTGACTGATGAGAGGAATGTTGTTGGATATGGAGACCAATGGGATTTCGTTCACTGGGAGGTCGAAAATGATCTGAGGCTCCTAAAAAATAATGTGGGGCAACGTTCCCAACTGGAAATGAAAATAGTTTGTAAAATTGGAATGGAATCGTTCCAATAGGTAAAAAAAATTAATAATATTAATTGTAGAAAAAGAGAGTGGAAACGTAGGAGGAGAAAAATGGGAGAATTTAAGGAAAACGGAAAATAAAAAAAAAAGGAGAAAGAAGGGAGGAATTTTGCTCTTGGAAGCCATGTCCTGTTGGGGGTTCGGGGAGTGATTCCCTTGGCCCCCCAGAGCTCCCAGGAGGTTTGGGCAGCGGGATGTTCCCTCGGGAATGTCTCACACACCCCTGTTGGGTTCAGGTCCGGTTCCTGGAGCAGCAGAACAAGGTCCTCTCCACCAAGTGGGAGCTGCTGCAGCAGCAGGGGCCGGTGGGGCCGAGGAAGAACCTGGATGTGATCTTTGAGAACTACATCCAGAACCTGAGGAGGCAGCTGGAGAACCTGCTGGGGCAGCGGGGGCAGCTGGAGTCGGAGCTGCAGAGCATGCGGCAGTACGTGGAGGAGTACAAGAGCAAGTGAGTGCTCGGGGGGACGGGGAGGGACCACCCAGGACACCACCCAGGACACCCCACGGGCAGGGACAGGGCTGAGGGTGCCCTGGAGAG
>NW_021939007.1:36768-37792 GCF_001715985.3 Manacus vitellinus
AGTGGGGTTCTTGTATTTCTCCGATCACCCTCTCCCCTCCTCTCTCCCCGGGCGTGGGATGAGGTTGATGTTCCTCAGGGTTTGCACTCATGGCCCCAAAATCGGCGTTTTCTGACCAATTCTGTTGCTAGCGCCTGTCAGGGCTGGGTGGAAGTCTGCGTGGCGTGGCACGACAGGAATGACACAACATGAATGACACGACATGACATGACACGACATGACTGGCACGTGAATGACACGACAGAAATGACACAACATGACATGACAATACCCGCTCTTAACTAGAACCATGGGTGGAATCAGGTCTCCCTCTCCCACGGCCTGGGGACTCACCTGGTGCAGGTGTGGTGGGAGTGGCCAAAAAATGCCACTGGAGGGTCTGGGGCCTGTGCCAGGGACAGGGTCCTGCTCTCTCACACACCTGAACCATGTTGGTGTTGTCCAGACTCCACCCAACACACCTGAACCTGCCAGTGTCCTCCAGGCCCTGCTCTCACACACCTGAACCTTGTTGGTGTCCTCCAGACCCCACCCAAACACACCTGAACCTGCCCATGTACTTCAGACCCCACCCAACACACCTGAACCTGCCCATGTACTTCAGACCCCACCCAACACACCTGAACCCTCAGTGTCCTCCAGGCCCTGCTCTCACACACCTGAACCTTGTTGGTGTCCTCCAGACCCTCCTCACACACCTGACCCTGCCAGTGTCCTCCAGACCCCACCCAAACACACCTGAACCATGTTGGTGTCCCCCAGACCCCTCCCAAATACACCTGAACCTTCAGGATCTTCCAGACCCCCCCAAAGACACCTGAACCTTCAGTGTCCTCCAGGCCCTGCTCTCACACACCTGAACCTTTTGTGTCCTGCAGGCCCTGCTCTCACACACCTGAACCTGCCCATGTCCTCCAGACCCTGCTCTCACACACCTGAACCTTCAGTGTCCTCCAGACCCCACCCAAACACACCTGAACCTTCTGTGTCCCTCAGACACCCCCAAACACACCTGAACCTTCAG
>NW_021939007.1:38384-45839 GCF_001715985.3 Manacus vitellinus
GCCTCACAGGAAGGAATTCCCTCCCAACATCCCATCTCTCCCTGCCCTCTGGCACTGGGAAGCCTTTCCCTGTGTCTGTCCCTCCATCCCTTGTCCCCAGTCCCTCTCAGCTCTCCTGAAGCACCTTTAAGCTCTGGAAGGGGCTCCCAGGTCTCCCTGGATCCTTCCCTTCTCCCTTGCCCTTCCTTTCCCTCCCTGGGCAGGAGATTCAGCCTGGAATAATCAGAATTTTGGGGGTTTTTATGTGCCTTCCCCTGTTCTCCACCCACCTCCTCGTCCCCTGGCCGCTCCCACCGGAGCCGGTGACAGGAGCTGAGCTTCCCGTCGCCCCCAGAGAGGGATTTATTCCATTGATCACCAAATCTGACCTTGATTGGAACAATTATCGGCTCAGAGTCCAGCCCGGGTGATCCACGAGGACATTTTGGGTGGGTGGGGTGACCCTGCCGGGTGTGGTGACACCGCCCCGGGGAGGCAGGGCCGGGACCCGCTGGGTTTGTAGGACACGAAATCACCTTGTTTACCACCTCCCAAACCTCTGCCAGGATCAGCTCCAGCTGTTCCAGCTTCCTGTGGGGTGGGATGGGATTAAGATCCTCCTCGGGAGCCTTTGAAGCCACCAAACATTCTCAGTTCCTTCTCTACCCCCCTGGGGGGACCGAGGGAGGAGGTCCCCAAGCCCCAACCCCGCAGAGAGGCCGTTCCGTGGCCTCTGCAGATCCCCATCAAACCCTGCCCTGACAGGACAAGAATAAATGACAACAAATAAATGAATAAATCAAATAAATTCATACCGTGGCTGCCGCCTCCACTGACCACCTTCCCCTCAAAAAACCACTGCAGACATTAAAAAAGAAAATCACATTTCCTCGTGTGCCCTGGTGCTTTTAACCCGGGGTTCAACCCAGTTTCCTCCTCAAACTCTTTTTTTCTTGCTTTGTGATTTTTTTTTTTTTTTCTATGTCATCCTTTCCCTCCTCCTCCTCCTGGAACCCTTTGGAGATTCCATCTCCACTCCCTCCCCACCCCGAGGGCATCAGCTGAGTGTGGGATGTGCTCAGACCTCGGGCTGATCATTAATAACCAATCAAGTAAAAAAAAAAAAATTAACTTCCCCTTCGTCCCCTCGTTAAAAACGGCAGGGGCAGAAAAACCACTTCTCTGTTTTACACCTGACATTCCACTTAATTAATGAACTTTCACGTCCTCGTGGCGGAAGGAGGAGCTGAACCCACCTCCTAATTGAGCTGTTATTTTGTGAGGAGGTAATTTAACATCAGAGGACGTTCTTGGCTTGTTTGTCTTCCTGTCAACCCCAAACCTTTAATTAAAGCACATTAAAAGAGCCATTAGTTTGGTAACGGGATTGCAAAATTGGACTCGTGTTTTGGGGAGTTTTTGGTAGGAAGAAAAAAAAGGAGGTGAAATGTTGGTGTTCGACCAAAAGTTTGGACTGTTTGAATCCCGAAATGTTTTGTCCTGGTTGCACAGACATTCCCAGGTGGATCCCACATCCGGGATTTAGGGGACAGGGGGATCACACCTGGATTAGAGCTGGCTGAGACTGGGAACTGCTGTTAAAGCCCCGGGAAAAATCCCTCTCTCCGGGAATCCTCGGAATTCCAAGAGCTGCCAACACTTGGGAGCAAAAAGCGAATTTTCCTGGTGAGGAAAACGCAATTTGAGGGATCTGGGAAGGCTCCAGCTGGGAGGGATTTGGGATTTGTCCCGTGCAGCCTGATGGGACTGGGAGCTCAGGTGGTTGGGAATGATTTCGGGGAGCAAAATCTTCTTTTGCCTTTATGGAACAGCAGCTTTTTATGGAAATGCCTCCCTGGAATTCCTGGGATCCCCTCAAGTCACAGTTTCCTCACAGGAAACTTCCCTTTCTATCACCAGGTGTTGGTAACTCTTGGAATTCTGAGGATTCCCTGAGAGAGGGATTTTTCCCGGTGCTTTAACAGCAGTTCCCAGGCTCAGCCAGCTCTAATCCAGGTGAGAGAAACTCCGTGTGATCCCCCTGTCCCCTAAACCCTGGGATCCCCCTGGGAATGTCTGTGTAACTGGGACAAAATATTCTAGGATTCAAATACTCCAAACTTTTGATGGAACATCAACATTTCACCTCTTTTTTTTCCCTACAAAACCACCATTTTTCAACATTTCTCTTCCTTTATTTGTCTCCTCAGAGTCCTCACAAAATTCCCTGATGTAGGGATTGTTTCCTGGGGTTCCACAGCAACTCCAGTGTCAACCAGCTCTAATCCAGGTGAGGGAAACTCCGTGTGATCCCCCCTCCCAGGTGTGGGATCCCCCTGGGAATATCTGTGTAACCAGGACAAAATATTCCAGGGTTGAAACACTCCAAACTTTTGGTGGAACATCAACATTTCACCTCCTTAATTTTTTTCCTACAAAACCACCATTTTTTGACATTCCTTTATTTGTCTCCTCAGAGTCCTCACAAAATTCCCTGATGCAGGAATTGTTTCCTGGGGTTCCACAGCAGTTCCCAGCCTCACCCAGCTCTAATCTACGTCAGGGAATCTCCATCTGATCCCGCTGTCCCCTAAATCCCGGATATGGGATCCACCTGGGAATATCTGTGTAACCAGGACAGAACATTCTGGGATTCAAACACTCCAAACTTTTGGTGGAACACCAACATTTCACCTCTTTTTTTTTTTTCCTGCAAAAACTCCAGGTTTTTGGACCTTTCTCTTCCTTTATTTCTCTCCCCGGAGTCCTCATGGTCTGAAAAATTCCCTGATGTAGGGATTGTTTCCTGGGGTTCCACAGCAACTCCAGTGTCAACCAGCTCTAATCCAGGTGAGGGAAACTCCGTGTGATCCCCCCTGTCCCCTAAATCCCGGATGTGGGATCCCCCTGGGAATATCTGTGTAGCCAGGACAGAACATCCCAGGATTGAAACAGTCCAACTTTTGATGGAACATCAACATTTCACCTCCTTTTTTTTTTCCTACAAAACCACCATTTTTTGACATTCCTTTATTTGTCTCCTCAGAGTCCTCACAAAATTCCCTGATGTAGGAATTGTTTCCCAGGGTTCCACAGCAACTCCAGTGTCAACCAGCTCTAAATCCAGTGAGGGAATCCTCCGTCTGATCACTGCTGTCCCTAAATCTGATGTGGGATCCACTGGGAATGTCTGTGTAAACCAGGACAAAACATTCCAGGATTGAAACCAGTCCCAAACTTTTGGTGGAATACATCATAATTTCCACACTCTTTTATTTCCTGCAAAACCTCCAGGTTTTTGGGACACCACTTCCCTTCCCTCCTTTCCCTCCTCTCTCCGGCCTTTTTGGCTGACCCCGGGAGGGGCCGGGGCCGATCCGGGTGGGAGCAAGGAAAAGTCTGTGGGTTCTAAAGGCATTTTTACGAGCGGCTGTGTCATCCCAGCCCCACTTCCAGGCGACTCAGAGCCCTAATTATGCAGGAATTCGGGCAGCTGCAGATCCACATCTCCCTCCGGGTGCCTTTATCAGCTCCATCGGGGCAGCGATTACATTTAAATGCCGTATTTATGAAGCTGCCACTGCGCTGCCCCGGCCCGGGGCTGCCCCGCAACACCCAGTTCGTGCTCACAAACCCAGTAAACATCCTCGTTCACGAGACTCCGCGCTAATCTGCTCTGCAGCGGGGCTTGGAAAGTTCCCTGCCTTTTGTACTTTTGTGTAATGAGGTTTATTTTTCCCAGATAGTCCAAGGATTAAGTATATTAAGGCTTTGTGGTTTCTGTAGCTCTTTTTTTTTTTTTTCCCTCCATTTTTTCGGTTGTTTTTATTTCTGTTTTCTGGAGTTTTTCCATAGTTGTGGCTGCCCCTGAATCCCTGGAAGTGTCCAAGGCCGGGCTGGATCCCCCTGGGACAGCGGGAGGTGTCCAGGGTGGGACTGGATGGGCTTTAAGGTCCCTCCAACCCAACCCATTCCAGGATTCCTTGATTCTGGAGCCAGGCTGGGAGAGCTGGGGGGGTTCTCCTGGAGAAGGGAAGGATCCAGGGAGAGCTTGGAGCCACTTCCAGGGCCTGAAGGGGCTCCAGGAGAGCTGGAGAGGGATTTGGGATGGGGGATGGAGGGACAGACACAGAGAATGGCTTCCCACTGGGAAAGGGGGGATTTAGGGGGGATATTGGGAAGGAATTCCTGTCTGGGAGGATGGGGAGGCCCTGGGATGGATTTCCCAGCCCCTGGATCCCTGAGAGTGTCCCAGGCCGGGTTGGATCCCCCTGGGATGGTGGGAGGTGTCCCTGCCCATGGACAGGTGGGATGGGATGGGATTTAATGTCCCTTCCCAGCCCAACCCATTCCAGGATTCCTTGATTCTGGAGCCAGTCTGGGAGAGCTGGGGGGTTCCCCTGGAGAAGGGAAGGATCCAGGGAGAGCTTGGAGCCACTTCCAGGGCCTGAAGGGGCTCCAGGAGAGCTGGAGAGGGACTGGGGACAAGGGCTGGAGGATGGATCAGCTCTGGAAGGAGCTGAGGAGCTCTCCAGGTTTTCTCGTGCTCCACAGGCCACTCAGAGAGGACACACTCCCGTTCCAGAGGCTTCTCTGGGGGGGATGAACTTCCAGGGGGATGAACTTCCAGGGGGATGAACTTCCTGACGTGTCCCACGGGCTGGAACAACACGTGGAGCTTCTGCCCCTGCTCCAAGGGGGGACAATCCTTGGGATTGGGATTCATCCTTAAAACCCACAGGAACAAACCCCCTGCGGTCTCAGGGCCCCGATCCCAGGAAAACCCGGGAAGGGGGAGGGATGACCCCGGGATCCCGAAGGGCAGGAAGAGGAAGCTCCCCCTCCATCCTGGGGACGCGGGGATGCCTCCCGGGATCCATCCCCGTTCCCGGGGCCAGTTCAGCAGGTCCGGGTGTGGTTTTTGGGGTGCTGTGCCAGGGCTGGGCCGGCGCCAGCTCCCGTCACAACGATTCCCACCCCGCGCTCCCGATCCCGCCGCACGCGGGGCCGCGGCTGCTCCCTCCGGTTTTGGGGTTGGGAATCCCTCAGGCTGCCCCGGGAATCCCCGAATTCCCACCTCTCGTGCTTCAGCTGGTGCCCAGGGCAGGGATTTGGGGGTGGACCCCCCTCCCGCCGCTGTCCCACCCGGATCGGGCTGGTTTGGGGTGGGGGTGTTCCTGCCCCGGGTCAGAACCTTCCCAAGGATCCCTGGGGAGGATCTGGAGCATTTCCCGGTTTGCTGGGCCTTGGAATGAGCCGCTCACAAAGTGGGAAGGGGAGGGAGGGAGGGGAATTGCACCCGGAGCCACCAAAGCCAACCCTTTGGAATCACGGGATCCTTTAGGTTGGAGAATCCCTTGGGATCATCGAGTCCAACCTTCCCCCAAGGCCACCACTGACCCCAATCCCAAGGGCCACATCCCCGGGATTTCGGGACGCTCCCAGGGATGGGGACCCCACCCCTGTGCCGGGGCTGGACAACCCTTTCCCTGAGGAATTATCCCAGGATCCAACCAAACCTCCCCTGGTGCAGCCTGACGTGGTTTCCTCTCATCCCGTCACCTGTTCCCTGGGACAAAATCCCAAATCCCACCTGGCTCCGACCTCTCTCCAGCCTCTTTCCAGATTCTTCCCCCCTCCCCCCTTCAAATCCCGGTCATTCCACCTTTCTGTTCGTTCCCCATCATTATTAATCCCTGCAGGACACGGAATTCCCAATCCAAGCCAGATTTGGAGCCAGATTTATGAAAAGCGGGAATTCCGTGGGAAATCCGGTTGAATTTCTCAGCTAAACGTAGACAATTAATAAAGTTTAATTCCCAACTCAGCACAAATGGAAGGTCTGAAAGGCCACTCCTGGTGTGAGGTGGGAGGAGACCGATTTTGGCAGGAAAAGTGGATTTCTCCGCTGTTTCTGCTGGAAAACCCTCGGTGTCCTCGTGGGAAAAGCCCTTTTTCTGCTCTGGGAGCATCCAAAGCCTTGTCCACCTCGGGATATTCCGGCTGTTTAATTCCCTGTCCCTCCAAGCCCCTAATTTCGGGGATTTAGGAGCCCCTTTCCAAACGGGGCCACTCCACACACAGGGAGTTTTAGTCCATGGGTTTATTCCCACATGGAAAAGCAGGAGCAACAACAGCAGGAGGTTTATTTAAAAGGATTAATTTAATATTTTTTAAATTTAAAATGAATTTAAGAGATCAGCTGATTTTTTAAAAATTAAATCAATTAAAACATATTAGTTTAATTGATTAAAATTCCTCTCCGAGCTTTTTATCTTCCATTTAAACTCTGCAGCCATAAAGTGGATTTATTCAAATCCATTTTTAAAGCTAAAACTTGTAGGGAATTCTGTCTTTTTTTTTTTGCCTTTTCTAGACCCTGTTTCAGCTTTATAAAGTATTTTTTTTGTTATGCCACGAGCAGGGAAACCAGATCAGACTTTCCCTGTCCCTGCAGAAGGAACAGGTACCAGTGGGATGTTGTGGGAATGAGGGAAAAGAGGGAATGGGAAGCCAAGGGAGGATATTCTGGGAATGGGAGAAAAGAGGGATTGGGAAGCCAAGGGAGGACACTGTGGAATTAGACAAAAGAGGGAATGGGAATGAGAGAAAAGAGGGACTGGGAAGCCAAAGAGGGATGAAAGAGGGACTGGGAAGCCAAAGGGGGATATTCTGGGAATGGGAGGAAAGAGGGAACTGGGAATGGAAGAAAAGAGGGATTGGGAAGCCAAGGGAGGATATTCTGGGAATGAGAAAAGAGGGAATTGGGAATGGAAGAAAAGAGGGAATGAGAAGAAACCATGGGAGTTTATTCTGGGAATGAGAGGAAAGAGGGACTGGGAAGCCAAGGGAAGATATTCTGGGAATGAGAGGAAAAAGGGAACTGGGAATGGAAGAAAAGAGGGATTGGGAAGCCAAGGGAGGATATTCTGGGAATGAGAAAAGAGGGAATTGGGACTGGAAGAAAAGAGGGACTGAGAAGAAACCAAGGGAGGTTATTCTGGGAATGAGAAAAGAGAGACTGAGAAGCCAAGGGAGGTTATTCTGGGAATGGGAGAAAAGAGGGACTGGGAAGCCAAGGGAGGATATTCTGGGAATGAGAGGAAGGAGGGAATTGGGAATGAAAGAAAAGAGGGACTGAGAAGAAACCAAGGAAGGTTATTCTGGGAATGAGGGGAAAGAGGGACTGGGAAGCCAAGGGAAGATATTCTGGGAATGAGAAGAAATAGGGACTGGGAAGCCAAAGGGGGATATTCTGGGAATGAGAGGAAAAAGGGAACTGGGAATGGAAGAAAAGAGGGATTGGGAAGCCAAGGGAGGATATTCTGGGAATGAGAGGAAAGAGGGAATGGGAAGCCAATGGAGGATATTCTGGAAATGGGAGGAAAGAGGGAATTGGAATGGAAGAAAAGAGGGAATGGGAAACCAAGGGAGGTTATTCTGGGAATGAGAGGAAAGAGGGAATTGGGAATGGAA
>NW_021939007.1:46323-50531 GCF_001715985.3 Manacus vitellinus
CAAGGGAGGTTATTCTGGGAATGAGAAAAGAGGGACTGGGAAGCCAAGGGAGGATATTCTGGAAATGGGAGAAAAGATGGAATGGGAAGCCAAAAGGGGATATTGTGGGAATGGGAGGAAAGATGGAATGGGAGGCCAAAGGGGGATATTCTGGGAACGGGAGGAAGCCAAGGGAGGTGGGGCGGGTGCTCCCGGGACGGGGGGAAGGGAGGTCAGGGCCACCCCCCGGACCCCGCCGAGGCCTCGTGCCCCGGGAAATGAGATCCCCGAAGAGGTGGGGAAATCTGGGAGCGAGCAATGCTCGGGATGAGCGGGATAACTGTAATTAGGGCTGCGGGAGGCCGGGAGATAAGGGGCGCTGTCAGCAGGGCGGTGAGTCAGGCGGGATTTGGGATGTGCGGGGTTTCACAACCCGCCGCCGGTGCCGGGTGTTTATCCGGCCTCTCTCCGGGCACCACTAATTGCCGCCTAATGAACCAAACCCATCAACAACTCCAACGACCTGCTAATTAACCGGGAATGGAGACGAGCTCCTCGCGAACCTATAAAGGGGAACTTCCCCGGAGAACTTCCCGTACCCCTCCCGGAGCTGAGGATCCTCCGGCTCTCCTTCCCTGCTCCTGGTCCATCTCCCGCTGTCCCGCCCGGACACCATGAGAAGATATTTCTCCAGATACGGCGACGGGAATTTCAGCTCCTCCTCCGCCCACTGCGGGTCGTGGGGCGGCGGGGACGGGAGATTCCCGGGCTTTGGGCCGGGGTACGGCAGCAGGAGCCTCCACAACCTCGGGGGCTTCAGGAACGTCTGTGCCGCCGGAGGACACGGAGGAGAAGGAGCGGGATACGGGAGGTTTGGTGGCTGGAGGCAACCCGAGAGGGCGTTTTATGGCCGGGGGTATCTCACGGGAGCTTTTGCCAGGGGTGACGCGGGGCTGGGAAGGGCCGGCCCGGGCAGGGAAGCGCTCGGGGCAGAGGGACAGGGGCTGGGGCAGCCCGGGATGCTCCGAGGCATCGAGGAGGTCCACGTGAACCCCGCCCTGCTGAGGCCCCTGGAGCTGCAGGTGGACCCCGAGTTCCAGAGGGTGCGCTCGGACGAGAAGGAGCAGATCAAGGCCCTCAACAACAAATTCGCCTCCTTCATCGACAAGGTGGGTCCCGGGGCAGGTGTGAGTCACGGCAACACCCCCGTGTTGCACCTTCTCCCCCCAGAATCCCAGGATTTGGCTGAATCCCTGTGAATTCCTGCTGGGATGCTCCCAGCTGGAGCTGTGTGGATCACTGGTAGCCCCGGGATGAGTGTCTCCGAGTGGCAGGACAATAAAACCACCAGGACAATAAACCACTCGTTAACTCGCTCCTCTTTCCAGGGAAAGGGTTTCTGGGAACGTCCATCCCTCTCTCCCGGTGCCTGGGGATTGTTGGTGGCAGCTGGAAAAATCGGTGGTGGGTTTGGACATCCCTGTTTTTCCTTTTGATCTGGTTTTTTTTTCCTCAAGCAAAGCAAACCTTCCCTGAATCCTTTGTTTGGAGGTCCTGCCTCTCCCAGGCCATCGGGGGCCTCCACACCTTCCCTCTCCACCTCGTGCTCTGCTCTCCCTCTCTCTGCAGCTTTGGCTCCTCTCCTGCTCCTCCTCGGGGTCAGGAGGAGCGGGACAGCCCCAAAATTCCCCCGTGGGGTCATCCCTGGGGTGACCCCGGGCCCTACTGGGGTGGGAGCTGTGGGGGCTGGGACAGGGGGACACCTCAGGGCTCCCTGGGCAGCCCCACACAGGAGGGGTTGGTTACACCCGTGAGGTCAAAACATCCCCAGCCCCCGAAAATCGGAGGGTTTGTGATTCCCTTTCTCCCCCCAGAATTTTGGGTCTCAGTTTCCAGGTTCGGTGCCAAGGAATCGTGGAATGGTTTGGGTTGGAAGGGACCTTAAAGTCACCCCATCCCACCCCCTGCCATGGGCAGGGACACCTCCCACTGTCCCAGGGGGATCCAACCTGGCCTGGGACACTTCCAGGGATGGGGCATCCTCTGGGAAATCCATTCCAGGGCCTCCCCACCCTGCCAGGCAGGAATTCCTTCCCAATATCCCACCTAACCTTCCCCTCCTCCAGCTGGAAGCCCCTCATCCCTTGGCCTGGCTTTGTCCAGGTCTGTCTCCAGCTCTTGGAGCCCCCAGGGAAGGAAAATGACCTTTAAAGGGTCACTTCCAACCCAAAATGTTCAGGGATCCCATGAAAATGAACAGGCAGGAATACAGGAAAAGCTGCTCAATCTTGGAATAATTGAGGGGGAAAATGATGAAACTGGAATGGTTTGGGTTGGGAGGGACATAAAAGCTCATCCCACCCCCAGCACCGGGCAGGGACACCTCCCACTATCCCAGGGGGATCCAACCCGGCCTGGGACACTTCCAGGGATCCAGGGGCAGCCACAGCTTCTCTGGGAAATCCATCCCAGGGCCTCACAGCCCTTGTAGTCAAGGATTTCTTCCCAATATCCCCCCTAAATCCCCCCTTTCCCAGTGGGAAGCCATTCCCTGTGTCTGTCCCTCCAGCCCTTGTCCCCAGTCCCTCTCCAACTCTCCTGGAGCCCCTTTAGGAATGGGGCTCTCCCTGGATCCTTCCCTTCTCCAGGGGAACATTCCCAGCTCTCCTGGAGCCCCTTTGGGAATGGGGCTCTCCCTGGATCCTTCCCTTCTCCAGGGGAACATTCCCAGCTCTCCTGGAGCCCCTTTGGGAATGGGGCTCTCCCTGGAGCCTCCAGGGGAACGTTCCCAGCTCTCCTGGAGCCCCTTTGGGAATGGGGCTCTCCCTGGATCCTTCCCTTCTCCAGGGGAACATTCCCAACTCTCCTGGAGCCCCTTTAGGAATGGAGCTCTCCCTGGATCCTTCCCTTCTCCAGGGGAACATTCCCAGCTCTCCTGGAGCCCCTTTGGGAATGGGGCTCTCCCTGGATCCTTTCCTTCTCCAGGGGAACATTCCCAGCTCTCCTGGAGCCCCTTTGGGAATGGGGCTCTCCCTGGAGCCTCCAGGGGAACGTTCCCAGCTCTCCCAGCCTGTTTCCACGTTGGGGATTCCCATCCCTCCCCTCTGGCTGTGTTTCCCCCCCAGGTGCAGTGCCTGGAGCGGCAGAACCAGGCCCTGCTGGCCAAGTGGCAGCTCCTGCAGCAGCAGAGCTCGGGCCCCGAGGAGAGCAGGAACATCTCCTCCTTCTTCCAGTCCTACATCTCCAGCCTGCAGAGGCAGCTCCAGACGCTGCAGAGCCAGAAGGAGCAGCTGGACCCCGAGGCCTACAACATGCTGCAGCTGGTGGAGGAGTACAAGAACAGGTGAAGGAGCCCCAAATTTGGGGAGGGGAAAGGGTGCTGGGGGGGGTTTTCCAGCTCGGCTTCGCACCCTGAGCCTGCAGTGGGTGCTCGGGGGGGGCTTGGCCTCGGGGGTGGAGGAGTTTGGGGAGGGTTGAACCCCCGAAATAAGAGGGAAATTGAAGTTTGTGTTGATTTATCCCACCCTCCTCCTCTTCTTCCCCCAGTCAACCCAGCACCTGCTGTGGGACCTGCTGGGAGGGACGGGGCGAGTTGGGCAGAGCCTTCAGCTGCACCCAGAGGGAGTTTGTGTCCATCCAGGCCCTGAAAAACGGGAACCTTAGTCCAGAATTCCTAAATCCAGGGCCAATCTGTGTCCATCCATTCCTAAATTCAGGGCCAATCTGTGTCCATCAGTTCCTAAATTCAGGGCCAATCTGTGTCCATCCATTCCTAAATCCAGGACCAATCCATGTCTACCAATTCCTAAATTCAGGACCAATCTGTGTCCATCCATTCCTAAATTCAGGGCCAATCCGTGTCTACCAATTCCTGCATTTAGGACCAATCTGTGTCTATAAATCCCTAAATTCAGGACCAATCTGTGTCCATCAATTCATAAATTTAGCACCAATCTGTGTCCATCAATTCCCAAATTCAGGGCCAATCTGTGTCCATCCATTCCTAAATTCAGGGCCAATCTGTGTCTACCAATTCCTGCATTTAGGACCAATCTGTGTCTATCAATTCCTAAATTCAGTACCAATCTGTGTCTATCAATTCCTAAATTCAGGACCAATCTGTGTCCATCCATTCCTAAATTTAGCACCAATCTGTGTCTATAAATTCCTAAATTTAGCATCAATCTGCGTCTATCAATTCCTAAATTCAGGGCCAATCTGTGTCCATC
>NW_021939007.1:51131-52456 GCF_001715985.3 Manacus vitellinus
TTAATTTTTAATAGATAATGGATTAATTGTGTAGATTAATGGATAATAGATGAATGAAAAGGTTAATTTTTAAAAGATAATGGATTAATTGTGTAGATTAATGGATAATAGATGAATGAAAACGTTAATTGATAATAGATAATACATTAATTGTGTAAATTAATTAATAATAGGTGAATGAAATAGGTTAATTGATAATAGATAATGGATTAATTGGTTAAATTAATAATAGATGAAATAGGTTAATTTTTAATAGATAATACATTAATTGTGTAGATTAATGGGTAATAGATGAATGAAATAGGTTAATTGATAATAGATAATACATTAATTGTGTAGATTAATGGATAATAGGTGAATGAAATAGGTTAATTGATAATAGATAATGGATTAATTGTGTAAATTAATTGATAATAGATAATGATCCACCTCCTTCCTGCCCCCAGGTTCGAGGACGAGGTCAACAACCGCACGTCCCGGGAGGAGGAATTTGTGGAGCTGAAAAAGGTGGAGTAACTGGAGCCCCTGGAACTGGGATTTAATCTGAGTTAATTCACCTGCTCCGAGGGATTTCTGGAGCTCTGGATCGGGGAAAGTCTTTAATTACCGAGGAGCCAAAGCCTGGGGAATAAAACAACCCCCGGGCTCCTCAAAGCTGAGGGGTTTGCTGGGATTTAATTCCAGCTGGAGGGGCTGAGAGCAGGGACTGAGGGAGAATTCCCTCTGGAATTGGTCCCTTGGGAGGAAATATTCCAGCTCGGGATATCGGGGGATTCTCTGAAATAACCCCAAAATGCTGATTTTCCCCCTCTTCTCTCCCCCCCGGCTCAAGCAGAAGGTCATTTTTAGGTTAAATCCCGCCTAGAGGTGGCTCAGGAGAACAAAATCCGCGGGAAAATAGGGAATTTCGGCAGCTTTTTATCCAAAGGAAGAACAAAACCCGCGTTTTCACCTTTTCCCTGTTCCCCAGGAGGGCATTTTCTGCCCCAGGGTTTGGTGCTCCTTTCCCAGCCCGTTTTTCCCCCCCTTTCCCTCCATTCCCGTCACTTTTCCAAGGAAATCCGAGCCCGGGGGGGGCGATGTTTGATCCCAGGGCGGAAGGTTTTTTGGGAATACGCCGGGAATTGAACTCCAGGGGAGGATCTGGAGCAAAGGAATGTGAATGGTGATGGATTTGGGTTTTTTTCCCAGGAATTGGACAGTGCCTACCTGGGGAAAATGGAGCTGGATGTGAGGGTGGAAATCCTGAAGCAGGAGCTGGAATTCCTGCGCTGTCTGCACGAAGCTGTGAGTGATTCAAACCTCACCCTCAGCTCTTAAAAACA
>NW_021939007.1:52853-54405 GCF_001715985.3 Manacus vitellinus
TTATATGTACAATATATATAATGAATATATGTATTATGTAAATTATATAATGAACATAATTTATTAAGGCCTTTGGTCTTAATAGTTCTGTTCATTATATTAATTTATAGGGTCTTTAGCATACATATAATAAATAATAAATATTCATTATATTTATATATCATTGTATATAATAATGATTATAGTTATGTATAAACACACAATATATAAATACCTATATTTATAGATGGCACATTCACATATTTTATATATTTATCTATAAATATAGATATTGTATGCATATAAATGTTTATTATATTTATATATCATGACAAGTTAAAACAATATTGATTATATTTATATAGACATGCAAATTAATATTTAATTAATTTGTAAGGCCTTTTCTCTTACAAATCTGTGGGTGAAAAGGGAGCTGGTGTGTCCCAAGGGCTGGAAGTGCCTGGAAATCAGAAGTGGTGGTGGGATGGTGGGACCTGGGGGCTGCAGGTGGAGAAATTCCAGTGGGAATCTTGTCCGAGGGTCCCAATTCTTTCCTCACGATGACCTGGGCTGATCCCATGGGCTGTTCAAATCCCAGCCCTGGTTTTCCTCGTTGGAAATTGAAACCAATGGTGGGACAGGGAGAAAATTCCAAACCTGGTTTTCCATATGGAAAACTGAAACCAATGGTGGGACAGTGGGAAAATCCCAACCCTGGTTTTCCATATGGAAAATTAAAACCAGTGATGAACTCAGCGGTGAAATCCCAACCCTGGTTTTCCTTGTTGGAAATTGAAACCAATGATGGGACAGTGGGAAAATCCCAAAGCTGGTTTTCCATATGGCAACTGAACCCAATGGTGGGACAGTGGTTTTCCTTGCTGGAAATTGAAACCAGTGGTGGGACAGTGGGAAAATCCCAACCCTGGTTTTCCTGGTTGGAAACTGAAACCAATGGTGGGACAGTGGGAAAATTCCAACCCTGGTTTTCCATATAGAAAATTAAAACCAGTGGTGGTTCAGTGGTGAAATCCCAAAGTTGGTTTTCCATATGGAAAACTGAAACCCATGGTGGGTCAGCGGTGAAATCCCGATCCCACTGTTCCCCGCAGGAGCTCTCCCAAAACCCCAACCCTGCTGTTCCCCGCAGGAGCTGTGACCCCAATGCCGCTGTTCCCTGCAGGAGCTCTCCCAAAATCCCAACCCCATCATTCCCTACAGGAGCTGTAACCCCAATCCCACTGTTCCCTGCAGGAGCTGTAACCCCAATCCCGCTGTTCCCTCCAGGAGCTGTCCCAAAATCCCAATCCCACTGTTCCCTGCAGGAGCTCTCCCAAAACCCCAATCCTGTTTTTCCCCACAGGAGCTGTAACCCCAATCCCGCTGTTCCCTGCAGGAGCCGTAACCCCAATCCTGCTGTTCCCTGCAGGAGCTGTCCCAAAATCCTAATCCCACTGTTCCCCGCAGGAGCTGTAACCCCAATCCCACTGTTCCCTGCAGGAGCTGTCCCAAAATCCCAATCCCACTGTTCCCTGCAGGAACTGTAACCCCAATCCCGCTGTTCCCCACAGGA
>NW_021939007.1:55698-58225 GCF_001715985.3 Manacus vitellinus
CCCCAAACGTCCCTTTTCCCCAAACCCACCCCAAACGTCCCTTTTCCCCAAACCCACCCCAAACGTCCCTTTTCCCCTCCTGCCCTCAGTTCCAGGACCTGCAGAACACGTGGGAGAGCCAACGGGAGCAGCTGAGGAACAGCCACCGGGAGATCCAGGAACTCGCCCGGCACATCCAGAGGCTCCAGCCGGAGGTCGAGGTCGCCAGGAAAAGGGTGAGGCCGACGAATCCCAAACTGCCCAAGCGCCTTCTCCGGGGATCCCAGTGCAGCCGGAGGCAGCTGATCCTCGGGGGACAAACTTAGGGATGGTTTCTCTCCAAAATGAAGCAGATTTAGAGTCTTGGGATCCACAGTGGGATTTAATTTGGGTTGATTTACCCATTTTTGGAGTTCTGTCAATAAGGAAAGTCCTTTAATTTCCAAGGAATGCCAAAAAGGGTTGGAAAATGAGATTTACATTGCGATTTAGTTTGGGTAATTTACCCATTTTTGGAGTTCTGTATTGAGGAAAGTCTTTGAATTTCCAAGGAATGAAAGAAAGGGTTGGAAAATGAGATTTACATTGGGATTTCTTTTGGGTAATTTACCCATTTTTGGAGTTCTGTATTGAGGAAAGTCTTTAAATTCCAAGGAATGCCAGAAAGGGTTGGAAAATGGGATTTACATTGGGATTTAATTTGGGTAACTTACCCATTTTTGGAGTTCTGTCATCAAGGAAAGTCTTTAATTTCCAAGGAATTTAATTTCCAAGGAATGCCAGGAGGGTTTGAAAATGGGATTTACATTGGGATTTAATTTGAGTAAATTCACCCAGTTTAATGACTTTTTGGAATTCTGTATTAATTTCCAAGGAATTTAATTTCCAAGGAATGCCAGGAGGGTTTGAAAGTGGGATTTACATTGGGATTTAATTTGGGGTCATTTACTCATTTTTGGAGTTCTGTCATTAAGGAAAGTCCTTTAATTTCCAAGGAATGCCAGAAAGGTTTGGAAAATGAGATTTACATTGGGATTTAGTTTGGGTAATTTACCCATTTTTGGAGTTCTGTCATTAAGGAAAGTCCTTTAATTTCCAAGGAATGCCAGAAAGGGTTGGAAAATGAGATTTACATTGGGATTTAGTTTGGGTAATTTACCCATTTTTGGAGTTCTATTGTTAAGGAAAGTCCTTTAACTTCCAAGGAATGCCGGGAGGGTTTGAAAGCCGTGGGATTTTGGGGTTTCCCTGCGCAGGGCTGGACTGGAGGATCCCCACAGGGCCCTTCCAGCCGTGGGTATCCCACGATCCCGTGACCGTGGAAGGGAATCCTCAGTGGTGAAATCCCAACCCTGGTTTTCCATCTGGAAAACTGAAACCAATAGAGGGAATCTGGTGAGATCCCAGCCCTGGTTTTCCATATGGAAAATTAAAGCCAATGATGGCTCAGTGGTGAAATCCCAGCCCTGGTTTTCCATATGGAAAACTGAAACCAATAGTGAGAATCTGGTGAAATCCCAGCCCTGGTTTTCCATATGGAAAATTAAAACCAATGGTGGGAATCTGGTGAAATCCCAGCCCTGGTTTTCCATATGGGAAGCTGAAACCAATGATGGGACAGTGGTGAAATCCCAACCCTGGTTTTCCATATGGAAAATCAAAACCAATGATGGCTCAGTGGTGAAATCCCACCCCTGGTTTTCCATATGGAAAATTAAAATCAGTGGTGGGACAGCGGTAAAATCCCAAAGCTGGTTTTCCATATGGAGAATTAAAACCAATGGTGGGTCAGTGGTGAAATCCCACCCCTGGTTTTCCATGTGGAAAACTGAAACCCCTGGTGGGACAGCGGTGAAATCCCAATCCTGGTTTTCCATATGGAAAATTAAAACCAATGATGGGACAGTGGGAAAATCCCACCCCTGGTTTTCCATGTGGAAAACTGAAACCACTGGTGGGACAGCGGTGAAATCCCAATCCTGGTTTTCCATCTGGAAAATTAAAACCAATGATGGCTCAGCGCGAAATTCCAACCCTGTTTTTCCATCTGGAAAACTGAGACCACTGGTGGGACAGCAGTGAAATCCCACCCTTGGTTTTCCATCTGGAAAACAAACCCCTGGTGGGACAGCGGTGAAATCCCGACCCCGCCGTTCCCTGCAGGAACAAAACTCCCCCCAGGGAAGGGAAATGAACCCCCCTCTGTTCCCGTGCAGAATTCCAGCCTGCAGGACTCCCTCCGGGACGCGGAGCTCCGGGGTGGTTCAGCAGTCCAGGAGGGTCGGGAGCAGCTCCGGGAGCTGGAGGAGGCCCTGCAGGAGGCCCGGGCGGAGCTGGCGCGGCTCGTCCGCGACCACCAGGAGCTGCTGGAGGCCAAGGTGGCCCTGGACGTGGAGATCGCCGTGTACAGGGCGCTCCTCGAGGAGGAGGAGAACAGGTGGGTGCTGGGATCCCACGGGGTGGGAACACTGGGAATGGGAACTCCCGGGAATGGGAAGAAGGCAATGGGAACGTGGGATCGCCGTGTACAGGGCACTGCTCGAGGAGG
>NW_021939007.1:58922-60581 GCF_001715985.3 Manacus vitellinus
ACAGGTGGGTGCTGGGGATGGGAATCTGGGATCTGAGCCCGGGATCTCCAGGGTGGACGTGGAGATCGCCGTGGACAGGGCACTGCTCGAGGACGAGGAGAACAGGTGGGTGCTGGGATGGGAACACTAGGAATGAGAACCCCCGGGAATGGGAACATGGCAATGGGAACCTGGGATCGGAGCCCGGGATCTCCGGGGATCGCCGTGTACAGGGCGCTCCTCGAGGAGGAGGAGCTCAGGTGGGTGCTGGGATCCCACGGGATGGGAACCCCCGGGAATGGGAACTCCTGGGAATGGGAACACCCAGGAATGGGAACCTGGGATTGGAGCCTGGGATCTCCGGGATGGACGTGGAGATCGCCGTGTACAGGGCACTGCTCAAGGAGGAGGAGCACAGGTGGGTGCTGGGATCCCACGGGGTGGGAACACTGGGAATGGGAACACCCGGGAATGGGAACACGGCAATGGGAACGTGGGATCTGAGCCTGGGATCTCCAGGATGGAGCTGCCGGGGAGGAGGCGCCTTCCCTGGGGTTACTGGGAAACACTAACCTGAATCCTAACTTCAATTTTAATTTCAATTTTAACTTCGATTTTGACTTCAATTTCAATTTTAGTTTTAATTAAAATTTAAATTTTTATTTTAACGTAAATTTTAATTTAAATTTAAATTTTATTGTCAATTTCAATTTCAATTTCAATTTTAATTCTAATTTTTATTTTAATTTCAATTTTAATATCAATTTCAACTTCAGTTTCAATTGTAGTTTTAATTTAAATTTAAATTTTGGTTTCAATGTCGATTTAAATTTTAATTTCAATTTCAATTTTAGTTTTAATTTAAAATTAAAATTGCAATTAAAATTGCAATCAAAATTAAAATTAAAATTAAAATTAAAATAGAAATTTAAATTTAATTTCAATTTTAATTTCAATATCGATTTTAATTTCAATACTGATTCAAATTTCAATTTCGATTCTGTTTTTAATTCTAATTTCAATTTTAATTTAAATTTAATTTTTAACTTTGATTTCGATTTTGATCTCAATTTTTATTTCAATTGAAATTTGAGTTCCAGCTTCAATTTTGATTGCCATTTCAATTCCAACTTCAAATTTACTTCTAGTTCCCAATTAAATTTCAATTTTAATTTGGTTGATCCCTTTTCCTCCGCAGGATCCAGGAGGGATCCCCGGCCACGATCTGTGAGTATCCCCAGGACTTCCTTTGCTTCTTTTTTAAGAGAACTGGTCCCATTTTGTGGTTTCAGCTCCCACAGTCAGAACCAAAAATCCCAGTTCCCATCCTGAGTCATTTGGGAAACGACACAGAGGGGAGGTTTGGTGTGACCGAGTGTCAATAGATCGACTGACAATAATCAGAATTATTGGCTAATTCCAACCAAATCTGGAGGAACTGGGAAAATCTGGAGGAACTCCCTCACTCTACAGGTCCGGGCAGGGCAGGGCAGAAGGGGAGGAAATTAGAACCAGTCCTAAAATCTGTGGAAATAAAAACCAGTCCTAAAATTTGTGGAAATAAAAAGCAGCCCTAAAATTTGAGGAAATAAAAACCAGTCCTAAAATTTGTGGAAATAAAAACCAGTCCTAAAATTTGTGGAAATAAAATACAGTCGTAAAATTTGTGGAAATAAAAAC
>NW_021939007.1:63736-65106 GCF_001715985.3 Manacus vitellinus
GGCTCAGGGTATGGAGGAGGAGGAAGCTCAGGTGGTGGAGGCTCCATATCTGGGGGTGGGTCAAGTTATGGAGGAGGAAAAGGCTCAGGGTATGGAGGAGGAAGCTCAGGTGGCTCCATCTGTGGAGGAGGAAGTTCAGGTGGTGGAGGCTCCATTTCCAAGGGTGGCAGCAGCTCAGGGGGTTATGGGAGTGGTGGGTCCAGTTATGGAGGAGGAAAAGGCTCAGGATACGGAGGAGGAAGTTCTGGTGGTGGCTCCATCTGTGGAGGAGGAAGTTCAGGTGGTGGAGGCTCCATATCTGGGGGAGGAAAAGGCTCAGGATATGGAGGAGGAGGAAGCTCAGGTGGCTCCATCTGTGGAGGAGGAAGCTCTGGTGGTGGATCCATATCTGGGGGTGGAAAAGGCTCAGGGTATGGAGGAGGAAGTTCTGGTGGCTCCATCTGTGGAGGAGGAAGCTCAGGTGGTGGATCCATATCTGGAGGAGGAAAAGGCTCAGGATATGGAGGAGGAAGCTCTGGTGGTGGAGGCTCCATTTCCAAGGGTGGCAGCAGCTCAGGGGGTTATGGGGGTGGTGGGTCAAGTTATGGAGGAGGAAAAGGCTCTGGATACGGAGGAGGAGGAAGCTCAGGTGGTGGATCCATCTCTGGGGGTGGAAAAGGCTCTGGATACGGAGGAGGAGGAAGCTCAGGTGGTGGATCCATATCTGGAGGAGGAAAAGGCTCAGGATATGGAGGAGGAGGAAGCTCAGGTGGCTCCATCTGTGGAGGAGGAAGTTCTGGTGGAGGCTCCATATCTGGGGGTGGAAAAGGCTCAGGATACGGAGGAGGAAGTTCTGGTGGTGGATCCATATCTGGGGGTGGAAAAGGCTCAGGATATGGAGGAGGAAGTTCTGGAGGTGGCTCCATCTGTGGAGGCGGAAGCTCAGGTGGTGGATCCATATCTGGGGGTGGAAAAGGCTCAGGATATGGAGGAGGAGGAAGCTCAAGCAGTGGAGGCTCCATATCTGGGGGTGGGCAGAGCTCTGGTGGAGGATCCATATCTAGTGGTGGTGGATCCATCTGTGGGGGTGGAAGAGGTTCAGGGTATGGAAGACAGGGAAGTTCTAGTGGAGGAGGCTCCATCTCTGGGGGTGGGCAGAGCTCTGGCAGTGGCCGGTGCAGCCCCCAGAGCGGTGGGATAAGCTCTGGAGGTGGGAGCAGCTCAGGAAGGAGAGGCTCCATCTCTGGGAGTGGCCAGAGCTCAGGGTATGGAAGACAGGGAAGCTCCAGTGGTGGAGGCTCCATCTCTGGAGGTGGCCAGAGCTCTGGTGGTCACGGATCCAGCTCTGGAGGTGGGAGTAGCTGTGGCAGGAGAGGTTCCATCTCTGGAGG
>NW_021939007.1:65499-67376 GCF_001715985.3 Manacus vitellinus
GCTCTGGAGGTGGCAGCAGTTGTGGCAGGAGAGGCTCCATCTCTGGAGGTGGGCAGAGCTCTGGTGGTCATGGATCCGGCTCTGGAGGTGGCAGCAGCTGTGGCAGGGGAGGGTCCATCTCTGGAGGTGGGCAGAGCTCAGGAGGTCATGGACATGGGTCTGGCAGTGGCAGGTGCAGCCCCCAGAGTGGTGGGATAAGTTCTGGAGGTGGGAGCAGCTGTGGCAGGAGGGGCTCCATCTCTGGAGGTGGGCAGAGCTCAGGAGGTCATGGATCCATCTCTGGAGGTGGGCAGAGTTCTGGTGGTCATGGATCAGGCTCTGGAGGTGGGAGCAGCTGTGGCAGGAGAGGCTCCACCTCTGGAGGTGGGGGACAGGGAAGCTCCAGTGGTGGAGGCTCCATCTCTGGAGGAGGGCAGAGCTCTGGTGGTCATGGATCAGGCTCTGGAGGTGGCAGCAGTTGTGGCAGGAGAGGCTCCATCTCTGGAGGTGGGCAGAGCTCAGGAGGTCATGGATCCATCTCTGGAGGTGGGAGCAGCTGTGGCAGGGGAGGCTCCATCTCTGGAGGTGGAGGAGGAGGAATAAGCTCTGGTGGGTGCATTGGAGGGGGAGAAGGAGGTTCAGGGTATGGAGGGAGCTCTGGGTATGGGGGAGGTTCAGGGTATGGAGGAGGCTCTGGATACGGAGGGAGTTCAGGGTATGGAGGCAGCTCAGGCAGGAGAGGATCCATCTCTGGAGGAGGAGGAGGAGGAAGCTCAGGACATGGAGGATCAAGTTCTGGTGGGTGCATTGGTGGGGGAGAAGGAGGTTCAGGGTATGGGGGGAGCTCAGGGTATGGGGGGAGTTCAGGCAGGAGAGGTTCCATCTCTGGAGGAGGAAGTTCAGGTCATAGAGGATCAAGTTCTGGTGGGTGCATTGGAGGGGGAGAAGGAGGTTCAGGATATGGAGGGAGCTCTGGGTATGGGGGAGGTTCTGGATATGGAGGAGGCTCTGGATATGGAGGGAGTTCAGGGTATGGGGGCAGCTCAGGCAGGAGAGGGTCCATCTCTGGAGGAGGAAGTTCAGGTCATGGAGGATCAAGTTCTGGTGGCTGCATTGGAGGGGGTGAAGGTGGTTCAGGGTATGGAGGGAGCTCAGGGTATGGGGGAGGTTCAGGATATGGAGGGAGCTCAGGGTATGGAGGGAGCTCAGGCAGGAGAGGTTCCATCTCTGGAGGAGGAGGAGGAAGCTCAGGTCATGGAGGATCAAGTTCTGGTGGGTGCATTGGTGGGGGAGAAGGAGGTTCAGGGTATGGAGGGAGCTCAGGGTATGGAGGGAGCTCTGGGTATGGAGGAAGTTCTGGATATGGAGGGAGCTCAGGTAGGAGAGGCTCCATCTCTGGAGGAGGAGGAGGAAGCTCAGGACATGGTGGATCCAGTTATGGCAGTGGTGGATCCATCTGTGGAGGAGAAGGAGGTTCAGGGTATGGAGGAGGTTCTGGATATGGAGGCAGCTCAAGCAGGAGAGGCTCCATCTCTGGAGGAGGAAGCTCAGGGTATGGAGGATCAAGTTCTGGTGGGTGCATTGGAGGGGGTGAAGGTGGTTCAGGGTATGGAGGAGGTTCTGGATATGGAGGGAGCTCAGGGTATGGGGGGAGCTCAGGCAGGAGAGGCTCCATCTCTGGAGGAGGAAGTTCAGGTCACATAGGATCGAGTTCTGGTGGCTGCATTGGTGGGGGAGAAGGAGGTTCAGGGTATGGAGGAAGTTCTGGATATGGAGGGAGCTCTGGGTATGGAGGAGGGAGCTCTGGGTATGGAGGCAGCTCGGGCAGGAGAGGTTCCATCTCTGGAGGAGGAGGAGGAAGCTCAGGTCATGGTGGATCCAGTTATGGCAGTGGTGGG
>NW_021939007.1:73652-74699 GCF_001715985.3 Manacus vitellinus
CATTAAATCCCATCCCATCCCACCTTTCCATAGGCAGGGAAACCTTCCACCATCCCAGGGGGATCCAGCCTGGCCTTGGACACTCCCAGGGATGGGAAAATCCACGGCTCCTCTGGGAATTCCATTCCGGGAAATGGCCTGGAGAGCTTCGCCTCCTGCCCAGGAGAGTCTGCTCTGCCACAAAGCCAGGCTGGGAGAGCTGGGAATGTTCCCCTGGAGAAGGGAAGGATCCAGGGAGAGCTCAGAGCCACTTCCAGGGCCTGAAGGGGCTCCAGGAGAGCTGGAGAGGGACTGGGGACAAGGGCTGGAGGGACAGACACAGGGAATGGCTTCCCACTGGGAAAGGGGGGATTTAGGGGGGATATTGGGAAGGAATTCCTGCTGGGAGGGTGGGGAGGCCCTGGGATGGAATTCCCAGAGGAGCTGTGGCTGCCCCTGGATCCCTGGGAGTGTCCAAGGCCGGGTTGGATCCCCCTGGGATGGTGGGAGGTGTCCCTGCCCAGGGCAGGGGGTGGGACGGGATCATCTTTAGGGTCCCTCCAACCCAACCCATTCCAGGATTCCAGGATTTCTTCCACCTTTGTCCAAGGTGCCTCCCACTGGCTCTGTGGGTCCAGGGAAGCTCTTCCTGGTGCTGAGCAGGGAACAGGGATCATCTCCCAGCCCGTTTTCCGTTGGGTCCTTTTGATTCTCGGGAGGAACTAATTGCCCCCAATTAGAGGGTCGGATTAGCGGCGGAAAATTGCCGGAATTGCTCCGGCGGGAATTCCGGCGGGAGACAGAGATCCTGACACGGGTTCAGAGCACCCCACGGGGTGCTGGAGTGGTGACTCAGCAGCAGGAACCGGGGCAATTTCCAGACCATCCAATTCATTAGGGAGCTTCTAACGGGAAACCCTAATTATTGGTCCCAATTAGGGCAGAGTTCGGGTGTCCTCGAAACGAGACCCAGGGACAGGCTGGGACAGCAGGGACACCTCCAGCCCCTCTGGAGTGTTCTATAACTGATTATGGGTTTGGGAAACGTTTGGCTTTCCTTAAAATAAA
>NW_021939007.1:76139-102777 GCF_001715985.3 Manacus vitellinus
GAGAAGGAGAAGGAGAAGGAGAAGGAGAAGGAGAAGGAGAAGGAGAAGGAGAAGGAGGAGGAGGAGGAGAAGGAGGAGGACAAGGACAAAGATGAGAAGGAAGAGGAGGAAGAGAAGGAGGAGGAGAAGGAGAAGGACAAAGATGAGAAGGAAGAGGAGGAAGAGGAGGAAAAGGAGAAGGAGGAGGAAGAGGAGGAGGAAGAGAAGGAGAAAGAGAAGGAAGAGGAGGAGGAGGACAAAGATGAGAAGGAAGAGGAGGAGGAGGTGGAAGAGGAAGAGGAGAAGGGGGGAGGAGGAGGAAGAGGAGGAGAAAAAGAGGAGAAGGGGGAGGAGAAGAAGGAGAAGGAGGAGGAGAAGGAGGAGGAGGAGAAGGAGGAAGGCTGCATCCTCCCCATGAGTGGCTCCCATTTTGTTTTCCCAGAGCAGTGATTCCCATCCCCTCTGGAGCTGCCCAGAAGATGCAGGTCCTGCTGCATCCCAACCCCACGGAGGATTCCCCTCCCCGGGCAGGAATTCCATCCCCGCTGCTCCCACTGGCGTCCCCAGGATGGGATTTGGGGATGGGGGGTGGGGGCTCAGCCCCTCCCGGCACTGGGGGGCTCGGAGGGGATTGGGAAGAGCTTTGGAGCTGCAAAGAGCACCGGGAACTCAGGCAGGGGGGAGGATTCCAGCTGGATCTCCAGGTCCCAGGAACACCTGGAGCTGAACTTCACCCACGGGACAACCAGGAATTGAGGGCTGGAGCGGGAAAAGGAAAGTCCTGCCACGCTTGTGGTGCTAAAAATACCCTCAGCTCCACCCCACGCGGGAGGAAGGGGCGGATCAGCCTCGGGAAACCACATCAGAGCGACCCCACCCCCGGGATCACATCAAAAGGGCGCTCTGGGAACATGAAAAAAAAAAAACCCCGAATCCTTTTGATTTCCGCTCTTCCTTTGAAGGGCCGGGGCTGGTGTGGGGGCACCGCCGTCGTCCCGCTTCCCACCCGCCCTTTCCAGTTCTCCCGGTGGAACCTTCGCCATCCCCGGGCCGGGAGGTGGGATCCAGGACCTTCTCCCTGGGAGGTGTTTCTGGAACTCGTGGGACCCATCAAAGCCCGTCTGACGGAGGGTCAGGGAGGAGGGTGGAGGGTCAGGGTGGAGTCGCGGTGGAGACACGGGGAGGAGGGAAGGGCTCGGTTTGATCCTCCCCACGCTGGGCAGGGAAGTCACAAAGGAAATCTTCATCCCCAATTTCCCCTCCTGGAGTCAGCCAAGAGTAATTAACTCCACTCCTGCTCCTCTCGGCTCCTGCTCGGTGTCCGGACACAGAGAAGTTCCACCAAACCCTCGCTTGTTTCCTGGGATGACTCCAAATCTTTAAACTCTTTGCCCCTTTTCCGATAAAAGCGATGGATGTTAAAAATATGTCACCTGTTAATTGCTGGTCTTCATCAAAAATGCAGAAATCGCCCCTTAATTGGAAAGGATTAGAAATCTTAATGATTTTAAGCAGAGCTGCCTGGAGAGTGCCACGGAATCGTGGGAGGTGTTGGGATGGGAGGAACCTCGAAGACCATCCAGTCCCACCTTCCACCGTCCCAGGCGGCTCCAGCCTGGCCCGGGGCACTTCCAGGGGTGGGAGGACGCAGATCCCAGTCTTTGCTTGGTGTAAATTACGGAATTTGCCTCTTAAAGCAACTCGTTTGGGCTGATTTGCACCCAATTTGGCTCCTGCCCAAAATTCCGTGGGCGTTTGAAGAGCCGGAGCAGAATCGTCTCAGTCCCTTTGCATTTTCACGGCGCGTCTGCCACGGACTTGTGACAACAAAACGTGTCCTACTTCTCTTCCAAATCTGCTGGAAGAGGGTCATTGTGGGGAAAACAAACCTCGGGAATGGGCTTGGTTGGTTTTTCAGCATCGTGGTTGAGGTCCTACAGCTCCAGTTCAGGCTCTCCAAAGAGATCAAAGGGGGTTTATTTTTATTATTTTTATTATTTATTTAAAAAAAAAAAAAGAGAGAGAAGCCCGAAATCAGGACCATAAATCAACATAAAATCAGTTTGAAAAAGCACTGAAGTGTTTTGTGATCAAACTGATGAAAGGGCAGGACAAAGGAAGGAGCCTCAAGCTGGGCAGATCCGGGTTTTACCAGAGGGGGAATCCAGGGGGAAGGTCTTTCCTCCCTGAAATTATCAGGACTCGGAGCTGGAAGAGCTTCCTCTCCCCCCACGTCCTCCTGCGATAAGAACTCGTTTCCCAACCAAACAGGAGAGGCACAAAATCCATCAGGCTCCATCTCTAAGGAAGGAAACCACAAGAAAGATCTGCCAAGAAAAGAGCAATCAAAGAGGCATAAATATCCATCAGGAGGGGGTTTATCTCCCGAGGTTGATGGTGTTCCCATCGATCCTCTCACCTTTCATGCCAGAGGAGAACAAACCAGGGCAGTGACACGGACTTAAAGTGGTTTTCTCGCCTCCAAACTGCCCCAGTCACCCTTTCGAGGTGGGATGAGTTGATTTAACAAACCTCTGAACACCCTCAGAAGTTCAGCAGCACCAACCAAACCAAACACTGAAGGAAGGGATTTTCCTCCCTCTGGCTCACTGCTCTTCCCGGGAGGGCCTGACCCTCCTTCCGTGGGCAATTCCTGCCTTGGGATGGCTCAGGGAATCTCTTGGGGATGGTCCTGCGCAGGGCCAGGATTATCCCTGTGTCCCTTCCAACTCGACATATCCCGGGATCCTCCAGCTGGAAAACAGCTTTGCCTGGAAGGGATCAGCCATCCCGTGGGTTTCCAGGGGCGTTGCTGTGACCTCGTAAAAGGCAGAATATTTTCCCCCCCTTTTTGCCCTTTTTTTGCTGTTCTGGGCAGTGGGATAACAGCCTGCCCCGTGCCCGGGATTCCCACCCATCCCACCCTCGCTCCCGAGGATCTGGGGCAGATCAAACCAGGGCTGTGCCGTGCCGGGGCCGGGCCGAGGTGGCACCGAGCGGATCCGGGAGCGCTCCCCGCCCTCCTTAGGACTTCAAAGGGGCCGCGGAAATTCGGTGCCCAGAGGGGGGGACTAATTCCAGCTCCCTTGGAGCAGCCCAGGCGGGGCGCCGGGCCGGTGTCTGGGTGTCTAGACGGGCTCTGGTCCCCGGGGATCACACGGGGAAGGACCTGCAGAGGTGGATTCCTCGCTCGGCTGCTCGGGCAGGGATGAGTCACCGTCTGGAGATGCCGATCTCGGTCCATGGGACACCGAGGGAGGGAGGCTCGGAGGGGGAAGGAGGATCCGCGGCCGGTTTGGGGGCTGAGGGAGGGAGGAAGGGGTGCCCGGACCCAGGGTTTGATGGGTTTCATGAGGAGCATCCTTTGAGAATCCTGATCCTGACCTGGAGCAGGGGCGGGTCAATGAGGGTTAAAAGCACAGGAGCTCATGGAATTCCCTCGGGTGACTTTGGCTTAGGGACATGAGGGGTTTCACTCCTCAAATTAATCCTTTAATACCTCATGAATGACTTGGACAAGAGTCTGCAGAGCCCAAGAAGCTGCACAACCCCCCCTGTTCTGCCCCGACCTCCCCGGGATCAAACGGGGTTGGCACAGGGAGGCTCCTGCCATCGCCCGACCTGAATGGGGCGAGTTTTTGGGAGGCTCTGGGTAATTACAGAGCCCGACAGGGCCCTTTGAGGCTATCACATAAAACACCTTCTGGGAGCCCGGCCGGATCCACCTCCAGAGGCAACAAGCAAATGAGTGAAGTCCGACGTTCCCCTGATGAGTTCCCTGCTGGGCAGAGCTCAGGCAGCAAAACGCTGACAAAGGCAGCGATTGCAAGTCGTCAAAATGACTCACCCAACCCCCTCATCGAAGTGTTTTCCTTTTTGGCTTCCTCTGTCCTTCCTCTCCTCTTTTTTTTTTGTTTTTTTTTGAGTCGAAAAGATGCAGTTTTTGCTCCAGAGTTCTCTCCCCCTTCCCACGTTCCGCGCTGGCACCGATAAATTGTTGATTCTTGAGGTGTCACAGAGAGACCTAAAAGCCCTTAAAGGCAGCTGCCTTCCCGCTGGGATCCAGGGGAGACAACAGGGATTTGGCCAACACACAAGTGTTACCCAGCACTGAGCAACCTGCCCCCCAAACCTGGGCTCGATGGTCCTCATGGGTCCCTCCCAGCTCGGAATATTCTGCGATTCCGACCCCAAATCTTTGCCCCCTCAGGAAACCAGCGGCTCAGGCGAGCTTGGGAACTGGGGCTGGTGCAGCACAGCTGGTTCACAGACGTTTAATTGCAGCCTGTGCTGCATTCCAGGTGTCTCCCACACATCCGACGGGGATGATGGGGCGCAGGGAGGGAGCAGGGGCTCCTCTCCAGTCTGGGCACAGTTTTCCTCTGCAGGGCTCCCAACGAGTGCCTTTTGTGCCCTTCTTCGCAGCCAAATCTGCATTTTGCTCCTGATAAGCCTCTGTTTGGAAACCTCGAGGGCCGGGGAAGTTCCAAAGCGCAGCTTGGAGCCTCCAATGTTTGTTTAAACTGACACTGCAACGAGAGCAAAACACCGCGAACAAAGGTGTAATCTGGACGTCACGCCGTAAATATCTGGAATTACCCCATCTGCAGAGGGCAGGAGCAGCACTTTACACCCCTAATTTATACCACCAGCCCCTCAGACTCCCGGGGCTTGCAATTACAGGGTCAATTAATGGCTTTGGGGATCCCAGGGCCGCCGTCACGTCCCGGGGTTTCACCGCCCGTGTCGTCTTTTTAGGAACTTGGTCTTAGAAAGCTGCGTGTTTTGGGGAGGTTTGGGACGGATTTATGGTCCCAACCCTTGGGAAATGCTCTGGGAGGGGGTTAAAGAGGATGAGGGAGCACAGCACTGGGTCTCTCCAGCTGCCATCCTGTTGTGTGACACGGAGACTCCTCCGGGCAAGGAAGGACTCGAGGGCGTTCAGTTGTTTGCACCATAATGTCTCTTTTTCTCCCAAACACTTTGTCCCCAAAGAGCTGAAAGAGCCCTTTTGTTTTGACTTCCCAGTTTGGAGAAGGCCCGGAGACGTTGCCTCCTTCACCTCCTTGGGCTGGTGATTAGGAGAGAGAGGGATTCATCTGCCCGGCGTGAGTCAAAGCCGGGCCTGGTGTCCAGCCCAACCCACCCATTAAGGCCTCCCCTGTTCCCCTGCAGAGGGTGAATCACCCCAGTCCCCCCCGGGCAGGGCCTGGGGGCTCTTTCCCTCCGAGGTGTCTCTGGTTGGAGTGTCAAGGACGTGCCTGGCAAAGTCACCCCGGGAGTGAGGTGGATCTCACCAGGCTGGAACGGGCCATTGTTCCCTTTTTGTTCCCTGTGGAGGCAACCGGGAGGTGAATCCCAAAGGGCTCTGACACCCAGCCCTGGCAGGGGCTCCAAAGGAGCGGGGGCCGAAGGTTTAATGGGACAGGTAAGAATTCTCAGTGTTATCCAAGGAAAAGCTGCCACCGATGGCACAGAACACAAATCTGTGAGCAAACTGAAACACGTCACAGGTTCCGGGTGGAACCCGCTCTGCTTCGCTGGGATTTCATGGTGGGAAGAGGTCCCAGGAATGTCCAGGACTCTGCACATCCCCAGAATTCTGAGATTGCTTTTGGGGGACGTTTTGAGTCCTCGCACAATAATCCAGACCTCAAACCCTGTGAATTTACTGGTGTTTCAGGCGCAGAAATGATCCATCCTGGCACTGTGTTTTTCCAAGGTTGACTTTCTTCTTTTATTTCTCCTTTGAGTCCCTTTTTTCCGCACCCAAAGATTGTGAAATTACCCCCACAAAGTGCAAGTCTGCAGAACACCCCATCACACACCAGACACACACACACACGGGCCCATGAGACACAAAACCCCAAACGACACGGCGCAAACAAATCACAAAGAGTCCCTTCAAAAACCTGCCCTAAACTATAATTAGCGTTAACTTCGGGGAGCGCTTCCAACCCTAATGTATTCGAGGGCGACTTGCAAACAGAGCACTTTTAGATCCCTTTTTATTTCCTCAGTAGTTACTATTTGCCGGGCTGGTTTGCATTTTGAGGAGCATTCGTTGCCGCCGGGCAAACCGAACCCTTGAGCGCCTCAATTACCGCCCTGATCCTATCAAGGCCGGGCTTCCCGAAGGATATATAAGGGGCAGCGCCCCTGCGTCGCTCCAGCCGGATCTCTGCTCCTCTTGCCGCGCCCGGAGCCGCCCCGAAAATGCCCCGAAGGAGCCACGATGAGCCGGCAGGCGCCCCACGGTGAGGTCCCGTGTTGGGCCGAACGAGGCTTCAGGCTCGGCCTTCGGAGATTCTGCTGGCCGCAGCTTCGCCGCCTCGGGTCCTGCGCGCCCGGGCCCGCTTGCGGGGCCGGGGCCTACAGCAGCGGGGAGCGTCTGCAACCTGGGGGCAGGGCCGGAGGATCTCCTACGTCAAACGGCTGCGGCACCGGCTGCTTCGGGAGCTGGGCCTTCGGGCAGGCCGCGGGGGTTACGGCAACACCCCGGCGCCGGCAGCGGGCCGCGGCGGGGCTGTGCGGCCCCCGCGGGTACGGCCTGGTGCGGGGGTACCCCGAGCGCAAGGCCGACGGCATCCAGGGCATCTGCATCGACGAGAGGCTGCTGAAGCCCCTGTGCGTGGGCGTGGACCCGCTGGAGCACGAGATCCGCTGCCAGGAGAAGGAGCAGATCAAGAGCCTCAACACCCAGTTCGCCTGTTTCATCGACAAGGTGAGAGGTCGGGCTGGTCTGTGGGGCTCTCGTGCCTGAGGGGGTTGGGTTTGCCGGCTTAGGGAGCTCTCTGGTGGGTTTGGAAATAGTCCAGACCTGCTCCGGGACTGCTTTTCTAGGAGAAAAACCAACCCCAACCAACCCCCTCCAAAACCCAGCTGGTGCTATCAGTCAGTGAACTCCCTCCAAAACCCAGCTCGTGACGTGAGTTAATCCCAGCTTGTCCCACGAGCCAAAGAACCCCCTCCAAAACCCAGCTTATGACACTAGTCAGTGAATTCTCTCCAAAACCCAGCTCGTGACGTGAGCTAATCCCAGTTTGTCTCACGAGCCAAAGAACTCCCTCCAAAACCCAGTTTATGACACTAGTCAGTGAATTCCCTCCAAAACCCATCTTAGGACACGAGTCAGCCAAACTCCTCCAAAACCCAGCTCGTGCCCGAAGCCAAAGAACTCCCTCCAAAACCCAGCTCGTGATGTGAGTTAATCCCAGCTTGTCCCACGAGCCAAAGAACCCCTTTCAAAACCCAGCTTGTGCTACAAGTCAGTCAACCGACTCCAAAACCCAGCTCATGCCCCGAGCCAAAGATCTGCCTCCAAAACCCAGCTCATGGTATGAGTTAATCCCAGCTTGTGCCACGAGCCAAAGAACTCCCTCCAAAACCCAGCTTATGACACTAGTCAGTGAATTCTCTCCAAAACCCAGCTCGTGACGTGAGCTAATCCCAGCTTGTCTCACGAGCCAAAGAACTCCCTCCAAAACCCAGTTTATGACACGAGTCGGTCAAAATCCTCCAAAACCCAGCTTGTGCCACGAGCCAAAGAACTCCCTCCAAAACCCAGTTTGTGCCCCGAGCCAAAGATCTCCTTCCAAAACCCAGCTTATGACACGAGTCAGTGAATTCCCTCCAAAACCCAGGTCATGACATGAGTTAATCCCAGCTTGTGCCACAAGCCAAAGAACCCCTCCAAAACCCAGCTCATGCTATGAGTCAATCAATCCACTCAAAAGCCCAGCTCATGGCATGAGTTAATCCCAGCTTGTGCCACAAGCCAAAGAACCCCCTCCAAAACCCAGTTTATGACACGAGTCAGTGAACTCCCTCCAAAACCCAGTTTATGTCATAAGTCAACCAAACTCCTCCAAAGCCCAGCTCATGTCATGAGTCGACCCCAGCTCACGACACAAGCCAACCAGTCTCCTCCAAACCCTGGTCCAGTTCAGCCCTGAATCACCGAGCCGGGTCTTTTAAGATAATTTTGACCATTTTTGTGAGTCAAAGATAATTTGGGGAGCGTGTTGGTCCCAACTGGGATCTTCAGACCCGGGGAAGGGCTCGTTTTGGGTGCTGGTTCCAGAGTTGGGTGGTGTTTGGGTCATGGACATTCCTGCAGGAGTTTCCTCTTGGACGCCCTCGGTCCAAGGTTGGATTTCTCTCTGCAGCTCAGGTGGAACTCACAGCCCCCACAGGCTCATCTTTCCGCCCTGCAATTCAAATTTTTGTCCCAAAACTCCAATAATTCCCTCCCCTCTTTGCCTCTAAACCTTCCAAAACCACCCCTGAAGGCAAAGGAGGTTGGTCTTGACCTGGACACGTAAATGTCAGACAACGAATCTGAGCTGTAGAAACAACAGAGACAAAGAGGTTTCACCCTCTGGGGGCTCAATCTCAGCCTAAAATACATCACAGGCACCATCCAGAGGAGATTTTTTTTCCCTAAAAATTGGTGAGAAAAGCAGATTTAGGCATGGGGTTCTTAGATCTCTAAATAACATAGACACAGGACTTCTTGATTTCTAAATAATTTAGATGCGACATTAATTTCTAAATAATTTAGACCCGACATTCAGATTCCTGGGTAATTTATATGTGTGAATTCCAGATTTCTAAATAACTTAGGCATGTGAATTCTGGATTTCCACATAATTTAGGTGTGCGAATTCTAGATTTCTAAATAATTTAGATGTCTGAACTCTAGATTTGCAAGTAATTCAGGTGTGTGAATTCAAGATTTCTAAATTATTTAGATGGCTGAACTCTGGATTTCTAAATAATTTAGGTGTGTGGATTCAGGATTTCGAAATAATATAAATGTGCAGATTCTAGATTTTGGAATAATTTATGTGTGTGATTCCAAATAATTTAAATGTGCAGATTCTGGATTTCTGAATAATTTAGGTGTGTGAATTCTGGATTTCTGAATAATTTAGGTGTGTGGATTCAGGATTCCAAAGTAATCTAAATGTGCAGATTCTGGATTTCTGAATAATTTAGATGTGTGAGCTCTGGACTTCTAAATAATTCAGGTGTGTGAATTCTGGATTTTGGAATAATTTAGGTGTGTGTATTCTGGATTTCCAAATAATTTAGGTGTGTGAATTCTGAATTTCTAAATAATTTAGGTGTGTGAGTTCTGGATTCCGGAATAATTTAGGTGTGTGTGTATTCTGGATTTCCAAATAATCTGTGTGAATTCTCCATTTCCAAATAATTTAGGAGTGTGGATTCTGGATTTCCAAATAATTTAGGTGTGTGAATTCTGGATTTCCAAATAATTTAGGTGTGTGAATTCTGGATTTCCAAATAATTTAGGTGTGTGAGTTCTGGATATCTGAATAATTTAGGTGTGTGGATTCTGGATTTCCAAATAATTTAGGTGTGTGATTTCTAGATGGACACGTGACACTTTGATTCCTAAATCAGGGCAGATAATTCGAAGATCACGGCGTCCTGTCCCCTCTCAGTCCCCAAAATCCCTCCCTACCCCGATTAAACCCGGCGTTGAGCCGCTCCCTTCCCTCCCTCACGCCGAGAGCTGCTGTTCCCCGGCAGGTTCGGTTCCTGGAGCAGCAGAACAAGGTGCTGGAGACCAAGTGGGGGCTCCTGCAGCAGTACGTGCTGCCCAAGAAGGGCAAGAACCTGGAGCTCTACTTCGAGAACTACATCTGCGACCTGCGCAAGCGCCTGGACTGCCTGCTCTGCGAGAAGCAGAAGCTGGGCAGCGAGGAGTGCGCCACGAGCCAGCTCGTCGAGGAGTTCAAGTGCAAGTAAGGGCTGCCCCGGCTCCTCTGCCTGTTCTAGGGGGTTTGGGGGCTGGAGCAGGGTCAGAGAAGGGCAGCGAGGCTGGGGAAGGGGCTGCAGAAGGGGCGGGGGAAGGGGCTGGAGCCAGCTCGTCGAGGAGTTCAAGTGCAAGTAAGGGCTGCCCCGGCTCCTCTGCCTGTTCTTGGGGGTCTGGGGCAGGGGTAGGGACAGAGAAGGGCAGCGAGGTTGGGGAAGGGGCTGGAGCCAGCTCGTCGAGGAGTTCAAGTGCAAGTAAGGGCTCCTGGGGTTCCTCTGCCTGTTCTAGGGGGTCTGGGGGCTGGGGCAGGGACAGAGAAGGGCAGCAGGGCTGGGGAAGGGGCTGGCGAAGGGGTTGGGGAAGGGACTGGAGCCAACTGGTGGAAGAGTCAAGTAAGGGCTCCCCCGGCTCCTCTGCCCATTCTTGGGGGTCGAGGGGCTGGAGCAGGGTCAGAGAAGGGCAGCAGGGCTGGGGAAGGGGCTGGGGGTGGAGGAATTCAAGGGCAAGTAAGGGCTTCCCTGGTTCCTCTGCCCGTTCTTGGGTGTTGAGGGGCAGCTGGTGGAGGAGTTCAAGTACAAGTGAGACCCTCTGGGGCTCCTCTGGCCGTTCTCAGGGGTCGAGGGGCTGGAGCAGGGACAGAGAAGGGCAGTGAGGCTGAGGAAGGGGCTGGGGAAGGGACTGGGGAAGGGGCTGGAGCCAGCTGGTGGAGGAGTTCAAGTGCAAATAAGGGCTCCTGGGGCTTCTCTGCCCGTTCTTGGATGTTAAGGGGCAGCTGGTGGAGGAGTTCAAGTGCAAGTGAAACCCTCCGGGGCTTCTCTGCCTGTTCTTGGGGATCCAGGGGCTGGAGAAGGGACAGAGAAGAGCAGCGAGGCTGGGGAAGGGGCTGGGGAAGGGGCTGGGGAAGGGGCTGGATGCCAGCTGGTTGAAGAAGTTCAATGTGCAATTAAGGGCTTGCCCCGGCTCCTCTGCCTGTTCTCGGGTGTCCCAGGGGCTGAAGGCAGGTGCCAGAGAAGAGCAGGCGAGGCTGGGAAGGGGCTGGGAAGGGGCTTGGGAGCACCAAATTCCCGTAGAGGAGAGGCTGAGGGAGCTGGGGGGGCTCAGCCTGGAGAGGAGGAGGCTCAGGGGAGACCTCCCCACTCTACAACTCCCTGCCAGGAGGGGGGAGCCGGGGGGGTCGGGCTCTGCTCCCAGGAACCAGCAGCAGCACAAGAGGGTCTCCAGCTGTGCCGGGGAGGTTTAGGTTGGATATTAGGAAGGAATTTCTTCCAGAGAGAGGGATCAGACACTGGAATGGGCTGCCCAGGGAGGGGGTGGAGTCACCCCGCCATTCCCTGGAAGGTGTTTAAGGTGAGACTGGAATGCCGGCATTCAGTGCACGGGCTGGGAACCGCGGCGGGGTTGGAGCGAGGCGTTGCACTCGATGGTAGCTCGGAGGTGTTTTCCTACCTGGCTGATTCCGAGAGCCTGTGATTCCGTGGTTTGTGTTTGTCCCCTCCCAGACGGGTGGCACGGCCCCTCGGGGGGTGACACGGCCCCTCTGGGGGTGGCACAGCCTCTCCGGGGGTATCACAGTCCCTCCGGGGTTGGCACAGCCCCTCGGGGGTGACACAGCCCCTCCGGGGGTGGCACGGCCCCTCTGGGGGTGACACAGCCTCTCCGGGGGTGGCACAGCCCCTCAGGAGTGGCACAGCCCCTCGGGGGGTGGCACAGGCTCTCCGGGGGTAGCACAGTCCCTCGGGGGGTGACACAGCCCCTCCAGGGGTAGCACAGTCCCTCGGGGGGGGCACAGGCCCCTCGGGGTGACACAGCCCTCGGGGGGTGGTCACGGCCCCTCTGGGGCTGGCACAGCCCCCTTCTTGGGGGTGACACACCCGGCGTCCAGCAGTTCGGTCATAGTTTCCTCGGCGGGTGGCACAGAGACACACCTCGCGCGGGTGGCAGCACCCCTCCAGGCAGTGGCACTCAGCGCTGCTTCTTCGGCATTTTACTGGCACAGTCCCTCCGGGGGTAGCACAGTCCCTCCAGGAATGGCACAGTCCCTCGGGGGTGGCACAGCCCCTCCGGGAGTGTCACAATCCCTCGGGGAGTGGCACAGCCCCTCCGGGACTGGCACGGCCCCTCAGGAGTGGCACAACCCCTCGGGGGTGGCACAGTCCCTCGGGGAGTGGCACATTCCTCGCCACAGCCCCTCAGGAGTGTCACAGTCCCTCGGGGGTGGCACAGCCCCTCTGGGTTGGCACATTCCTCGCCGTCTGCCCGCGGAGCTCTTTGCATTGGAAATGGGGTTGCTCATGAAGGAGCCTCTGATCTCGGGGTGGGTCAGTGTTGGGGCTCCAGACGCTGATCTGGCGGTGCCCGCTGGCACTGCCTGAGCAGGGAGAGCTTGTCATTTATACCCGCTGGTTGATGTCATTTGTACCCCAGGTTGTTGTCATTTACACCCGAAATTATTGCCATTTATACCTGAGATAATTATCATTTATACCCAAGGTTATTGCCATTTATACCTGAGATAATTATCATTTATACCTGAAGGTATTGCCATTTATACCTGAGATTATTGCCATTTATTCCTGAAGTTACTGACATTTATACCTGAGATTATTGCCATTTATGCCTGAGATTATTATCATTTATACCCGAAGTTATTGCCATTTATATCTGAGATTATTATCATTTATACCCTAATTTATTGTCATTTATACCTGAAGTTATTGCCATTTATACCTGAAGTTATTGTCCTCTATACCTGATGGCTGATGTAATTTATACCTGGTGGTTGTTGCCATTTATAGCTGAGATTATTGCCATTTATACCCGAGGTTTTGTCCATTATACCTGAGATTATTGCCATTTGTACCCCAAGTTATTGCCATTTATACCTGCTGGTTGGTACAGTTCACCCCGATGGTTGATGTTTCTCTGCCTGGGAGGTTTTTTTGCCTCAGCCCTTTTTCCTCCTCCCGTTCCAACAGGTACGAGGAGGAAATCAACCGGCGCACGACGGTGGAGAACGAGTTCGTGGCGCTCAAAAAGGTGAGAGGCTCCAAACCCGGGGGTCATTCCACCCGCTGGAGGTCGGTCTGGTACAAAACTCGGCAGAAACGGTGAATTATTAGTATAAAAAACACCAGAAGTGTTACGACAGCAGCTCCACAGCCGCGGATTTGTCACCCCGAACACGCTCCGGGAGCGGGACGGGAGGGGGTGTTTGAGGGAGGGGGACAGGGCAGGACAGGTCCCACCAGAACACCCGGTTCTTCCCGGCCTCCTCTCCACATCCTTTATTCTTGGACATCAGAAAGGCAGGAATCATCTGAAGAACATTAAAGAAAAGCCCTTTAAACCCTCCCCAGGTGGTGCCGGGTTTGCGGCCGCGTCCCGAGTGACAAACCAGCCAGTTCCTGTCGGTCGTGTCGGAATGGTTTGGTTTTCCTCCAGGAGACACCAGGACACCCTGACTCACCCCCTCGCACCTTTCTGCTCTTGGCATCCTGTTGGGACACGTTTCTGTCTCACTTTTGCTGCCTTCCGTGTGTTTTCTCCGGCGTTTCCAGCCAGGCTGGGGCTGGAATGTGCGTCCCTGCTCTCTTTCAGGATGCAGACTGCATCTTCCTCAACAAGGAGGAGCTGGAGGTGAAGGTGGATCTGTTGAGAAGGCAGCTGGAGCTGTTGAAATGTGTGTTTGAGGAGGTGAGTCCCTCTGGTCCGTCCCAGCAGTTTGGGGGTCCTGTCTCACCCTGCAAATTTGCGCTCCTGGAAACCCCTCTGGGACGTGTCTCATCCCAAGCCCGGAATAATTAAAAGCTTGGAAGTACAAGGCTGATCTGAAATTACCATGATTATGCTGGGAAAAGGGTGGTTCCCCCTCTCCTCCTGTAGCTCCAGGTAGGAACTGGCTCTGTCCTAACTCTGCCCCGGAGAAGAGATGCGTCCGTCTCGTTCCTCCGGCTCTCGGCTCCTGATTAGAGCTGAGGGAACTCCCGGCCCAGTCCTGTCATTAGCAGCCCTGGAGCAGCCGGAGATGACAGGATACCAAACTCCTGGCCCTTGATGTGGATGGGATTGCTCCAGGTCCTCAAAGTGGGTCAGCGGCGACGTGTGGCGACTCACCCAGCCCCGGGATTTTCTGCTGAGCCGTCCCCGGGGACACTCCAGGGCTTGCTCTCCATGTCCCGGCCCTTTGCCTGCCTTGCAAAGTCAGGTTCTGGGAGCTGACTAAGCCCTTCCCCGCCCGCAGGAACGAGCTCAGGTGGATCGGCAGCTCTGCGACACCTCGGTCATCGTCAAGATGGACAACAACCGGGACCTGGACATGGAGAGCATCATCAAGAACGTGGAGTGCTGGTACCAGGAGATCGCCCAGAAGAGCAAAGAAGAAGTCGACGCTTTCTACCAAACCAGGGTAGGCCTGGCAGACCCTCCTGGGCCTCTGCACAGCGATGCCCCCGGCCCAAAAATGACAACTGCCTCGTTTTCTGGTCCCAGTTTCAGGAGCTCCAGGACAAGAGGGGGAAATACTGTGACGACCTGCAGAGCAACAAGTGTGAGATCTCAGAGCTGACCAGGATGATACAGAAGCTGCAGTGTGAGCTGGAGAGTGTCAAGAAGCAGGTAGGAGAGGGGATGAGCCCAGGGAGGTTGGACAGCTCAGGTATCAGGAAAGGTGGTCACTGTCCTTTAGGAGGTCAAGAAGCAGCAGGAGAGGCCCAAGGTGATGATCCCAGAGAGGTTGGACAGCTCAGGTATGGGGAAAGGTGACACACTACCCTAAAGGAGTCAAGAAGCAGCAGGAGAGGCCCAAGGTGATGATCCCAGGGAGGTTGCACAGCTCAGATACAGGAGAAGGTGGCACACTGCCCTTTAGGAGTTAAGAAGCAGCAGGAGAGGCCCAAGGTGATGATCCCAGGGAGGTTGCACAGCTCAGGTATGGGGAAAGGTGACACACTGCCCTAAAGGAGTCAAGAAGCAGCAGGACAGACCCAAGGTGATGATCCCAGAGAGGTTGCACAGCTCAGATACAGGAGAAGGTGACACACTGTCCTTTAGGAGGTCAAGAAGCAGCAGGAGAGGCCCAAGGTGATGATCCCAGGGTGGTTGCACAGCTCAGACCCGCTGGATCAGCCTTTGGGAGACTTCAGACCTGCTCCAGGCCGTGGTTGGAAAGGGAAGGGGGGGCAGAGGGGCGGGAGGCCGGCGGGTTTTCTCTGTCTGCAGTTTGGATTCATCCCAACCCGGGGTGTCCAGGAATGAGGAAGCAAAGCCCTGTAGACCCTGCAGTGTCGTCCTCCCCTCTCCACCAGGTCTCCTGCCTGCAAACCTCCATCTGTGACGTGGAGCAGCGCGGGGACTGCGCCCTCAAGGACGCGCGCGAGAAGCACATCGAGCTGCAGAACGCGCTGCAGAAGGCCAAGGACGAGCTGGCCTGCATGCTCAGGGACTACCAGGAGCTGCTCAACGTCAAGCTGGCCCTGGACATCGAGATTGCCACCTACAAGACCCTCCTGGAGGGTGAGGAGAGCAGGTGGGTGACACGGCTCTGTCCTTTCCGTCCGTCGGAGGCCGCGGTGGTTCCAGGTCCCGAGTGGATTTTACAGCTCCAGGGGCTTCCCAGGCTCGCAGGAACTGGGGCTGGAGGCCTTGGAGACCACACCTGGCTGCCAGCAAACCCCAGCTCCTGTGCCAGGGGCGTCAGATTGGGTCACAACGAGGGGGGATGGCTGGGTGCTGGGGCTGGAAGCTCTGGGTAACCTGCACTTCTCATTTCTCTTCTCTCCCCCGACAGGATCTGTGTGGGGAACCCTGTGAGTGTGTGTAAGTACCCGCAGGATTTCCAGCCCTCAGGGTTTATCTTAGGAAAGGCAATTTTGGGAGCAGCACGGTCCGTCTGCCCCCTCCCTCTGCCTCCCTTTGCCACCCTCGGGAAGGTTTAACCCCAGAAATCTCAAATATCGCCAAATTTAAAAAAAAAAATAATCAGCTTTTGGACGGAGGGGGGAGGTGAAATTCATGCCCCTTTTCTACTGTCCGAGGCAACAGTGAGATGTCCGGGCCATGCACTGGACCCGGGAGGGAACGAGGCAGCAGCCAGAGCAGACCCGTGGGAAGGGGGAGGGTCCTCGGGACTGGGGAGGGTCTGTGGGACCGGGAGGGTCTGCGGGAACGGGAAGGGTCTGCGGGAATTGGGAGGGTCTGCGGGACCGGGGAGGGTCTGTGAGACTAGAGAGGGTCTGCGGGAATGGGGAGGGTCTGCGGGAACGAGGAGAGTCTGTGGGACCGGGGAGGGTCTGTGGGAACGGGAAGGGTCTGTGGGACCGAGGAGGGTCTGTGGGACCGAGGAGGGTCTGTGGGACCGGGGAGGATCTGCGGGACCGGGGAGGGTCTGTAGGAACGGGAAGGGTCTGCGGGAATGGGGAGGGTCTGAAGGAACGGAGAGGGTCTGTAGGAACGGGAAGGGTTTGTGGGACCGAGGAGGGTCCGTGGGACCGAGGAGGGTCTGCGGGAACGGGGAGGATCTGCGGGAACGGGGAGGGTCTGTGGGACCAGGAGGGTCTGTGAGACTAGGGAGGGTCTGCGGGACCGAGGAGGGTCTGTGGGAACGAGGAGGGTCTGTGGGACCGGGAAGGGTCTGTGGGAACGAGGAGGGTCTGCGGGGGGACGTGTCGGGACACGGGGAAGGGTCTATGGGAAGGAGGGAGGGGGGTCTCGGGCACGCGGGACAACCCCCCTGGAAATCAGGCCGGGTGGGTTCCGTCACCCGGGACAGAACTCGCCCGGGGAAATTGCCTCCTCGTGGAAGCCGGGCCGGGGGGGATGCCGCGGGGGGCCCTTCCAGCTCGGGGGCGTTCTGTGTTTCCTGTGTTTTTTTCCCCCCTAACCGACGCCCCCCGGGCTGTGTTTCAGCGGTGCGTCAGCAGCAGCGGGTACCCCCTCCCGGGACGACTGCGGGCTTGCTGGCGGCCAACGGGCTGCCTGTGCGGCGTTCGGCTCGCTGGGGGCCGGCCGCTCGGGTCGCCACAGCTCCCCCGGCGCAGGGGCGGCTTCAGCCCCCGCCAGGCCGGATCCACCCCAGCGCGTCCTTGAGCTAAGGTGGCAAGCCCTGCCAGGTTTGCCCCCGGAGGTGTTCTGCCCCCCCGGCGGGTGGGCTGCAAGGCGGGGGGCGCTCCCGGGAGCGGGGGTACCCGGCCCGCCCGGGCTCGGCGCCAGGGTGGGGGGCGTGCAGGTCCGCGGGCGGGTGGTCGCCTTCGTCAACCTGGGCTGCGTCATCCGGCAGCTGGCCCGGGGCCCCCCGTGGTCGTGTCCGGCGGCCGCCGAGGGTCGTGGGGTGGCAAAACCCGGCGTCGGTGGGGAACTTCCGGCGCTTGGTTCAGAGACCCCTGGCGTTGCGTCCGGTAGGGCCGCCCTGGGGTGGGGGGCTGGCGGGGCCCCCCTCGCCGGGGGGCTGGAAGCCGCCGTTCCCCACACCGGGATGAGGCGGGACGAGGCGGGATGAGGCGGGATGAGTCCCCCCCCCCAACATTCCCGCTTGTCCGGCGATGCCAACCCATTTCCCACATTTATTAAACACCCCTCGCCCCCTCCAGCCCGTTTCAGAGGCCCCCCCCGTTGGACCCCCGGACACCTCTAGAAGGCTTCTCCCACCTCAGTCTTGTCTCTGAGTTCACACTGTAGGTCATCACAGCTTTAATGGGTTTGCTCGTGGCGCTGCTTCCCCCTCCGGCTTCTCCCAGGTTAATTAACAACATTCCTCCTTCCAAGACATCCCTTTTTTCCCCTTCCAGCTCCTCCCAAAGCATTTCAGAAAAGCGAGAGAGGATTTAACCATTTAACTTTCCCAGCAGACACTGTAAAGCGCAGACTCCCTTTATTTTTATTCTTTTGTTCGTTTGTTTTGTTTTTCTTTTTTTTTTTTTGGTCCAAAAAACCCCTGAGCCGCGAAATTTAAGCTTAAATCCGAAAGGAGGCGATCCCAAAGCACCTCCCGGTTCCTCCGGAGCTTTATTTGTCGCGTGGAATTACGGGCGGACACGCGGTGCCTCCGCTGCTTCTGCATGTTTAGGGGTGGCTGGTTCAGGGCGTGCTGATTTTTGGCAGAGATCAAACCCCCCCCTTTCCCTTTTCCCTCCCCCCGGAATGCCGAGGGAAGGTCCCGGTGCACGAATCCCGTTGTACTCCCACGGACGGAGCCGCTTCCCATCGGCTGCTCCGACTTCCCTCTCAATAAACTGCATCCAAAGGACGCGTTTGGTCTCGGCTTTTCCGTGTCTTTAAAGAAGCTGCAAAAGAGGTGAAAAAACGCCCTGGGGGAGGGGGAGGAGGAACCAAAGAGACCTCTGGGTTCTCCCCGGGCAGTTCGGGGCACGGGGGGACTCGGCCGGGGAGAGTCGATGGAGTTTATTCTGGTTTGTTTATTTATTTATTCTGGTTTATTTATTTACTCACCTCCTCATATCACACCCCATCAGGCATTTTATTTATTTTCCTCCTGAAATCACACCCCCCCATCAGGTATTTTATTTGTTCACCTCCTCACATCGCACCCCCCATAATAAAATACTGGTTTGTTTATTTATTTATTCACCTCCTCACATCACACACCCCATCAGGTATTTTATTCTGGTTTATTTATTTATTCACGTCCTCACATCACACCCCCCATCAGGTATTTTTTTTATTCACCTCCTCACATCACCCCCCCATCAGGTATTTTATTCTGGTTAATTTATTTATTTCTCTCCTCACATCACACCCCCCATCAGGTATTTTATTCTGGTTAATTTATTTATTTCTCTCCTCACATCACACCCCCCATCAGGTATTTTATTCTGGTTAATTTATTTATTTCTCTCCTCACATCACACCCCCCATCAGGTATTTTATTTATTCACCTCCTCACATCACCCCCCCATCAGGTATTTTATTCTGATTAATTTATTTATTCACCTCCTCACATCACACCCCCCATCAGGTATTTTTTAGCCTAATTAACAACCAAAGATCGTCAGAAGCCTCCAAAATAACCCCGAGCACCACAAGGGGATGTTTTCCAGCCTCTGCCTCCATTCCTGGTCAGGAACCTCCGGGAACGTGGATCCTTCCCCAGTGTGGATCCTTCCCCAACGTGGATCCTTCCCTGTCCCCAATGTGGATCCTTCCCCCGTGTGGATCCTTCCCCCGTGTGGATCCTTCCCCAACGTGGATCCTTCCCCAACGTGGATCCTTCCCCAGTGTGGATCCTTCCCCAGTGTGGATCCTTCCCCAGCGTGGATCCTTCCCCAGTGTGGATCCTTCCCCAGCGTGGATCCTTCCTCAGCGTGGACCCTTCCCTGTCCCCAATGTGGATCCTTCCCCAATGTGGATCCTTCCCCAATGTGGATCCTTCCCCAACGTGGATCCTTCCCTGTCCCCAACGTGGATCCTTCCCTGACATGGATCCTTCCCCAACGTGGATGCTTCCCTGACATGGATCCTTCCCCAGTGTGGATCCTTCCCCAGTGTGGATCCTTCCCCAACGTGGATCCTTCCCCGACATGGATCCTTCCCCAGTGTGGATCCTTCCCTGACATGGATCCTTCCCCAACGTGGATCCTTCCCCAACGTGGATCCTTCCCCAGTGTGGATCCTTCCCCAACGTGGATGCTTCCCTGACATGGATCCTTCCCCAGTGTGGATCCTTCCCCAACGTGGATCCTTCTCCAGCTTGGATCCTTCCCCAGCTTGGATCCTTCCCCAGTGTGGATCCTTCCCCAATGTGGATCCTTCCTCAGCGTGGATCCTCCCCCAACGTGGATCCTTCCCTGTCCCAGCAGTTGAGGGAAGACCAAACCAGCACCTCCCTCCTGTGCTCCTTGGGGGGGTGGCTGGGGCTGTGTCCGACCAGAGCCACCCGTGTTTTGGGCAGAAAAAGCTCTGCTTTGGTGAAATTCAGGCTGGCAGAGCGTCCTTGCCCCCCGTGGGACTTCAAAGGCACCGAGACCTCTTGGGTTTAATGGGATGGGATCGACTTTGGTACTGAGACCTCTGGGCTTTAATGGGGTGGGGTCGACTTAGGGCTGACAAAGTGTCGTTTTTGCCCCGTGGAACTGAAAAGGAATCAAGATCTCTTGGCCATAATGGGGTGGGACCAACTCTGGCACCGAGATCTCTTGGATTTAATGGGGTGGGATTGACTTTGGCACCGAGATCTCTTGGCCATGATGGGGTGGGATTGACTTTGGCACTGAGATCTCTTGGCTTTAATGGGGTGGGATTGACTTTGGCACTGAGATCTCTTGGCCATAATGGGGTGGGATTGACTTTGGCACCGAGATCTCTTGGCCATAATGGGGTGGGATTGACTTTGCCCATGATTTGGAGCCTCCCACGTCCAGCCCAAGGTGGGATCGCGTTGCTGGGGGTTTATTTCATGGAAAAACCCCAAACCCACCATTTCCATGGGGTGATTCCTCCGGCCAAACACAGGGACCCCAATTAATTATGAAGTGCACGAGGCTCTGGCGGGTCTGCACCCAAGGGATCCCTGCTGGGATGAACCCAAACCCCCATCCCCGTTCCCGGGGGAATCCTCCTTCCCTCTCATCTGCCGGACCCACAGACATCGTTATCCCAAGGAATCTCTTCCTGTCTCCAGCACAGGAGGAATTACAGGTCCCACAACCCCACAACCTGCTGGCTCTCACTAATTGCAGCCTGGAAAAGAAAAAAGGGACAATTAAAGGGTGGGAAGGGGATCAGTAGCCCGGGGGCAGGGCAGGGGGTCATTTCCATGCCGAGGGTGGAAGATGTTGCCTGTTGCAGCTCCAGCCAGTCCTGGGTCACACCTTGGCCGGGGGAGGTGGGTGGTCCCCTCTGTCCCACCAGCAAAGCCAGTCTGTGGGGCTTTTTATCCATGAAATGGGTCCTGGGGTTTGGATTTTGGGACCAAAGTGAACCGGGTCGGTTGTTTGACTCTTCCAGTGGGTGAGGGGGAGCCCTTGGTGGGGAATTTGGCGGCTGAGCTGGAGTCAGTCGGTGCCTGCAAATGGAATTTGGGAAGAGGGCGAGCCCAGGAGTCCCTGGGATGAGGCAGCTCCAGCTCCCGGATCCCCGGGATCCCGCGGAGTCAGGACGTCACCGGGCCAGGGATGGGTGTCCAGGAACGCCCGAGGCTCCAAATTTGGGTCTTCCTTGAGTGTTTGAGGAGGCAAAGCCATCCCCTCACAATCCACGCCTGGAGTGACTCGTCTGGGCCACTTTTCATCAGGTTTCCCCCCCCAAAAAAACGGTTTCTTGAGGAAGAGGAGGCGGAGAAAGGCCCAGCTTTGGGATTAGGGTTTGGTCCTCACCCGCTGGGTCACTCAACCCCGTTCTCTTGCCCCTCCTTGCTCTCCCTTTACGATCCAGTGAGAGAGGAACTGGTTTTCCGTGGCATTCCCAGCCTTGGAGGTGTGAGAGCCCAGCAGTTCATGGGATTTCCAGAACTTTCCCCTCCCAGCCCCCAAATGAGGCCCCCGAGGCGGCCCCAGAGAAGAGGGGACTCGGGGCTGGGCCGTCCCTCGGGGCTCAGGACACCGAAATATTCCCCCATTCCCAAGGGTGGCTCTTCCCATCCCGAGGGAAGCGGGAGGTGGATCCCAAACTTCAGGGGGATAATTGTCTTTTAGTGGCCTGACTAAGAGAGGGAAGAAAGGGAGATGATCCCTCCTCACCCAGAACAAGGGCAGCTCCTCCTCCTCCTCCTCCTCCTCCTCCCCCCGGAGCCAACACCCAAATATCCCGGGCTGTAATTTCAGGAAAACCAAAAAGGGGCAAACGAGGCCTGCTTTTATTTTTCCCCTCTTAAAAATTTTTGTCGCAGGAGCAAAGGGAAAAGGTTCATCCCAGGTGGTTTCCAAACCACTCATTAAGGGCTGTAAAACAAGCACAGAAGAACTCCTGGCAGGGGATCGCCGGTTTTATCCCCCTTGTTCATTTTATATTTTAATCTTGAGGATTGTTTTGACTTTATTATTATTTCTTAATATCAAGGAGCGTTTTGACTATTTTTTTCCTCTTCTTTCTAATAGCAACAAGCTGCAACAGATGTTTGAAGTCGGGGAACTGGTTTTTTCTGTCAGTTAAAAATAACCAGAGGAAATATTTTGATACCTGAGCAATGTCTCAACACAGTTCTGTCAGTGAAAAGTATATTAATAATTTAAAAAAATACCAGTCCAGCTCTTTAGTTCCATAAAACGTTTTGGGTTCGGTTGATCAACTGCAAAAAAAAATGAATTTTATCCCAATAAAATCCTGGTCAAGGAGATGAAGAGGAAAATGGGAAGGAGCGAAGCCATCCAGACTCGGGGTGTGGTCCAGGTCACCTCCACCATCCCTGGGGACACCTGGACAGCCTGGAGGGTTCCCCCTCCCAAAAACGAGTGTCCAAGGCCAGGCTGGAGGGGTTTGGAGCAGCCTGGGATAGTGGCAGGAGGTGGAATGGGATGGGTTGTGCGGTCACCTGGAGAGGAGAAGCCACGTCTCCAAAGTCATCTCCCAGAATCCAGCTCCCAAAATTCACCTCCCAGAATCCAGCTCCCAAAATTCACCTCCCAGAATCCAGCTCCCAAAATTCACCTCCCAAAAAAACAGCTCCCAAAATTCATCTCCCAAAAACCAGCTCCCAAAATTCACCTCCCAAAAACCAGCTCCCAAAATTCACCTCCCAAAAGCCAGCTCCCAAAGGTCATCTCCCCAAAAGTCAAGTCTGAGAAAGTCGCCTGCCAGAAGTTGTCTGCCAAAAGCCATCTCCCAAAAATCATCTCCCAAAATCCATCTCCCAGAAGCCATCTCCCAAAAAATATCTCCCGAAATTCATCTCCCAAAAATCTTCTCTGGGAAAGTCATCTCTGAAAAAGCCACCTCCCGAAAGTCATCTCTGAGAAAGTCATCTCCCAAAAACCATCTCCCAAAAACCGTCTCCCAAAAACCATCTCCCAAAAGTCATCTCCCAAAAACCGTCTCCCAAAAACCATCTCACAAAAGTCATCTCACAAAAGTCGTCTTTGAGAAAATCACCTTCCAAAAGTCACCTCCCAAAACTCATCTCTGAGAAAGTCATCTCCCAAAAGCCACAATTTGGGGTTCTTTGCTCGTTTTTTCCTTCAGCTCTCCAAGGTCCAGCCTCTGTTTCCCGCTCCCAGTGGTTCCACTGCCCCTTTCTGACCCCGGAGAGATGGTCCAGCCTCCTCCTGACCCGCTGCTTCCCCTTCTTTAGGGAACACACCCTTTCCTCCGACTGTTCCTCCTTCCAGCCAAGGGAGGGGGTGGCAGATCCGAGGCTGGACCGTTGGATTCCGGCCCTGCAGCCCCAGGACACCTCTCAGAGAGTGGGAACAAACGAAGAACCTCCCACGGAGCAGATTGTGGATTAAGACAGGGCAGAAATTAGTCCCTAATTAGTCCCTCCTGCCCGTCCCTGGCAGGCAGAGGCTCCACAGTCTGTGATGTTGCAGAGCAAGTCGTGGCCTGTGATGTGGTCCTGGACTAAAGGGAGGGAGGGGGAGGTTTAACTCAGAGATCTGAGCTGCAAAGGGTTGGATCAGGGTGGGATTAAAAAACCATGGGCTTGTGGTCCAGCTCAGGGTGTGTGTGGGGGGGATTCTCCAGGATTCAGAGACCCTGGGCTCGAGGTCCAGCTCAGGGTGTGGGGAGGATTCTCCAGGATTGAGAGACCCTGGGTTTGAGGTCCAGCTCAGGGTGTGGGGAGGATTCTCCAGGATTAAGAAACCCTGGGTTTGAGGTCCAGCTCAGCATTGGGGGAATTCTCCAGCATTAAGAGACCCTGGGCTGGTGGTCCAGCTCAGTGTCGGGGTTGAGGATTCTCCAGGATTCAGAGACCCTGGGCTCGTGATCCAGCTCAGGGTCTGTGGGGGGGATTCTCCAGGATTAAGAAACCCTGGGTTTGAGGTCCATCTCAGTGTTGGGTGGATTCTCCAGGATTCAGAGACCCTGGGTTCATGGTCCAGCTCAGTTTGGAAAGGAGGATTCTCCAGGATTAAGAGACCCTGGGTTTGAGGTCCAGCTCAGCATTGGGGGGATTCTCCAGGATTGAGACACCCTGGGCTCGTGGTCCAGCTCAGGGTGTGTGGGGGATTCTCCAGGATTCAGAGACCCTGGGCTGGTGGTCCAGCTCCGTGTGGGGGGAGGATTCTCCAGCTCCTTGGGTGAAGCAATGTGGGACCACACCGGGGCTGCCTCTGCTTAACACAACTTGCCTTTTAAGGTGGTTTTGGTGGAAACCCCCAGTTTTTTGGGTGCTCCGACCCTGGAACAAGGGGAATGTTGGACCTTCGTCTTTGGCAGCCAAACCAAACATCTGGGTAAGTTCTGACCTAATGTCAGGGGGGTCATGGCTTCTCCTCTACATCCATGAGGGATGCAGAAGGATGAAGGATCCACATCCATGAGGGATGTAGAAGGATGAAGGATCCACATCCATGAAGGATGTAGAAGGATGAAAGGAGGTAGAAGATCTGCATTTTCTCAAAGCACTGACCAGCAGATTTATCTTGTTAAGGGCTGGACTCGATGACCCTCGTGGGTCCCTTCCAACTCAGAACATCCTGCAATTCTGTGATCTCTGTGGGTCCCAGAATGTCCTAGGATTTGGGATCCTTGTGGGCCCCAGAATATCTCATGATCCAGTGATCCTTGTGGGTCCCAGAATACCCTGTGATTTGGGATCCTTGTGGGTCCCAGAATATCCTAGGATTTGGGATCCTTGTGGGCCCCAGTCTGTGATCCTGGGATCCTTGTGGGTCCCAGAATATCCCATGATCCAGTCATCCTTGTGGGTCCCAGAATATCCTGTGATTTGGGATCCTTGTGGGTCCCAGAATATCCTGTGATGCTGTGATTCTCTGCTCTTTCCTCTCCCTTTCTGTCCACAGGGAAATGCAGGTCGGGTTTTCCTTGTTTTTCCCTGGAAATCCCCTCGTCCAGCCCGGCCCAGTTCGAGCTGTGTTTGTCCAGCGGGGTTTGTGCACACGAGGGAGCCAAAATCCCCCCAAATCCTCTGCTGTCCGGGTGGGGAGTCCTCTGCACCCCGAGCTCGCTGGCCACGGCCCAGCCCCGTGGGTGGAATTATCCATCCCCAGCTCCGTGGGTGGAATTATCCATCCCCAGCCCCGTGTGCGGAATTATCCATCCCCAGCCCCGTGGGTGGAATTATCCATCCCCAGCCCCGTGGGTGGAATTTATCCATCCCCAACCCCGTGTGCGGAATTACCCATCCCGGGGATTAAAGGAGGTTTTGGTGTCTCCCTCGGTGCTGAATCACCGCGGGCCGGGCTGTGGCTGCAGGACCAGGGCTCCCATTAGACAATTAGCGCTGCATTTCCCCAAAAGTGATGCAAATGAGGGGCAATCGCTCCCAGAGGCAGCTGTTTGCTGGGGTTTTTTGCAACCTTTAGGCAGCAGCTTCGGGAAGAACGGGCAGTTTTGGGGATATCGGCACTGCCGGGAATGGCAGTTTTGGGATATCGGCACTGCCGGGAATGGCAGTTTTGGGATATCGGCACCACTGCCGGGAATGGCAGTTTTGGGATATCGGCACTACCCAGAATGGCAGTTTTGGGATATCGGCACTGCCCGGAATTCCGGCACCGGGCAGAGACCAGGGCTTGGAACTGTCAGGGAAGGAGGAATCAGCCACTGAAAAACCACTGAAAATTACTGCCCAAGAACAACGTCCCGCTCTGGAGGAGCCCACAGGTTGATCTGGGATGAGGAATTAGGGAAGACCTCTGGGATGAGGAGTTAAGCAGGACCTTTGGGATGAGGAGTTAAGCAGGAGCTCTGGGATGAGGAGTTAAACAGGAGCTCTGGGATGAGGAGTTAAACAGGAGTTCTGGGATGAGGAGTTAAGCAGGAACTCTGGGATGAGGAGTTAAGCAGAACCTCTGGGATGAGGAGTTAAAGAGGACCTTTGCCTTGGAAGGGGTGATTTCGTACAACAGAACTGGAATTAACAATTATTATACGGACAAAACAAGAAGCTTTAAAGGAAAGGATAAAAACCTTCCAGATTTTGAGGTTCTCGTTCGGTTTTGGGGTCAAAGGAGGAGGGTTCAGCGTAACTGAGTGAACACTCCACATCCAAGACCTCTGGATTCGGGGAGCAGCCCCTGAGCCTGCCCTGCTTGGGACAGAGGGGAAGGGTTTGGGTGGGAAGGAGGTGCTAAACCCCCGCGGAGCAACAGGTAATTAAGCCAAGCCCAGTAGCGATCTCACAAGCAACCGGTTCCCTTTATCATAAACTCTTGGAGAGACTTGAAAGAAGTGGCTCAAAGGGGGAGTGACGTTTTGGGGACAGAGCGCCCGGGGTGTGTGTCAGCCCCGCACGGAAAGGAGGGCAGGGAAGCCGCGGATGTCACGCTCGGTAATTAAAGGGAAAGTGCAGCCACCCGTCCCGTCTGCAGACACCGACCAGGGGCCGCCCGGGCGGGGCCGGCGTTGCAAAAACGCCCGGGAGGGGAAAAAATGCCACGCGGAACGCCGGCCGGGGGAAGCCGAGGAGGAGCCGGGAGGCCGAGGGGGCAATTATTGGGGTGCCCGGAGCGCCCAGCTGGCTTTGGGTCAGCCGGGTTTCCAGGGGCAGAGTCGTGCCTGGATGGGGAGGGAGGGAGGGAGAGGAGGGTGCCCGACCCCGCCCGGGATCCCGGGTGGATTTGCCCGTGGGATGTTCGGGGAGAAAACTCAACCACACAATGACAGAACAAAGGGAACGACGGGGCCGAGCAGCGAGGGGTGGGTGTCGCTCCAGGAAATTCCCCCGGAGTTCCCCAGACGAGTCTCCTGAGCCGGGTGGAGCGGAGGGGGAGGAGGAAGGGGCCTGATTCCCTCGGGATCACCCGG
>NW_021939007.1:103816-104787 GCF_001715985.3 Manacus vitellinus
TGTGGGTTTGTGGCAATCCAGGGAGTTCAATCTCTGGGATTGGAGGTTCCAACCCCTCGGGCTCCCTGGGAACAAAGAGTGTGGAGCCCAGTGTCTCACCTGGCTGCTCTCCAGGCCTCTGGGGCTGCAGGGAATGTTCCCGGGGATTAGGGCTGGGACGAACAGGAGCTGGTTGCCAACTCCTCCAGGACAAATCCTGCCTTTATCTCTGGTTCTCCCGGAGGAGAAACCACCACCCAGAGCCCACAGCGAGCTGCCACCTCTGGGGTGACACAGCGGGAGGTTTCTCTGCGTGTTGGTGGCAAAGTGACTCACAAAGGGCTCCCCAACCCCTCATCAGGGTGAGAGGCACATCCCGCAGCAGCTTGGCCTTCTGTCACCTCCCTCACCCGGGCGGGGTGACCAGTGGGTGCTCCCCAACACGGCATGGAGTGGGTGCTCATTGAGTGGGTGCTCATTGAGTGGGTGCTCACTGAGTGGGTGTTCCCCACCATGACATTGAGTGGGTGCTCATTGAGTGGGTGCTCCCAACCCTGGCACTGAGTGGGTGCTCACTGAGTGGGTGCTCTCCACCACAGCATTGAGTGGGTGCTCATTGGGTGGGTGCTCATTGAGTGGGTGCTCCCCACCATGGCATTGAGTGGGTGCTCACTGAGTGGGTGCTCACTGAGTGGGTGCTCTCCACCACAGCATTGAGTGGGTGCTCACTGAGTGGGTGCTCATGGAGTGGGTGCTCCCCGAGTGGGTGCTCCCACCCCATCACTGCTCCTCCTGCCGCCTCACACTCGGATGTTTGTTCTGCTGAGGCAGCTGTGGGCAGATACCGAGCTCTGCTCCTGGATCCCAGCTCTGCTCCTGGATCTGAGCTCTGCTCCTGGATCCCAGCTCTGCTCCTGGATCTGAGCTCTGCTCCCGGATCCCAGCTCTGCCCCTGGATCTGAGCTCTGCTCCCAGATCCCAGCTCTGCTCCC
>NW_021939007.1:104950-107916 GCF_001715985.3 Manacus vitellinus
AGCTCTCCCGATGACTATTCCTGCCTCTGCCCTCAGCCCGGTGACCGGTGTTTAGGAAGCTGGGTTTGGGTGGGAGGACTCCCACGCTGGAGGGGGTTTTATTTATTTATGTGTCTCACCTGCCGAGTTGTTTTTACTCGGCCAACAAAAGGCTTTGCTCGCCAACCAAACATCTCTCCTTGTCCCTCTCCCCGGCTCGAGGCTTTTGAATTCACCGGTGAGGTTTTTAAATTCGCCAGGGAGGCTTTTAAATTCATGCTGAGGCTTTTGAATTCACGGCGGAGATCGTGTTGCCGATAAAACCTCTTTGTTCTCTGCCCCGCTGCCAACGAGCTGCGCCAAAGGTTTGGGCACCGTCTCCGCTTTTTCTTTTTTGAGAAGCAAACTCTTTCTGAGTTTGCAGAATTAGCTCTGTCACATCAAGGACTGGCCGAGCAGCTCCCGTGGTGGTCGTTGCCACGGACGGGGTGCACACACACACACACACAGAGACAGACAGACAGACAGACAGACGGACAGTTACGGGACAAGCGGTGGGAACTCGTTGAAATTCCGTGGCTGAATTTCCCTCCTCCCACACTCTCCCGTTTCCCCGAGCTGCTGGAGGGCATCTCCGCAGTCCCCGCTGGGCTCTGGGCGTGAAGGAACACGTTTTTGGTAACAAACTGTGCCACAGCAGAGACGAGACAAACGAGACGAGCGTCCCGCGGAACAGCCCAGCGCTCTTCCCACCTCGGAATCTCACGGGCTGGCTCTTTTCGCCCACTTTTCCCCCGAAAAGCCACTTCCAGCAGAAGGTTCATGCCCTTGGCACTGGTCACTCTCCCCCTCCGTGCCAATTCCCAAGGCAATTCCTGCTGTGCTTTCATCCCGACTCCAGTCCCGCCCCATTCCTGGGAGCCCTGATGGTCCTCCGGCCGCCAGTGTTGGCTCAGAGCTGGGGGGTGATGCAGAAGGGCCCCACAAATTCCTGGGCAAAGGAGGAACGTCCCAAAGGCTCAGGGTGGACATTTGGGGTGGTTGGTGTGAGACCTCTTTGCGTGTTCCTCGTGTGAGACCCCGCCCTGGGGAGGGACAGTGCACGGAATCCTGGACTCATGGAATGTCCTGAGCTGGAAGGGACCCGCAGGATCACCGAGTCCAACTCCTGCCCCTGCACAGGACACCCCAAAAATCCCACTAAACCCAAAATCCCAACTCCTGAGAGCATTGTCCAAATGCCCCTGGAGCTCTGGCAGCCTTGGGGCTGTGCCCAAACCCTGGGGAGCCTGGGCAGTGCCCAACCACCCTCTGGGGGAAGAACCTTTTCCCAAAATCCAGCCTGACCCTTCCCTGTCCCAGCTCCAGCCCTTCCCTGGGTCCTGACCCTGCTCACAGGGAGCAGAGGTCGGAGCTGCAGACCCTGAGGAGTCTCCCATCAGTCTCCTCCAGCTGAACACACCCTCAGCTGCTCCTCCAGACCCTTCCCCATCCCTGTGTCCCTCCTGGGGACACTTTCTAAGAGCTTTAAACCTTTTTTTACCTCGTGGTGCCCAGACTGCCCCCAGGACTGAGGTGAGGCCACCCCAGGGCAGAGCAGAGCAGGACAATCCCGCTCTGGACAATCCCAGAGACGCTTTTCCTGATGCCCCCCAGGACATGGTTGGCCCTCCTGGCTGCCAGGGCATCCCAGTGGCTCGTATCCATCCCTCTCTCCCGCTTAGAAAGGTGCCTGACCCCCCCAGCCCTGCCCACCAACCCCAGGGGTGGGACCCATGCGGGAGGAAGGGAAAGGTTTTTGGGAAGGTCTTACCTGGAATCCCCTCAAATGCAGGTGGTGCAAAGGGGCAGCGACCGTGGAACAGCCCAGGGGGAACCCCAGGAATTATCCTGTCCACCCTTTTGCCCCAGAGCAGCACAAACGGCCGGGGACGATCCAGGCCGAGGAGCGGCCGCGGAGCCACCGGAGGTTCCCGGTGGCCACAGAAGGAGCCCAGACCATCTCCTCTACCCCGTCCCCACTAATCCAGCGCCTGCTTTGATGTGGGAGCGGGATCGAGGCGCATTTAGAGACAGAGCAGGGCCCACAAAGGCAGAGGGAGATGTCCCAGGGGCCTCATTAACCATTTAATGGTGGCTTCGCCGTCCCTTTCCCACGGAGCCACAACAACTGCCCGGCCCGCAGGGAGGGAGGGCGAGCACCGGCACCACCAGGCCCTGCCAGCCCCCTTCTCCAGGGAGAGGGTCTTAAAAAGCGGTTTTTCCACTGCAAAAGTGGCTCTTGGGTGGTTGTTTCCACCAGAATGGCCACAGGAGGCTGAAAAGCCCCTCCAGGCTCTCTCTCCCCGTCAGTGGCTCAGCAGGCCCCGGTTTAGGAAGAGGCTTAAGCAGAATTAATTTATCTGGGCACACGTAAATCCCAGGGGTGTAAATCTCATGAAAGCCACCACAGCTCAGGGAATATTTGGGGCCTGGTTGCTCGGGGGGTTCCCCTGTAAGTCTGGGTGTAAAGCTGTGGGTTTAAAACTTTGGTGAGGCCTGAAAGCAGCGGTTCCATCTCTTCCTTGGGGAGAGGGAGGTTGGTCCCTCTCTGCAAACACCTTCTGACCCTCAGCCAGCCAGGAAAGACGTGGGGAATCGGCCTGGAGATGTGAGGAAGGTCTCTAGGAAGGGAACCTGTGCGCGTGCACAGCCGGCGGAATAAAACCAGTCCCAAATCTCGTCTTGCAAAGCCCAGATCCCACGGGATCCATCCCTCCTTGGGAGCTGAGGGAAGGAGCTCTCGGGGCTCCCAGCACGTGACAACAGCCCGGCTTTGTGAAAGCTCAGCAGCTGCAAAACCACAAGCGCTGAAGTGCAAGGCTGGGCACCTGGAAAAGCCACTTCTGAGGAGGAGCCTCGGAGGTTGAAGGGCAGGTTTGTGGCGTTCGGGATGCGGAGGGAAAAATCCCAACAGCTCCTGGGAGGAAGGAGGGATCTCAGGGCTC
>NW_021939007.1:111189-112237 GCF_001715985.3 Manacus vitellinus
CCCAGGACACGGTGACACCTGGATTGCCCAGGGTTTGGTGACACTTGGATTACCTGGGGCACGGTGACACCTGGATTGCCCAGGACACGGTGACACCTGGATTGCCCAGGGCTCAGTGACACCTGGATTGCCCAGGACACGGTGACACCTGGATTGCCCAGGGCTCAGTGACACCTGGATTACCTGGGGCACGGTGACACCTGGATTGCCCAGGACATGGTGACACCTGGATTGCCCAGGACACGGTGACACTTGGATTGCCCAGGGCTTGGTGACACTTGGATTTCCAGGGGCTCGGTGACACAGAGGACACGGAGCCCAAAAGCTCTCCTGGTCTCTCCACCCACCCCGCAAACGAGAGGAACCCGGTCCAGGGGAAGGTGTCCCTGCCCATGGGATGGGATGAACTTTGAGGTGCCTTCCAACCCAAAGCACCCCGTGATTCCACGATCCCATGAAAATTCATCCCACTGCAAGATGTGCATCCCAACACACTCAGAGCAACGGAGCTCCAACAGAGCTGCTGGGTGGTTATAATCACACAGAGTGTTTTATCCTTCATTTCAACACATTATGAAACCTGCCAAAAAAAAACAAAACAAAAGGTCCTTCCAGGAGAGACCCCACAAATGCCCTAAATATCCTGATTTTTTTTGGGTTATTTTTAACTCAAGAATCCTTCCAGAGCCAGTAAATTTTGCCCCGGCAAAGACACAAAGACCTGTCAGGGCGAGCTCTGCAGTCCCCTGTGGTTCTGTGATTGGATCCCCTTGTTAAGGAAAAAAAAAATAATAAAAAAAAGGAGTTTTATTTGTTTCCAAGCAAATTCCAAAGTCTTTTAAAGAATTTTAATGAAGAGTGACGATGCCTTCTCATCACCTGACATTTCCAGAGTGATTTAAGGGGTGTCACAGGAAGATGGGGAAGCACTTCACCACCCTCACCTTCCCTGGGAGGGTGGGAGGCCCTGGCACAGGTTTCCCAGAGAAGCTGTGGCTGCCCCTGGATCCCTGGAAGTGTCCAAGGCCTGGCTGGAGGAACCTGGGAT
>NW_021939007.1:116233-117794 GCF_001715985.3 Manacus vitellinus
TAAGGTCCTTTCCAACCCAAACCATTCCACAACTCCATGATGTTTCCTGGAGGAAGTGTCCCTGCCCACGGCATGGGGCTGGAACTGGATCATCCTTACAGTCTTTTCCAGCCCCAAAACATTCCATGATTCCATGATCTTTCCTGCTGGAAGGTGTCCCTGTCCATTGCAGGGATCGGGATGGGATCATCTTTACAGTCCTTCCAACCCCAACCATTCCCCAATTCCATGATCTTTCCTAGAGGAAAAGGGACCCTGCCCCTGGCAGAGGGGTGGAACTGGACCATATTTAAGGTTCTTCCAACCCAAACCATTCCGCAGTTCCATGATCTTTCCTAGAGGAAGGGGCCCCTGCCCATGGCAGGAGTTGGAACTGGATGGTCCCTAAGGTCCTTCCAACCCAAGCCATTCCCCAATTCCATGATCTTTCCTAGAGGAAGGGTCCTTGCTCAAGGGAGGGGGTGGAGCTGGACCGTCTTTAAGGTTCTTCCAACGCAAACCATTCCATGATTCCGTGATGTTTCCTGGTGGAAAAGGGACCCTGCCCATGGTAGAGGGGTGGAACTGGACCGTCTTTAAGGTTCTTCCAACCCAAACCATTCCATAATTCCATGATCTTTCCTAGAGGAAGGTACTCCTTCCCATGGCAGGAGTTGGAACCAGATGGTCTCTAAGGTCCTTCCAACCCAAACCACTCCCCAATTCCATGATCTTTCCTAGGGGAAGGGGCCCCTGCCCATGGCAGAGGGGTGGAACTGGACCATCTTTAAGGTTCTTCCAACCCAAACCATTCCCCAATTCCATGATCTTTCCTAGGGGAAGGGGCCCCTGCCCATGGCAGAGGGGTGGAACTGGACCATCCCTGAGGTCCCTTCCAACCCAAACCACTCCACAATTCCGCGATTCTCTGACTCCCAGCTTCCCAGAGCAGCCTCCCCGTGACCAAACCCATCCTCGGCACCGTCTCACACCGTCCCAGCTCCGCCGACACGGAAATTCCCGGTGCCACGAGCCGGCCGCGGCCGAATTCCCTGCGAGATTCCCGCAGGAGGAGGGAACGAACGCTCCCGAGGAGGCTCCCGACAGCTCCAGGGCTGCTCCTCGGTGGATCCACCCTCCCTGTGCCCCGGCCGTGGCTCCAGAGCCCGCCCTGGGCTGCCCGGGGACCCCGGGAGAGGCGGCATCGCCACGACACTCCTGCGGGAGGTCCCTGACACGTAATTAAACGCTGTGGTGAAACCCGACCGTAAACAAGCCATGAATAAAAACCCCTTGAATTATTTTGCCAAACTATAATTACACAATAAGGAAGCAGATTAATTAAGTAAAATACAAGTCCTGAAACCGAAGCTTGCAAGCAAAGCAGTTTATTTTAATTTCCACATTATTTCGCATGAGATACAAGTGTTTGCTGTGGGTTTGAAATGTTGGAAGCCATTCCTCGCTGCCAGGCAGGCCAAACCCAGCGGATAAATTAAATTTTTGCATCTCAGGCACCTCCTGAAATGTATATAAGGGGAAGGGCCGCGCCTCGGAGGAGCCACAGGAGATCCGCTCTGCC
>NW_021939007.1:118364-120316 GCF_001715985.3 Manacus vitellinus
GGCGTCAGCATCCACCCCGAGCTGCTGAAGCCCCTGTGCGTGGGCGTGGACCCCGAGGAGTGCCAAGTGAGGACCCACGAGAAGGAGCAGATCAAGAACCTCAACAACCAGTTCGCCTGCTTCATCGACAAGGTCAGGGGCAGGGGCAGGGGTAGGCTTAGGGTGAGGGTTAATGGCTCCCTCTGTCCCTGTGTCCTTGCACTCTGAGGGCTGTGGGGTCTCCAGGGGGCTCCTTCCAGTGGGAAAGATCATGGAATTGTGGAACGGGTTGGGATGGGAAGGATCTTAAACATGATCCAGCTCCAGCCCCTGCCATGGGCAGGGATATTTTCCTCTAGGAAAGATCGTGGAATTGGGGAACAGGTTGGGTTGGGTTGAGAAGGATCTTAAACACGATCCAGTTCCAGCCCCTGCCATGGGCAGGGACACTTTCCTCTAGGAAAGATCGTGGAGTCGTGGAGTGGTTTCAGTTGGAAGCATCTTAAAGATGATCCAGTTCCACCCCCCTGCCGTGGGATGCCTTCCGTTAGGAAAGATCATGGAATTATGGAATGGTTTGGGTTGGAAAGGACCTTAAAGATGATCCAGTTCCACCCCCTGCCATGGACAGGGACCCCTTCCAGTAGGAAAGCTCATGGAATCATGGACTGGCTGGGTGGGAAGGGACCTTAGAGACGATCCAGAGATGCCCCAGGAGATATTTCTCCCTCAGCCTGACATCCAAACCCTTCTGATGGAGCAGGGTGGGCCTCACCTGGGACACTTTGGATTTAAGCCTCCCACCGAGGCAACCCCACCAGTGCTGCACCTCTGGATGGTCACCAACCCACCAAAGAGCTCCAGCAGGGGCAGCTCCAGAGATTCAGTAAATCCAGAGCTGTGGGAGAAGGGATGGAGGCATGGGAATGTAAAGAGGCAAACCAGGAAGTTGTATTCCAAGTGCAGAACCTGACATTGCTCTCACAACTCTGTGAACCCCGAAGGACTTTTGGCATTCTTAAAGCTGTGCTTCATCGAGGTGGGGAAGGACAGACTTGGCTAAAATCAAATGAATCATTTTAATTTCTCTGTCCCTCCGCTCTGGCAATGAAATGATTTGGTGATTTCCTAAGAACACGTAATTTATCATTGTTTCCTTAGATAAATTAAAGGGTTTTCGTGCCTGTTCAGAGACCCGCTCTGGGAAATGACTTTTCAAACGGCAAAGAAAATTTGCTGTGTCTGATCTGCTCCTGCTTTTCCTTGGGAGTTGTTCAGCAGCTGGAAAAACCGAACCAAGCCGGGAGGAGCAGCTCCCAGCCGGAGAAATGACTTATTCATGACCCATCAAGGCTCTCAGAGAGCCTTTAATCTGGCAGTGAAAGGCATGATAAGTACCCGTGGTTAGAGCTGAAATCAGATACACCCAAATGAGATCCGGGATGGAGCTGCCGGTGCTCAGGGAGGCTCATTCCTGCCCTGGATGGGGCTGAGGATCCTCCGGGGGAAGGGGAGGTGTCTGGTTGAGCCCAGATCAGCACAGAGCACAGGCTTTGATGTTGCCCAGCCTGTGATGCGAGTCCTGGGTGGGACCAGCCCGGGCTCACGGGAGATGCCGGGCCCGCTCCACCATTTGCAATTCCGATTTTTGCCTTTTGCAAGTGGAGAAACCCCTTTTTTGGCCGGGCCAGGAGGGGGTTTCCTGACTGTCCCAACCCCTCCCGCCCCCAGGTGAGGCTGCTGGAGCAGCAGAACAAGGTGCTGACCACCAAGTGGGAGCTGCTGCAGCAGTATGTCCTGCCAGCCTCCCGCAGGAACCTGGAGCCCGTGTTCGAGAACTTCATCTGCAACCTGAGGAAGCAGCTGGAATGTGTGATGGGGGAGAGGGAGCGGCTGGAGAACGAGGAGCGCTGCCTGCGGGACCTGGTCCAGGAGTTCAAGTGCAAGTAAGTCCCGGCCGGAGGGAATCTGCG
>NW_021939007.1:120897-122005 GCF_001715985.3 Manacus vitellinus
GGGGGGTCACCTTGGGAGAGAAATTCCTCCCTCGAATTTGGAAAGGCAACAAAAACTCCCCAAACACAAAGGAAGGGTTTATTCAGCGGGCTGGGTCCGGTCTCACACCGAGTTCTGCGGGGAGAAAAGACCCCTTGGCTTTAAATTTCGTGCATTTTATAGTTTTACAAAGTCCCACCTTTTTTTAGATGAGCTTAATATATTCACTTTTGCCCAAAAAGGTTTCTTTTCTCTGAAAAGGGGCTTTCCCTTCTTTCTAATTGGCCACTCTGTCAAAAGTGATGGATCTTCCTTTGCTCTTAGCCCCAAGAGAGAAAAGAAACCCCCCCCATGGACCAAACTCTCCCATGGCCCCGAAAGATTTTAATTTTTAAGTTTTAAGTTTTTACATTTCCCTTAACTGGCCGAAAAAAAGACCCTGACACCCGAGTCCGCTCCGGGACTTGGACATCTCACAGCTGCCTATAAAACCCTATTTTTATTTCTCATAACCAGAAAAAAAAACAACCCCAAAAGCGACATTAAAAGTGTGGTTTGAGACTCTGGGGTAAAAGCAGAGCCTGGTAGGTCGTGGGGTTGCTTTGGGGACGTCTGAAGCGAGGTGGTGGGACAGACATTCCCCTGTGCACGCCCACGAGGAGCCTCGTTTTCCCGAGGGAAAATCTTGGAAAAGAGCTCCAAGACTGCCCAGCCCGGCACCCACCCGGGAAGGGGCCCGGTCCGGGCCGAGGGGGTGTCTGGAGAGTCTCCACCTGCCCTGGAAGGGGCAGTTTGGGCCCGTCCCCACCGTGCCCCCCCCTGTGCCACAGCTGGAGGAGCTGCACAGCAGCCGGGGCAAGTTCTGTGACGACCTGAGGAACAACCAGAGCGAGATCGCCGAGCTGAACAGGATGATCCAGAAGCTGCAGTGCGAGTCCGACAACGTGAAGAAACAGGTAGGACCAGGGGCTGGGTCCCACGGGGCTGGGAAACTCCTCCTGCAAAGGGAGGAGTCCTCAGCAGCTCCCACCCTGCAGGGCGGCCAAGAACCCCCTCCCCAGGCTGGGTCTGTTTGTGGCTTCAAATGCACTCAAAATGCACATTAGAGAGCTTCAAATGCACTCAAAAT
>NW_021939007.1:126062-127798 GCF_001715985.3 Manacus vitellinus
GGATGAGAAATCTGCTCATCCCCGACTTCAGAGAGAGAAGCCACAGTTTAATTGTCCGAGACGAAGCTGCAGCTGTAATTTAACTCCTTTAATGACAGCAGAAAAGCCAATTTTTCCTGTTTACCGGAGGGTTGGTAACACTTATGTAAATTGGTCCGAGTTGCTCCACCGGGTTTGGCAGAGCAGAGTTTAATTACAGCCCGACGAGCACCTTGTACTTCTGTAGGTTAATGCATGAGTTGTTTTTCCTGTGTGTACCAGACAGATTTAAAGCTTTTCATGTGTAAGTGAACAGAGTTGATTACCCTTCGCTTACTCCAGCCTTTCAGCTGTGCCTTCAATAAACGAAATGCATAATTCATGCTGGGCTTGATTTCCCTCCTCGGCATTACAGATTTCCTCAGAGTCTCCAAAGGGGTGGGGTTTGGAGCTTCAAGAAGCGGAGTTTTAGCGAAGTTTTTGTCTGCTCTCCTTCCCGAGGCACCTTTGCATGCCTTTGTCCCAGCCAGTGATTAGTGTGGCCCCGAGGAAGTCTGGAAAGGAGGGGTGAAGGACGATATTTAAACACTCGTGGGATGTGCAGAACTCCCGGGATCTCTCCTGGGGTCTGGGAGCTCTGGGGGCACAAAAAGGCAGCCAGGCCTCGTTCAAAGGAATCCCTGAGGAGCAGCTCAGGTGGCCAGAGAGGAACAATCCCCCAGCCCACCCCTGGAACCCTCTCACGGAGTGGGTTGGTTGGAGAAAGCCAAAGTGCAGCTTCCCAAAAATGCATCCCCGGGGGCTCCTTCCCGGCCCCCACCCACCCCAAAACGTGGGAACCCTCCCAGAGAGCAGAGTCCGGAGCTGTGGCTGGATGGGCCCCTCCAACACCCCCTCCAGGGAGGGGAAAACCCTCTCCCCCCACTCTGGGAGACTGGGATTTGGAATGCCAGGATATTCTGAGTTGGAAGGGACCCCCAAGGACCATCGAGTCCAACTCTTAAGGGAATGGTCCATACAGGGATCAAACCCACAACCTGTTCTCCACGAGGGTCAGGGACTCGTGGAATATCCTGAGTGGGAAGGGACCCACAGTGGTCATCCTGACCAAGTCCTGGCCCTGCACGGGCCAACCCCAAAAATCCCACCTTGTCCCCGAGAGCATTGTCCAAACACTCCCTGACCTCTAAAATCATGGAATCACGGGATAACCAGAGCTGGAAGGGACCCCCAAGGAGCACAATATCATGGAATATCCTGAGTGGGAAGGGACCCACGAGGATCACAGAGTCCAACTCCTGGCCCTGCACAGGACACCCCAAACATCCCCCCCTGTGTCCCAGTGCTGTCCCAGCGCTCCTGAAGCTCTGGCAGAGTCCTCAGTTCCCAGAGGGCCACTGACCCTCTGACAGGTCTCTGTGACAAGGCTGGGAAGGTCTGGCCGTGGTGCCACTCAGGGTGACACTCACAGCTGGATGCACAGCTGGATGCCGGGAAAACCAACCAGCCCTGCGGCTTCTCCCTTCCCACGGCTCCCCTGGGAGCCAGTCCCGAGCCAACCCCCCTCTGAGCTGCCCTTTGGACAAATCCAGGTCTCCTCAGCCAGTCTGGGAGCTCTGGGAGCAGCACAGGGCGTGGGTGGCTTCGTTTGCCCCGTGAAAGGTTCACCCAGAGCCGGGCGCTAATTCCCGGTGATTTATTCCCCCACGTCCCACTCGGCTCCCCAGACTTCCCTGCTGACTCAGGGCTTCTTCCCA
>NW_021939007.1:129283-130561 GCF_001715985.3 Manacus vitellinus
CTCCACACCCCCACCTGTCCTTCTCCAGCTGGACAGCCCCACCCTTCCCAGCCTCTCCTGGTCACGGAGCTCAGGGTGTTTTGGAGAGAAAGAAGTCCAGGATTGTGGGTCTGGGACACATTGGAGGCCAAATCCTGCAGGGAGTCACTCTGGACATGCCCCTTTATAGACTGGCAGAGTCTGGAATCACGGAATCGTGGAATTGTTGGGGTGGAGGGACCTTAAAGCCCATCCAGTTCCACGGGCAGGGACACCTCCCTCTGTCCCAGGTGGCTCCAACCTGCCCTTGGACACTTCCAGGGATCCAGGGGCATCCTCTGGGAGATCGATTCCAGGGCCTCCCCCCCTCCCGGGGAGGGATTTATTCCGTGTGTTTGACTTCCATTCCCCCTCTTCCTCTCGGAACCCGGGCTCTGGCAGAGCCGATCCCGGCGGACAGACAGAATCCCCAGGGACAGACAGAATCCCCAGGGACAGACAGAATCCCCAGGGACAGATGGAATCCCCAGGGACAGACAGACAGACGGAATCCCCACGGACAGACAGACAGACAGAATCCCCCCGGACAGACGGAATCCCCACGGACAGATGGAATCCCCAGGGACAGACAGACAGATGGAATCCCCCTGGACAGACGGAATCCCCCCGGACAGACGGAATCCCCAGGACAGACAGAATCCCCCCGGAATCCCCACGTCCTCCTCTGGCTCCGGAGCCCCCAGGCCTGGTTTGCTCCCGGCCACAGCCCAGCCCAAGGTGGTTTTTTGTGGCTCTCACCCCTCCTGCACGGCGGGGCCGGAGGGAGGGGAGGGTGAGAGCCCCAGTGACGGTTCCCCCTCTCTGGGCAGCCCCACCTTTAGGGGCCGGAGGGAGGGGAGGGTGAGAGCCCCAGTGACGGTTCCCCCTCTCTGGGCAGCCCCACCTTTAATCCCATTCCCTTCACTCCGCTGCTCACTCCGCTCACTCGGCTCTCCCGGCGGCCCCGAACCCGTCTGGCAGCTTCAGGCCCATCTGCCTTCCCTGGGGAACCCTGAACACAAACCTCCTTTTGTGAACACAAACCTTTTGTGAACACAAACCTCCTTTTGTGAACACAAACCTCCTTTTGTGAACACAAACCTGGTTTTGTGAACACAAACCTTTTGTGAACACAAACCTCCTTTTGTGAACACAAACCTCCTTTTGTGAACACAAACCTTTTGTGAACACAAACCTCCTTTTGTGAACACAAACCTCGTCTTCCCATCGCAGCCGGGCCTGGATTTGCTGCAAACCCTG
>NW_021939007.1:132157-133314 GCF_001715985.3 Manacus vitellinus
GAATAATGGAAGCCCAGAATGGGATCTGAGGGAAGGGATCTTAAAACCCATCCAGTTCCACCCCCTGCCATGGGCAGGGGCACCTTCCAGTGGAGCAGGGACACCTTTTATTGGACCAGGGACACCTTCCACTGGACCAGGGACACCTTCCACTTGCCCAGGGACACCTTCTACTGGCCCAGGGACACCTTCCCCTAGACCAGGGACACCTTCTATTGGACCAGGGACACCTTTTATTGGACCAGGGACACCTTCCACTGGACACACCTTCCAGGGACACATTCTACTAGACCAGGGACACCTTCCATTGCACCAGGGACACCTTCCACTGGACCAGGGACACCTGTTGGACCAGGGACACCTTTTATTGGACAAGGGATGCCTTCTATTGGACCAGGGACACCTTCTGTTGAACCAGGGACACCTTCCACTTGCCCAGGGACACCTTTTATTGGACCAGGGACACCTTGACTGGACCAGGGACACCTTCTGTTGGCCCAAGGACACCTTCTGTTGGACCAAGGACACCTTCCACTCTCCCTGGTTGCTCCAGCCTGGACTTGAGCACTCCCAGGGCTGGAGAAATGAATCCAAATGAACCCAGCAGGTCCCTGCAGAGGTTCTGCACCCAGGGCTGGGCTCTCCCTGCCAGGAATCCGGGCGTTAGGTAACCCCTTCCAGCTGAGCAGATCCCCAGCGGCCCCGTAGGTGTGTTTGGGTGCCATCAGTGCTCACCCGAGTCTCAGGGAGACACCTGGCTCCGGGCACGTCAAAACCATGAGGGCACCGGCTTGATCACTGGACTTCCACACAGCCAAGCCCAGCTGGTGGGGGGATAAAAGGGGAGTCCCTCCCTGCCTGCCCGCAGAGAGCGGAGTCTCTCTGGGCGCCGCGTCTCGCCCGCGGGCTCGTCCCTCCACAGCGGGCTCTTCATCCCTCCAGAGCGGGTTCTCCCTCGCTCCATACGGGCTGTCCCTCCCTCCATACGGGCTGTCCCCTCCTGCACCATGAACAGAACCTTCAGCATGAGGGCAGGGCCCGGGGGCAGGTCCTACAGCGCTGCCTCGGCCATCGTGCCCAGCAGCAGCAGGGCTGCCTTCAGCTCCGTGTCCGTGGCACGGGCAGGAGGAGGAGGAGGAGGAGGAGGAGGGGGCGGC
>NW_021939007.1:136684-138438 GCF_001715985.3 Manacus vitellinus
TTTTATAATAATGTCCCTCCAATCCCTGATTTATCCACCCCCTCAGACTTCTCCCCGTTCCACCCCCAACACCCCCCTCGGGAATTGAGTCCTGGGGGATTTTGGGACCCTTTCTTCCTCATCTTCATCTTCTCCAGGGCACACTGTCCTTGGAGCTTGTCCCAAGTCCTGGGGGATGCCTGGTGCTCCAGGCCAGGGATGTTCTTAACCAAAACGAAGGCCTACCTTGAAAAGAGGACTAAACGTGCTGCTGGAATTTGGGGGGGCTTGATATGGGGAATATGGAACGGGGTGAGAGGGTCGGGTGTGTGTGCAACCACTGTGCTGAAGGGGGAGGGAATAAGTGCAGCCGCTTCTGGAATCTACAGAACTACTTCCAAAACCTAGAAATGAAAAATCAAAAATCAAAAAAAACCCCAAAACCAACCCTTAAGGCAACAGAGATGATTCCAGGGAAATGGGGTGGGAACGGCTCAGGATTACGTTGGGCTCCCCTTACATTGGGCTGCAGGATTTTTACCCCCAGAAGGCTCTGAAGGGGCTCCCCAGGGTTTGGTCACGGCCCCAAAAGGCTGAGAGAGCTCCAGGAGCGTTTGGATGACGCCCCTCAGGAGCTGGGATTTTGGGACTGGGGGGATTTTTGGCGTGGTCTGGGGGTTGGGCTGGGAGGTCCTCGTGGGTCCCTTCCAGCTCAGCAGATGTTTTTTTTTTCTCTGTGATTCCATGGTAATCTTAAAAATGTCCATTTCTGGAGGGCAAACATCAGACCTGAGATACTCCTGGAAATTTCTACAGGACAGGGGAAAAAGTATCTCCAGTTCGTGCTGTAGCCAGTGATATAACCTAATTAATCCCTCCTAATGCACCACTGCTCTGAGGTTTCTCTCCTTGGAGGACCCTGGAAAGGGTCCATGGACATTTTTCCCATCAGGAAACGCCGGCTCAGCCAGGACATGACACCTTGTGGTGGCACCTGCAGAGGAAAATCCCCTAAACCACCTTTACCCTCCTCGTCCCTCCGGCATTAAATCAGAAATGTCCTTTCAGCCCTTTGAGAAAAGGGGGATCTCACACCTTTGAGCTGGAAGGTTGACTTGGAGGTGCCCAGATCCTCTCCCAGCCCCACCTGGGCACCTGTTCTGCTTGCCCAGGTGTGACCCAGCCCCTCTTTGCCCCCCGTCCCCGCAGGTACGAGGAGGAGATCAACCGGCGCACGGCGGCCGAGAACGAGTTCGTGGTGCTCAAGAAGGTGGGTGAGACGGGAGGGGTCGGGATGCTGAGCCCACCCCAGCCCTGGGAACGTCCCAAGGCATGGGAGATCTCATGGAGCTGCGCCCTGGTCCTTTGGAAGGGCTTTAAACCCCCGTTGGGATTGTGGGGTTGGGGAAAAGGATGGAGGGGGCTGAGGGGCGGCCGAAAATCTCCTCCCGCTCCTGTCCCACGGCACACCCGGGGCTCACCTGGGGAAAAACAGGCCGTGGGGAGGCAGAGGGGGCCAGAAGCGCCAGGAATTCCAGGTGCTGAGGCCAAACAGCTGGGATTTCTCTCCTCATCCCCTTCCCAGTCCCACATTTTTGGGGCAAGAGCTGCCCTTTCCTTCCCCCCCCCGGTGCTCTGTGCCGAGCCCGGCCGTTCCCCCAACCATTCCTCTCAACCTCTGGGCTGAGAGGAGGCTCCAGACGTCCCCGTGGCCGCTCTTGTGCAGGACGTGGACGCTGCCTACATGACCAAGGTGGAGCTGGAGGCCAAGGTGG
>NW_021939007.1:140105-141173 GCF_001715985.3 Manacus vitellinus
GCGCTCGGGGCTGGAGGCGGCCGTGGCCGAGGCGGAGGAGCGCGGGGAGCTGGCGCTGAAGGACGCCCGGGCCAAGCTGGGGGGGCTCGAGGGGGCCCTGCAACAGGCCAAGCAGGACCTGGCCCGGCAGCTCCGCGAGTACCAGGAGCTCATGAACGTCAAGCTGGCCCTGGACATCGAGATCGCGACCTACAGGAAGCTGCTGGAGGGGGAGGAGAGCCGGTGGGGGCAGAACACCAGAGCCCAACGGCCCAGAGCCCAAACCCTACAGCCCAGAGCCCAAACCCTACAGCCCAGAGCCCAAATCCTACAGCCCAGGTGGGGGCAGAATCCCGTCGGGAATCCGGCAGCTCTCGGTTTGCCCCGGTCAGAGGTTGGTTCCTCTGCCCGTGTCCTAAACTGGGCTCTGATCTGCTCCTCATCTGCCCCCCAACAGGCTCAGCGGGGAGGGACTGAACCCCATCAGCTACTGTGAGTGTCCCGGGGCTCCGTCCCACCGCCCTGCTTCGGGAGGAGGGGCTGGGAGGGACCTTGGGAAAAGGGGAGGGGTTGCCCCAAATCAGACATTCGGAGCCCCCCACCCTCAGCAGGGGCTCGCACAGGGCGTGGGAGTTGGGGGCAGGTCCTGTGGGTGAAGGTCCTTCCTGGAAATGAGGGATTGCCCGGGGAAGCTGTGGCTGCTCCATCCCTGGGAGTGTCCAGGGATGGGTTGGAGCAACCTGGGATAGTGGGAGGTGTCCCTGCCCAGGGCAGAGGTGGGATGGGATGAGCTTTAAGGTCCCTTCCAACCCAACCATCCCATGATTCCGTGGCTGCCAGCAGGTGTCCAACCCTCTGGTTTCCTCTCCTTGCAGCTGTGATCAGCTCCAGCTCCAGCCTGGCCGGCGGGGCCGGCCTGGGAGGAGGATTTGGTGGACTGAGCCTGAGCGGGGGCGGCGGGAGCGGTTTCGGCCTCGGAGGAGGAGGTGGAAGCGGGTTTGGCCTTGGAGGAGGAGGTGGAAGCGGGTTTGGCCTCGGAGGAGGAGGTGGAAGTGGTTTTGGCCTTGGAGGAGGAGGTGGAAGCAGCTT
>NW_021939007.1:141953-143701 GCF_001715985.3 Manacus vitellinus
AGGCCTTAAATGGGATTAAAAGGAAAACGTGGGCCTAAGGGACTGTTCCAAAGGGGAATGGGTTTGGTTTTCCGTTTGTTTGCTTTTAATGAGGCCGAGAAGTTTGTAATTGTGGCCACCCAGCAGCCCCAGCCCAGACGGAGCGGAGAGCGGAGAGTGAGGGGGCAATAAGTGGGGTTTTAGCTCAGTTCTGCTCCCCAGCAGCCCAGGGGTGGGCTGGGATTGTGGTTTTAACTCCCTCTGCACCGCTGGGATGATCCCAACTCGCTCCTCCACGTTCAGGAACTCCCCTTTGCCGGGGTTGGGGGTTATTTTTCTGCTGTGTAGAAACCCCCCGGGAGGCTGCCCAGAGATCCCAGGCGCTGGTTTGTGAGCGTGAGGCCCCTCTTAAAATCACCCCTCGTTCTGGGAGCACAGGGCCTGCTGGGAGCCACTCCAGCGGGATGGAAAATCCCTCTTTTCCCCATTCACGGCCAGGGTTGGAAAACCAGGATCGACCAGGATCCTCCAGGCCCCTGAGCCCGGCCAGGGGTTCAGAGATAAAATCAGGGAGCAGCCTGAGGTGCCTCCACCTGAAAAGTGCCACCCTCGGGTGTGTGTGTGTGTGATTCGAGTTGCCACGAGCTTATCCAAAGGCTTTTCCCACATTTCTCTCCCATTCCTGTCCTGGGCACCTCCCATGTGACCTCAGGGATGTGCTTTGCCGGAGGGTTCAGCGGTGGCTGATCCCAAACTTATGGAAAAGGGCTTGTTTTCCAAGCTGTAGGATTTTTCAAGTTCTAAACGACGTGTGAGACAAAGAGCCCTCCGAAAGCAAGGGCAGTGTTTGCAGAATTGGGGTTCTGTCCCGTCTCGTGCGGGTTTTTTTTGCTGGAATGGCTCAAAAAATTCCCGGATCATCCCACAGTCCAAGTCCCGCCGACCCTTCCCGCCGCCTCGGTCGAGGTGAAAGGCTGAGCCGGTGGAAATCACCCTGGGAAAGCTGCCTGAAGGGCCTGGTCCACCTCTCCTGGGGGAATTCCAACTTCTCCCCCACGTCTGGGCTCCTCTGCCAAAGGAAAGACCTTTTGGGAAAGTGGGAAGTGCAGCAGGTGGGAAGCGAGGCAACGGGGAGCAGGATCCCAAAGGAACCCCGGAGCCCCAAAGCTGATTTCCCCTTTCCTGATGGAATTTGCCCCTCTGACCTCCCACCGTGTCTTCTTGATTTTTGGAAAGTCCCATTAAAAAAGTAAAAACTGCAGCTTTTGATACTTCCGTGGTGTTTTCCTTCCCCTCTCTCTCTTTTTTTGGGAACGTGTCCAATAAAACCGGATTGTAATTTATCTGTTCTTTTTATTTGCCCTTTTATTTATCTTTTTTTATATTCTAAACCAGAACCAGCAGCACGAAAACCTCACTCCCAACCTTCAGCAGGGCGAGCTGGAGGGTCACGTCACTTTGAGGGAAAAGCTTTAAATTGGGATAAAATCGTCACAAAAATGTGGGAATTGGTTGTTTGTCCCAAAATAAATTGAGGAATTTGAGGAAACAGGAGAAGGTGGAAAAGGAGGATGAGGACAAGAAAGAGAAGGAGGAGGATGAGGAGAAGGGAAGGAGGAGAAGGAGAAGGAGGAGAAGAAGGAGGAAGAGGAGGAGGAGGAGGAAGAGGAGGAGGAGAAGGAGAAGGAGAAGGAGAAGGAGGAGGAGGAGGAGGAGGAGAAGGAGAAGGAGAAGGAGAAGGAGAAGGAGAAGGAGAAGGAGAAGGAGAA
>NW_021939007.1:145211-148037 GCF_001715985.3 Manacus vitellinus
CCCGGCCGCTCAGGCCCTTTCAAGTTCCCAGACTGGAAAAAAAAACACGGCGGGGGCTGGAAACGCATCAACACAAACAAGCTCCGAGACGCAGCCGATCCCCTTGAGCTGCTCCTTTTGGAGCGCTGATTGCTCACGTCGGTGAATTCGGGAGGGCTTTTTTTTTTTATTGCTCACGTTGCTGAATTCAGGAGATTTTTTTTTTATTGCTCACGTTTGGGAGGGTTTCTTTTTTATTGCTCACGTTGCTGAATTTGGGAGGGTTTCTTTTTTACTGCTCACGTTGCTGAATTTGGAAGGTTTTCTTTTTTACTACTCACGTTGGTGAATTTGGGTGGATTTCTTTTTTATTGCTCATGTTGGTGAATTTGGGTGGGTTTCCTTTTTATTGCTCGTGTTGGTGAATTTGGGAGATATTTTCTTTTTTGTATTGCTCCCATTGCTGAATTTGGGAGGTTTCCTTTTTATTGCTCACATTGGTGAATTTTGGAGATTTTTTTTTTTCTGTTGCTCACGTTGGTGAATTCGGGAGGGTTTTTTTTTTTCATTGCTCACGTCGGTGAATTGGAGAGATTTTTGTTGCTCGTGTAGATGAATTTGAGGATTAGTTCTTGGTTTAGGAGATTTTTGTTGCTCGTGTAGATGAATTTGAGGATGAGTTTTTGGTTTAGGAGATTTTTGTTGCTCGTGTAGATGAATCTGAGGATGAGTTTTTGGTTTAGGAGCTCAGGGTTTCATCCCTCAGCCCGTCGCTGTTTTATCACCCGGCCAAGGTGGGAAGGATCCAGTTCACTGGAACATTTTGGGAGGTGTTTTGGGTGGCAGCGAGGGGGAATCTGCCTTGTGTCCCACATCCAGCTGTTCATGGATCCAGGAGAAGGATCCCCAGCTCTTGCCCCGTCCCAAAGCACGACCCAGACTCACTGGGGGGGTTCAAGCTCCTCCTCAGGGTTCACCCCGGGCCAAGATCAAGAGGCAAAAGCTATTTTAGAAACATTTTCCAGCACTGACGTGGGAACTGTTGGATAAATACAGAGGGGGGGGCGGAAGAACGTGATAAAAATCCCACTTCAGAGGGAGCTTTTGAACCCTGGGCCTGACAGGGGGAACCTACAGAGCAACAATCCTTCCAAGCAGCTCTTGACTGGCTGTTTTGTGAGTCTCGTGGTGGTGTTTAATCCAGTTTGAAGTGACTCTGGAAAAGGGATTCGCCTGCTGCCTTTCAGAGTCGTGTTAACTGATTCCTCGGGTTCCCCTGCAACGAGGGGTGAGGATTTCTTGGGAAGGTCCCAGAAAATAGGGCCAGGAGGCAACTCCCCCTCAGCTCATCTCTTCAAACCTGCGACCGTTCAGATCCCTTAAAAAAACAGAATCTGATTTTGCCATTTGATTTTCCCAAAAAAAAACCCCAACCAAACCAAAAGAATTGAAACATCTGCTCTGCTCATCAAAACCACCTTCACACTCAACTTCCCAAGCCAACAACAGGAGACCCACATCCAGCCCCGGAGCTGGAAACCTTGGAAAAGCCCCGATTTCAGCCGCTTGTGAAACGTGTCCAACCCCAAAACCCAACTTGCAAAACCTTCAGTGAACTAATCCCTCGGTTTGCCCTGCAAAGGGGGGAGATGATTTCTTGGGAAGGTCCCAGAAAACAGTGCCAGGAGGCAACTCCCACTCAGCTCATCCCCTCCAGCCCCTGATCCCTTGGATCCAAAAAAACCCCCCAAAAAATCAAATCTGATTTTTCCATTTGATTTTCCCAAACAAAATCGAAACATCTGCTCTGCTCATCAAAACCACCTTCACACCCAATTCCCCAAGCCAACAACAGGAGACCCATGTCCAGCCCCGGAGCTGGAAACCTTGGAAAAGCCCCATTTTCTGCCACTTATGAAACGTGTCCAACCCCAAACCCCAACTTGCAAAACCTTCAGTGAACTAATCCCTCGGTTTGCCCTGCAAAAGAGGGAGATGATTTCTTGGGAAGGTCCCAGAAACCAGTGCCAGGAGGCAACTCCCACTCAGCTCATCCCCTCCAGCCCGTGATCGCTCGGATCCAAAAAGACCCCAAAAAAATCAAATCTGATTTTGCCATTTGATCCCCCCCCAAAAAATAATCAAACTATCTGCTCTGATCCTCAAAACCACCTTCACACCCAACTTCCCAAGCCAACAAATGGGAGACCCACGTCCAGCCCCGGAGCTGGAAACCTTGGAAAAGCCCCGATTTCTGCCGCTTACGAAACGTGTCCAACCCCAAAACCCCTCTTGCAAAACCTTCGGGGCGAGGGATCTTGCTCAAGCGAGCGAGCCCTTGAGGGAAAGCGGCTCCCAGGGTCCCGGGAATCGTGTCGGATCCTGCCCCCGGTCCCATTCAATTCTAATTCCATGACTCAGAGGCGCTGGGGGGGTGGGGAGCTCCCTCTGCCCGTTACTTCCCTGCCTGCAAACAATGCATTTTTCAGCGCCTCCCGCAGCCGAGGTGTGTTGGACGAGGCAAGTCGCTGCAAGGCACATCAAGTCCCGAATCCCCGTGCCAAGTTTTCCAAGCAGATAAAAGAGGAGGCTCCCGAGCTCTCCCATCACAGGGGTTTCTGCCTCCCTCGCCCTCTGCTCTTTCCCTGCCGCGCAGCTTCGGTTCTCCGGCCCTTTTTCTTTCCCCGCTCTTTGCGTCTGCAGCCACCATGAGCCGGATCTCTTTCCGATCATCCACCGGAGGGGGCATGAGGGGCTTCAGCTCGGGCTCTGCCATCGTGGGAGGCGGTGGCGGGGGCACCAGGAGCAGCTTCAGCTCCGTCTCCGTCTCCAGAGTCGGGGGAGGAA
>NW_021939007.1:148575-149900 GCF_001715985.3 Manacus vitellinus
TTCGCCTCCTTCATCGACAAGGTGAGAGCTCGCTGCTGGTTTTCGGCCGCCTCGGGGAAAAAAACTTCAGGAAGAAGCTTCCCTTGGATCCGGGGACTTGCCTGGACGGATCCCGGCCGGCAAACGGCGGGGCTTGGCTGGAAACTAAAGACCCGTCTGATGTCTCCTCTCGGCGAGGATGAGCTCCTCAGCACCTTCCTTTCATTGGCACAGTAATTCCCCCTTCTCCCCGTAAAACACGGCCCCGGGGGTTGGATGGACCTTCTCCTGGTTGTAAAATTCCAGCAATGGAATAACACCAGCTCTGCGGTGGGATAACACCAGTAAGGTGGGCTGAGCGTCCGCTGAGGGGAGAAACACCTAAAATGGCAAATACGGGTGTTTGGCCTGATCTAAACTCCGCAAAAGTTCCCCCTAAACATCTCCAGGGGCTTCTGGTGCTTCTGAGAACCCGAAATAAGGATGTTCTCAATAATTTTGGCCAGATTGTCCCCGTGTCCCTTGACCTTCCAAGGCCACCAGAGGTGTTGACGATCCCACCTTTTCCCGGCCGTCGAGCTGGGGGGTGTTTTGGTGCCTTGGGTTTCAACAACACGTCCCCATGATGGGTGTTTTGTTTTTTGTCCCTCGCCAGGTTCGCTTTTTGGAGCAGCAGAACAAGGTGCTGGAGACCAAGTGGAGCCTCCTCCAGGAGCAGGGGCACACGGTCACCAGGAAGTCCCTGGAGCCCCTGTTCGAAGCCTACATCGGCAACCTGCGGAGGCAGCTCGACAGCCTGGTGGGCGAGCGGGGCCGCCTGGACTCCGAGCTCAGGAACATGCAGGACATGGTGGAGGACTTCAAGAACAAGTAAGGGATCGTGTGGGGCAGCAGGAACAACCCCGGGCGGGCGGTTCCCTCCCTCCTGCCCGTTTCACACCTCGGCTTCGCGCCGGGTTTTCCTCTTCCCTGGGCTCAGGGTTGATAAATCCAACCCCTGGTCAGGCAGATTTGTTAAGTGCCAGGTCAGGGTCTGACCCCTGGAGTGTCCCAAAACAACACTCCTGGGCACAGAGAAATGAGTAAATCAGGGGGATGAGGGGCAGGCAGGGAGGGAGTGGAACGTAGCCACGAAATTCCAGCTCCCAAATGCCCCCAGTTCTCACTCTGTGAAGGAAATTCCGTCTTTTCCAGAGGGCCCAGCGAGCTGGGAAAGCTCAGCCTCGCTCAGCTCCCTCCACCTGAGAGGTGTTCAGCTCTTGGACTAAAAAATATCCCTGGGGAGGAAATTCAGCCCCTCCTGGGACATACTGGCCAGAGGGGGGGATGAACCAGTTTCAGGACAC
>NW_021939007.1:150945-152273 GCF_001715985.3 Manacus vitellinus
TTCCTGGGAGCACGGCCTGACTCCTGGGAGCACGGCCTGGTTCCTGGGAGCACAAGGTGGGTGTCGGGAGCACGGCCTGGTTCCTGGGAGCACGGCCTGGTTCCTGGGAGCACAGGCAGATTCCTGGGAGCATAGCCTGATTCCTGGGAGCACAGGCAGATTCCTGGGAGCACAGGCGGATTCCTGGGAGCACAGTCTGATTCCCGGGATCCAGGGGGTGTCAGTGCTCTGACATTGGGCTCACTGGTACCAGAACAAGTTGGGTCCTGGGAGCACAGGTAGATTCCTGGGAGCATGGCCTGATTCCCGGGATCCAGGGGGTGTCAGGGATGAGATGGGTCAATGCCCTGACCTCGGGCTCACTGGTGGCTCTGGTTGGACACCCCTTCCCTCCCAGGCTGTTGTGTGGGCTCTGCAATCACGCCGAGCATCCACAACCGGCGGCAAACACTGCCCTTCCACGGGCAGCTTTCCCGAGGGAATGTTGTCCCCCGGCCCTTTCCCCACATCCAGACCTGCTCCCGGTGCCCCGCAGCCCCCTCTGCTCCCCTGAGCCCCCCCCGGGGTGTAACCAGCGCTCTCCTTGCCCGTCCCAGTACGAGGAGCTGCAGGTCTCGGCCGGGCGCCACGGGGACGACCTGAGGAACACCAAGATCGAGATCTCGGAGATCAACAGGATGGTGCAGAGGCTGCGCAACGAGATCGACAGCGTGAAGAAGCAGGTGGGACAAGGGGGTCCTGCAGGGGGGTCCTATAGGGGGGTCCTGCAGGGGGGTCCTGCAGGGGGGTCCCTCAGGGTGCAGGGTGGGTGGGAGCTGGTGGAGGTTGAGCACGGTGGGAAGAGCCAGATCCCACCAGGAGCTGGACCAGGCTCCCCAGGGCAGCGGTGCCAAGCCTGGCAGAGCTCAAGGGGTGTTTGGACAACGCTCTCAGGCGCGGGGTGTGATTTTTGGGGTGTCCCGTGCGGGGCTAAGAGTTGGACTCGACGGTCCTTGTGATCCCCCCGTGGTTCTCTGGGCTCTCAGTGCCACCCTGGTGCCTGCACCCCCCCCAGCAACACTCGGGAGAGCTGTTTGGGGCATCCCAGGCCAACCAGGTCCCTGCTCTCCTCCCTCCCAGTGTGCCAACCTCCAGGCTGCCATCGCCGAGGCCGAGGAGCGCGGGGAGCTGGCCCTCAAGGACGCCAAGGCCAAGCTGAGCGAGCTGGAGGACGCCCTGCAGAAGGCCAAGCAGGACCTGGCCCGGCAGCTCCGCGAGTACCAGGAGCTCATGAACGTCAAGCTGGCCCTGGACATCGAGATCGCGACCTACAGGAAGCTGCTGGAGGG
>NW_021939007.1:155165-156774 GCF_001715985.3 Manacus vitellinus
AAAGGAGGGTGGGATGAGCAACCTGGGCTCATGGAAGGGGGAAAGAAGGGTGGGATGAGCAGCCTGGGTCTGTGGAAGATGGAAAGGAGGGTGGGATGAGCAACCAGATCCAGTGGAAGATGGAAAGAAGGGTGGGATGAGCAACTGGGCTGGTGGAAGGGGGAAAGGAGGGTGGGATGAGCAGCCTGGAATGGTGGAGGGTGGGAAGGAGAGTGGGAAGAGCAGCCTGGGCTGGTGGGCAGTGCCCCTACCCGTGGCAGGGGGCTGGAATGGGACAGTGTTTAAGGTGATTTCCAAGCCAAACCATTCCATGACTCCATGGGTGGAGGACTGAGGCACAGGGGAGGAAAAGCTGCCTCGGGACTGAGCCAAAAGCTGGATGAGTCCCCTCATGGACCTGCACAGCTGCCCTTTCTGCCTGTCCCTGCCCGAGGGAGGGAGCGCAGGGAGGTGGGAAAAGGAGGATTCCCGGAGGCTTAGCTGGGATTCATGAGCTGGGGAAGCCATTAGTTAGTACAAGGGGTGGTTAATCTCTCCTGGGAGGAGCCCAGCCCTGGAATCAGCGGCACGGGGAGGACACGGAGGGATCGGTGTCACAGCAGGGAGGGGACGGAGCACGGGGACCAGGAACAGCCCCTGGAGGGGTGGGCACGGGGCAAAGAGCCCCAGACCTGCACACCCAGTGCTGGCACAGGGAGCTTTCCCCGAATATCCCATGAAATATCCCAGCTGTGCCTCCGGAAGGGCAGTTTTGGGGCCTGGGCTTCGTTTGGAATGGACCCAAAGTCTTCGAGGTGCCCCCGGCACCCGGACCCCCAATTCCCACCGGCCCCCCCCGGGGGGTTTCCATGAGCCCCTGGATGGAGGGTTTCAGCTCCTGAATTGATTCCAGGCTCCCTCCTGGGGCTCTGGGGGCATCCTCTGGATCTCACTCCCTGCCAGGGCCAGGGGGGGATCCCTGGGGCAGCAGGGAGGGGGCAGAGGTGGGAACCCGGCCCCGAGGGCGGGAGCACGAGGTGGGAATTCCTAAAGGCAGGAAGAAAAGGTGGGAACTCTTAAGGCAGGAATAAAAGGTGGGAACTCTAAAGGCAGGAAGAAAAGGTGGGAACTCTAAAGGCAGGAAGAAAAGGTGGGAACTCTAAAGGCAGGAAGAAAAGGTGGGAATTCCTAAAGGCAGGAAGAAAAGGTGGGAACTCTAAAGGCAGGGATATGAGGTAGGAACTCAGTCCTGAAGGTGGGAACACGAGGTGGGAACTCCAAAGGCAGAACACGAGGTGGGAATCCAGCCCTGGAGGCAGGACCACAAACCAAGGGTGAGGAAAGGGGTCGGGGCAGGAGGGGAGAGACCAGCAAGGACCCACAGCCCTTGGGGTCCCAAAAGGAGCCTGGTTGGTGCCCACCCAGCCCTCAATCCCTGCAAACTCCAGCTGGGGGAGAAGGGAGGTGTCAGCCGTGCCTGGAAGGGAAAAGCCCCTCATGGAACGTCCTGGAGAAGCCGCAGGGAAACCCCTCCGAGCTCCTGCCCCGGCGGGACCCCCGCACCCATCGCCTGGCACCTCCCAGATCCCACCCGGTACCTCCCAAATCCCAGACGGCACCTCCCGAATCC
>NW_021939007.1:156849-160304 GCF_001715985.3 Manacus vitellinus
CCGAATCCCAGCCGGCACCTCCCAAATCCCACCCGGCACCTCCCGAATCCCACCCGGCGTCTCCAGCAGGTGGGGACCCAGAGCAGGGAAAGGCTCGGAGCCCTCACGGCGCAGGATCGCGGGATCAGGGAATGAATGTGCTGAGCTGGAAGGGACCCCCCGGGATCACCCAGCCCGGCTCCCAGCGCGGGACACGCCAACAATCCCTCCCTGTGCTGGGACACCGAGTCCCTTCCTCTTGTCCCCACAGCGCCTCGGGAGTTGTGGGATCTCTAATTGCACCCCTCCCTCCTCAGTGGGATCTCTCACACATCCTCCCTCTTCAGTGGGATCTCTCACTGATCCCCTCCTTCCTCACTGAGATCTCTCACCCACCCCTCCCTCCTCACTGAGATCTCTCACTGATCCTCTCCCTCCTCAGTGGGATCTCTGATCCCCTCCCTCCTCACTGGGATCTCTCACACATCCTCCCTCCTCAGAGGGATCTCTCACCCACCCCTCCCTCCTCAGAGGGATCTCTGATCCCCTCCCTCCTCACTGGGATCTCTCACATCTCTCCCCACTCCCCTCCCTCCTCATCCTCCCCACTCGGGGGGGTCCCACCCTCCCGGAGCCTCCAGACCCTCTGATCCCCTCGGATCCCCGTCTCCCAGGGGCATTTCCCCCCCGAGCAGGCCGGGAGGGTTTGGAACCCGAATCCTCATCTCCCCGGGGGTGCTCCTGCCCCTGGGGAAGTGCCACTCCTGGGAAAGTGCCCCCAAATGTCCCTTCGGGAGGTGCCTCCTTCCAGCCTGGATTCCCACACCTGGAAGCTCAGGGTGGGACAAAGAGATGGAAAAGCTCAGGGATCCAACTTCTCATGGAATGCTGGGGCTGGAACCAGTGGGATCCCCCTTTAATGTCCACCCTGTGGGTCCCTCCCAGCTCGGCAGGTTCTGGGATTCCCAGCTCCCTGTGTGGGTCCGGGTTGTTTTAACGGGGAGAAATCAAACTCCACACGCTCCCGGGGTGGAAAAGGGGCCCAGGGGCAGCTCTGGGGGCAGGATGGGGCTGAGGGACGGGGGCTGTGCGGGCACAGAGCTGCTCTGAGCTCACAGGGCTCCCCAGCAGCCCCATTCCCAGGGCTCCGTGTCCCTCCTCGGGAAGAAGGAGACGTGCCCTGGGGCCCTGGGAAAGGGGATGTGGCAACATCTGGGAGCACCTGCAGCCTGCTGGGTCTGGTTTGCCACGTGCAGGTCGGGGAAGGTCACGGCCCCAGCGGCCCTGACTGGGCTTGGGGAGTTCTGCAAAGGTCTGAAAAGGGGATGTGGGGGATTTGGGTTCCTTTGGGTACCACCAGCCAAGCACCGGAGCAGGATAGAGGAGAACCAGGGTGGGATAAAGGGGCACCAGAGTGGGATAGAGGAGCATCAGAGTGGGATAAAGGAGCACCAGGATGGGATAGAGGAGCACCAGGATGGGATAGAGGAGCACCAGGATGGGATAGAGGAGCACCAGGATGGGATAAAGGAGCACCAGAGTGGGATAAAGGAGCATCAGAGTGGGATAGAGGAGCACCAGAGTGGGATAAAGGAGTACCAGGGTGGGATAGAGGAGCACCAGGATGGGATAAAGGAGCACCAGAGTGGGATAAAGGAGCACCAGAGTGGGATAAAGGAGCATCAGAGTGGGATAAAGGAGCACCAGGGCAGGATAAAGAAGCACCAGGATGGGATAAAGGACCATTAGAATGGATAAAGGAGCACCAGAATGGGATAAAGAAACACCAGGATGGGATAAGGGAGCACCAAGGAAGGATAAAAGAGCAACAGAAAAGGATAAAGGAGCACCAGGGCAGGATAATGGAGCACCAGATCAGGATAATGGAGCACCAGGACAGGATGAAGGAGGTTTCAGGCCCCACCAAAGCTCGGAGGGCCCTCCAAGGAGCACCAAAGCCCCGGGAAAAGGAGCCCCCCCCGCCCTGTGCGAGGCAACCCCAGCAAGAGGGAATGGTTCCCAGAGCCTGGGCTGCAGCGGCGGCTCCGGGCTGGCCCCGAAAACAACTCTCCGGAGAAAGCAGGTCACGCCTACACTTCAAAGGGCCCCAGCAGCTGGAGCTGGGAACGCTCCGAGGGCTGGAACGGGCACGGGGCAGCTCCTGTGGGAAGGGAGCTGGGGAGCCCGTCCCGGTCCATCCCTCGGGGAAACGGGATTCGGGGACACTCCCCCCACCAGGGAGGGCTCGGGGGGGGCCCGGGGAGGCCGAGGGGTCCTGGGTGTCCCCTGGAAACCCCCCGGGGGGACCGGCAGGGCTTGGGGAACGTGGGATGAGACAGCGAATTAGGGCTGAAAGGAGCCGGGTTTGAACGCAGGTGAGAAGCCCGAGTTTAACCCAAAGGCTTTAATTTAAGCAATTAACCCAAATTACAGCCCTGGCTTTGCTGATCATTAAACTGAGATTAAGCAGCACAGGTGAACCAGCGCGAGGGAGTCAGACTCGCTCTCGTCTCACAAATACGGGCATTTTTGCAAACCAAACACTCACAGACACGTCCAAAAGCTGCTGCCGGGTCTGAGGAGCTGCAGCAGGCGAAGGATTTCCGGGAGGATGCTGGAGAGGAGCAGCAGAGCTGAGAGATGGGGAGGGGCCGGGGCAAAGCTGTTGGAGCCGTCCCTGCTCACTGAAACCCTCAGATTCACTAAAACACAGCAAAAAGGCTCAAAGTCCTCGTGGAATGGGGGCCGGAGTCACATTCGTTGCCCTGACAGAGTCAGGACTCACCTCCTGGTCCCAGAGGAGAGTTATTGCCTTGATATGGGCACGGTGCCAGACCCAAACTCAGCCAGGGCTTTAGTCCCGGGTTTAGGGCTTTAGTCCCAATTTTAGGGCTTCAGTCCCAGGTTTAGGGCTCTAGTCCAAGGTTTAGGGCTTTAGTCCCATGTTTAGGGCTTCAGTCCCATGTTTAAGGCTTCAGTCCCAGGTTTAGGGCTTCAGTCCCAGGTTTAGGGCTCTAGTCCCAGGTTTAGGGCTTCAGTCCCAGGTTTACAGTGTGCTGCAGAGGGTTCTCCTGCCTCTCGGGCTGGGCCTTGCACCCTCTGCTCGTCCCGGAGGGAAGACACGAGGAGGGGAAGGGATGGAAAAGGATTCCGAGCCCGTCCAAGCTCTGCCCCCCCGGGGGGGCTCAGCCCTGGCAGGACCTGCGGGGGGATCAGGAGGAAAAGCTCCTCAGCCGGGAGAGAGCCCCGGAACCATCCCTGGAGGAGGAAAAGGAGCGAATTCCCGCTCCGGGACCACCCTCTGAGGAGGAAAGGAGCGAATTCCCGCTCCGGGACCATCCCTGGAGGAGGAAAGGAGCGAATTCCCGCTCCGGGACCATCCTCTGAGGAGGAAAGGAGCGAACTCCCGCTCCGGGACCATCCCACGGAGGAGGGAAAGGAGCGAATTCCCGCTCCGGGACCATCCCCGGAGGAGG